>NC_086100.1:25405826-25716426 GCF_963921235.1 Mobula hypostoma
AGCATTCACCAATGATGGGCCAAACAAAAAAAAATGCAGTAGAGGCTTTGTAGCACAGACTCTGCAAATATTGAAAAATTGCAATTTAGTTATGAATAGATTAACTCATTTATGGCATCCTGATTCAAAAAGATACTGATCAACTTAAAGGTCAGTGCAAAATGCTAAGGGCCAGGTAAGTTTCAAGTTCTGCACTTTTTAAAACATACTTTCATGCCATGCTGAGAGGAGTATATGATGAAGTTCACTGTTGATTATGCATTCAGTTTAGAATAATTTTGTTGATTAAATAATACAATAGAGTTGATTATGCTCTGCACTTTTGTATAGTGCCTATAAAAAGTATTCACCTCACCCCCTTGGAAATTTTCATAACTTACTGTTTTACAACATTGAATCACAGTGGATTTAATTAGGCTTTTTTTTGACACTGATCAACAGAAAAAGACTCTTTCGTGTCAAAGTGAAAACAGATCTCTACAAAGTGATCTAAATTAATTACAAATATAAAACACAAAGTAATTGATTTCTTAAGTATTCACCCCCTTCAATTCAGTATTTAGTAAATGTAGCTTTGGCAGCAATTACAGCCTTGAGTTTGTATGGATAGGTCTCAATCAGCTGTGCACATCTGGACACGGCAATTTTTCCCCATTCCTCTTTACTAAACTGCTCAAGTTCTGTCAGATTGCATGGGGATCATGAGTGAACAGCCCATTTCAAGTACAGTCACAAATTCTCAATTGGATTGAGGTCTGGACTTCTGACCACTCCAGGACATTAACTTTATTGTTTTTAAGCCATTCCTGTATAGCTTTGGCTTTATGCTTGTTGTCATTGTCTTGCTGGAAAGCAAATCTTCTCCCAAGTCGCAGTCCTCTTGCGGATTGCATCAGGTTTTCCTCCAGGATTTCCCTGTATTTGGCTGCAATAATTTTACCCTCTACCTTCACAAGCCTTCCAGGGCCTGCTGCAGTGAAGCATCCCCACAGTATGATGCAGTCTCCACCATGCTTCACGGTAGGGATGGTGTATTTTTGATAATGTGTGGTGTTTGGCTTACGCCAAATATGGTGTTAAGTCTGATGGCCAAAAAGGTAAATTTTGGTTTCATCAGAGCATAGACCTTCTTCCAGCTGACCTCAGAGTCTACCACATGCCTTCTGGCAAACTCCAGCAGAAATTTTGTGAGAGCTTTTTCAACAGTGTCTTTCTCTTTTCCACTCTTCCATAAAGCTGCAACTGGTGAAGCACCTGGGCAACAGTTGTTGTATGTGCAGTCTCTCCCATCTCAGCAACTGAAGCTTGTAACTCCTCCAGAGTTGTCATCAGTCTCTTGGTGGCCTCCCTCACTAATCCCTTTCTTGCATGGTCACTCAGTTTTTGAGGACGGCCTGCTCTAGGCAGATTTATAGCTATGCCATATTCTTTCCATTTCTTTATAATTGACTTAACTATATTCCAAGGAATATTCAATGACTTGAAAATTTTCTTGTACCCATCTCCTGACTTGTGCTTTTCAATAATCTTCTTGTGGAGTTGCTTGGAGTATTCTTTCGTCTTCATGGTGTAGTTTTTGCCAGGATACTGACTCATCAGCAGTTGGACCTTCCAGATACAGGTATATTTTTTACTACAATCAATTGAAACACCTTGAATGCAGACATGTGATTTCCATTTAACTAATTATGTGACTTCTAAAACCAGTTGGCTGCACCAGTGATTGTATTAAAGGGGGGTGAATACTTAATATTTGTAATTAATTTAGATCACTTTGTAGAGGTCTGTTTTTAGTTTGGCACAAAAGAGTCATTTTCTGTTAATCAGTGTCAATAAGGCCAAATTAAATCCACTGTGGTTCAATGTTGTAAAACAGTAAATCATGATCCTCTCAGCGGTTTTTGCCGTCCTCTGCAGGGTCTTGCATTCCCATGACTTGCAGTCTCTGTACCACACAACGATGCAGCCAGACAGAACACTCTCGAGAGTGCTGCTGTAGAAAGTTGCTAGACTGGGGGCCTTGCATGCCTCAGAAAGGGTTGATGCTGCTGTGCTCTCTTGACTAATGAGGAGATGTCATGGTTTCAGGTTAAATCATCTGTTATGATTTCCAAGGGACTTTCTGCTTCTTGCAAAGTTGAGGTGGACTGGGCAGGGGTTGCCCTGCGCCTTCCTGAAGTCCACAATCGTCTCCTTTGTCTTGGCCCAACTGTGGTTGTTCTCACGCTATTTGACAAGCCTCTCTACCTCCTCTCTGTATGCTGACTCATTATTGTTGATGATGAGGCCAGCCACTGTTGTGTCATCAGTGAACTTAATGATGTGGTTTAGGCTGGACCCGCCAGTACGGTCGTGAGTCAGCAGCGGGCTGAGCACACAGGCCTGGGGGGGAGGGGGGGCATGATGGAGCTTGAAATGTTCCTGTCAATTCAGACTGCCTCGGCTCTTTCTGTCAAGAAGTCCAAGATCCAGTTACATAGAGGGGTGCTGACTCCTAATGAGGACAATTTGCCCACCACCCTCTGAGGGATGATTGGGTTAAGTGCTGAGATTAGGTTGATGAACATCAACCTGGCGTAGGAGGCATGGTCTTCCAGGTTGGACAAGACAGAGTGGAAGGCTGATGCTATGGCATCATCAGTGCACCAGTTTGAGCAGTAGGTGAACTGGAAAGGGTCCAATGTAGCTGGAAGATGCTATTTTATACAATCCATTACCTGCCCTCAAAGCACTTCATGATTGTTGAGACCCGTGCCACTGGGCGGTGATCATTTAGGCCAGTTACTGTGACTCTCCTGGGCACCAGAATGATGGTGGCTACCTTGAAGCCTGCAGGGACACTGGACTGTTACAAAGAAATTAAAGATGTCCATTAAGACCTCTGTTAGCTGGGCTGCACAATCCCTCAGCACCCAATCAGGAATGTTGTCTGGCCCCACAGCTTTACATGGGTTTATCCCGGCTAGGATCCTCCTCACCTTCCTGTAATCAGACAGGGTGCCTATTCCTTGAGGAGAGGGGGCTTTCCTCGATGTCACCTCATTCAATGCATCAAATCATGCATTCAGCCTATTAGGAAGGGAGGCAACACTATTGATGCGCTGGGTGGACTTGTAATGAACAGGTGAAGAGGGTGAACTTGTGGGTCTGAATAAGGTTACATCATTGAGGACTGGCAAGGGCATGAGGTACTTGTAAGCTCGGTTTAAAGTTAATGGGTCCAGGGTCTAATGAGATGTTCAATTAGATGAATATTTATAATTAAGATAGGAAGTTCAGCAGCTGTAAGAACTAAAAACAAACGAGATAATCTGCAGATGCTGGAAATCCAAGCAACACGCACAAAATGCTGAAGGAACTCAGCAGGCCTGGCAGCATCTGTGAAAAAGATTATGGTTGACGTTTCAGGCCAAGACCCTTCATCAGGACTGGAAAAAAAATGGAGTCAGATGGCGGGGTGGTGGAGGGGTGAATTAAAGAGCTGGGAAGTTGACTGGTGAGAGAGCTACAGGACTGGAGAAAGGGGAATATGATAGGAGAGGACAAAAAGCTATGGAAGAAAGAAAAGGGGGGAGGAGCACCTGTGGGAGGTGATGGGCAGGTAAGGAGATAAGGTGAGAGAGGGAAGTCGGAATGGAGAATGGTGGGGTGGGGGTGTATTACTGGAAGTTCAAAAAATCGATGTTCATGCCATCAGGTTGGAGATGACTCAGATGGAATACAAGGTGTTGCGCCTCCAACATGTGTGGCCTCATTGCAACAGTAGAGGAACCTGTAAGAACTGTAAGACAGCTGTAGGAACTGGAATTTTTAGTAGAACAATAACATAGTTACAACAGTGTCTCTATCCAACAACTGATGTATGTTAATTTCCATCTTTAACAGATAATTGAGTTAAAATTCGAGAAGTTTGATGTTGAACGAGACAACTATTGCCGATACGATTATGTTTCTGTATATAATGGTGGCGAAAACAATGATGCAAAACGAATTGGCAAGTTTTGTGGAGATAGCCCTCCAGCGTAAGTGATTTTGGTAATTTTGTTTTTACAAATGTGTGTTTGTTCTTCCTTCTCTTAGTCTTTTGGAGTTACCACTCTTTGGGCACAGTGACAGTTCTGCTAGATCTAATATTTTTCTACAATTATGACAGAATAGGAATTTGGCTTGGTCACTGATCCAAGGAAAGGGATTGATTCGAATACCAGGATAGGTGTTTGCTCATGGTGCTTCTAACATGCTGAGGCAGTGACGTTCCAAAGAGAATCCAACTACTCTGCCAGGGTGAGAGGGCATGGACCTAAATAAACATCTTATATTGTGGAAGGCCAATTTTAACAGAGTAACCCAGGACCCGGCTAACGCTGACTGCATTTAGTTGTGGCCAGGTCTACAGATGCATAATGCAAAGCATTTATTGGAGAGACAACAAGAGTTCACAGGCAACCTGTTCCTGTATGGATCACAGGTAACAACTTCACGGAACCCTGATTGTTGAAGGTATTGAGGGTTGCATAAAGAGAGGAAGGAAACCATATGGCAGGTATAGGGAACTAAAGATCAGGCTCATCTGGAGTACGAAATAAAGTGTAAGATGGTGCTTAAAAAGGAAGAAAGGAGTTATGAAATATTACTGTCAAACAGGATTAAGATGAGTCATGCCTGGAAAGAGTAGGTCTGCCCACTTAGGGATAACACGGGAACTCAATGAATAGAGCCAGAAGATAGGAGAGGTACTAAAAGAGAACATTCTCATGATAACTAAGGAAATGGGATTCTGTAGTTAGAGAATTTAGCAAGGGGGTGGGGTGGTGAAAGTCCTGTGTAAGCCTTAATAATTAAAGAATTATTCAATGCCTTAGTAGGCTTGAAGGCGAATAAATCCCGTGGCTGTATGGTGTCCACTTATGGCAGCTGTGGGAGGCAAGGGAACAAATTGCTGGGACCATAAATGATTTTTAAATCTTTGCTGACCAGATGAGGTTTGGGTTGACTCAGCAACTGTAGCCCTCTTTATAAGGTCATAAGACAGAGGAGCAGAATTAGGCCATTTGGCCCATCAAGTCTGCTCCGACATTCTATCATGGCTGACTTATTATCCCTTATGACCCCATTCTCTTCTCCCTGTAACCTTTGACACTTTGACTAATTAAGAACCTATCAACCTTCATTCTAAATATACCCAATAATTTGGCCTCGACAGTCGTTTGTGGCAATGAATTCCACTGATTCACTGTCCTCTGGCTGAAGAAATTCCTCCTCATCTCTGTTCCAAATGGATGCCCCTTTATCAAAAGGGTGGTGATAGAGAATTGTGTTATTGTTACAAGTGGTGTTTCTCATTGGTGATTGGTGTGGGACCTTAGCGGTTTACAATATATGTGAATGATTTGGATGTGGATGTACAGTAGGAGGTGTGATCAGGAAGTCTGCAGTTGACAGGAAGATTGGTGGAGTTGATGCTGTGGAGGGTAGTCTCGGTCTACAGGGTGATATTAATGTATTGGTGAAATAGACTGAAAAATGGGAAATGGAGTTCATTCCAGATCAATGTAAGGTGATGCATTTTAAGAGCACTAATGAGACCAGGAGATATACTGTGGATGGTAGGATCTCACAAAGGAACATTGGAAAAGAGAGATCCCTGAACATCGCAGTGCAAGTAGATAATGTGGTTAGAAAGGCATGTGGGATATTTGCCTTCAGCAGGCCAGTGAATACAAAAGTATGCTCTAACTTCATAAAGCTTTGGTTTAGACCAGAACTGCATGTAGTTTTGGGTGCCAGACTACAGCAAGGATGTCATAGTGATGGAGAACTTTGCTTGGGGAGATTGAGCATTTCCGTTATGAGGAGAGACTGGAGACGTTAAGTCTCTTCTCCCTGAAGTGGAGGACATTAAGCGGAGATGTGATTGAGATACATAAAATTATGAAGGGTATTGGTAGAGTAGACCGCAGATACCTTTTCCCCCATCAGCATAGACGAAGCAAGATAACTGAGATGTAGGATGAGGGGGAAGAGGTTCAGAGGGGATATGGGAGGAACTTTTGTGACCCAGAGAGAGGCAAGTATTTGGAAAGCACTGTCTTAGTGAGTGGTAGAGGCAGAGTTATCAACAGCATTTAGGGAGTGTGGGAATGAGCCCTTGAATTGCTTAGGCATGGTCGACCGGTGCTGGAGATGGGATTATTGTGGATGAATGCCCACTGGTCAGGGTGGACCTAATGGGCCAAGTGGCTTATTCCCATACTGTTTATCTAAACGATTCTAAATCCTGCCTTTTTAAAGGTAATTTCAAAGATACACACTTAGTACATTTCCTTCATGAATCATTAGTCATAGTCATAGTCATACTTTATTGATCCCGGGGGAAATTACTAGTGGTACATTGGGTTGAACTGATGAGATTCTGAACATCCCATTAGTCTTTCATCTAAAAATGATCTCACACAAGATGGCAACAAGTAGAAGCACCTTCCACTCCCTCCATCATTTTTTTGAGTTGGGTGTTAACCTAGTATTTTGGAATTCTTACCAACAACCAAAATAAACAAAGTTGACTTCATCTTTGATGCTTTCTTTTGATGCCTCCATTTGGTGAGTCACATCTTGCTGGCCTTCCTCCTCAACATCTCAACATCCACTTCTCCACATCCAAGTGATCACAAATGACCTTAAGATTGGGAACTCAAAATTCATTGAAAGGGGAGAACTCATCTGTTGTCATTCAGAACTAGCCACTGACAAGCATCTAGATGCTCCAGACGTTGAGTAGGATATTATAATTGACCTTTTGTTTCCTTGGTCCTTCAAAACTTTTGCCATATACCTCCAAGCTATCAATCTTTAGTCTGATATACAATCATAAAATTATACCTTGAGGCAAAGGTTATAATTAAAACCAGAGAGAAATGAACAGTTGATGTTTTGAGTCGAGACAGACGTGAAGGATCTCACTGCAAAATATCAACTGTGCATTTTCCCTCCATAGATGCTGTCTGGCCCAATGAGTTCCTCCAGCATCTTGAGTGTTGCTGTAGGTCCCAGCATCTTGTGTCTAAATGTAATTAAAACCACTATTTTGTAAAAGTATCCAACTAATTATTGTGGAAAAGTGAAGAAAATCATGCCTATCTTTGGTTTATTTCTATAAATTATGCAAATATATCTTGTAATCAGATGACATAATAACATCATTACATGTTATAAATGTACCATTGCATGTTGAGTTCCTTACTGTTCCATTTAGAATTAATACACTTGTTTGAAACTCATCTTGTTGATTTACAGTAAATAGAACTTTTTCGAACTTAAGCAACATATAATGCCCACCTTAAAATACACTTCAATTATAATACAAGGACTGGAAGAGTTTAAAATGGGAAATAAACCAGGAAAAGTAACTTCTAAATCAAAGATTTTCAGGAGAGCTCTTGTCTCTTGACTTTTGCATTGCTGTAAACAGAAAATTGGATTTGGATGTTCAATTATACAACTGCAACCTCAGCAAAGTGTATTTTCTGAACATGAGATTCTGCAGATGATGGAAATCTTGAGCAACACAGCAAAAATGCTGGAGGAACTCAGCACAGTCAACGTTTCGGGCTGAAACCCTTCATCAGGACTGGAAAGAAAGAAGGGGAAGAAGTTAGAATAAGGTGAGAGGAAGGGAAGGAGTATAAGCTGGTAGGTGATAGGTGAGGGGGAAGGTGGGTGGGGAAGAGAGGATGAAGTATGAAGCTCGGAGGTGACGGGTAAAGGGCTAAAAAATGAATGTAATAGGAGAGAACAGTGGATACTGGAAGAATGGAAAGGAGAAGGGGGCCCAAAGGGGGGTGAAAGGAGAAGGGCAGGTGAAGAGAAGAGGTGAGAGGGTAACTAGAATGACAATTAGAAAAAGAGGGGAGAGTGGAGCGGGACTAATTATGGGACGTTAGAGAAATAGATGTTATTTTTATTGACCACTTTATTCTGGCTTCAGCCCCCTTCCATTCCAGTTCTGATGAAGATTCTCAGCCTGAAACTGTACTTTTTTGTGTTTGTTTTTTTTTCCAGAGTGAGCTCCAGTCAGGAGCTTCTGACCAATTTTTAGGGGAAAAAAACCACTCCAACTTTGTAGTAGTATTAATATAAAAGGAAGATGTTGTGTAGAAATGGGAAATGCACAGGAGACAGGAAATGGTGGTAAATGACAGAAAAATAGCAAGTTACATGTAATCAGGCCTCATTGACAAAGTGGGGCTGGATACCAAAGCCCGTATGTAAGCAAGTGGAAACGTTTCTCAGTGTGAATAATATTCACATGCAGGCACTGGATGCTGAAATGAGAGAATACAAGCAAGCCAACTTGTGGAGATTTACTGTGATGTTCATTGTACACACGCTGACTTAGTAACTTTGCATAAAGTTGTGGAGATCTCATATGGAGATGTAGCTCAGGTGTAAGAAAAATACATCGACTTGCGCTGAAGGGGATATTGGAGAGCCATAAATAAAGCATTTGTATTCAAAAGCTGGGGAAACAGTGACTGTACACACTCAGTGGCCACTTTATTAGATACAGAAGATATGTCCGTGGTCTTCAAGGTTTGACGTGTTGTGTATTCAGAGATGCTGTTCTGCACACCACTGTTATGTGCAGTTATTCAAGTCGCTCTCACCTTCCTATCAGTTTGAACCAGTCTGATGAGGCCTCGAGGAAGGAAGTAAATTTGGCCAATTTTTCACATTGATCTGCTGACAGATATAACCATATAACAATTACAGCACGGAAACAGGCCATCTTGGCCCTTCTAGTCCGTGCCAAACTCTTACTCTCACCAAGTTCCACTGACCTGCACTGGGCCCATAACCCTCCATTCCTTTCCTGTAACTGTGTTATTCCTGAGAGGAAGCTACGGTTTAGGCTTCTGCTTAGCAGAGCATAGCTACAGGACACCTGCACTGCACACAGGCTAGGAAATCTGTCCAAGCCTGTTTAACCTGGAGCAATTATCATGGGTCCATTCAAAAGAATGCAAGAAATTGGCTGCTGGGATAAAGGCAAGTGAAGCTCTTCATTTAATTAAGATAGCTTAAATGTTTTAAGAGTAGGTGTACATGTATGTCTGTTTATAGGCTTCTATACGGATATGCAGGTACACTTTTTAGGTACTTTCCTGTATGTTTGCAGTCTTCTGCTTTAACCCATTCACGTCACAGTTCAACATGTCATGCATTCAGAGACATTCTTGGGCACACCAGTGTAATGAGTGGTTAATTGAGTTACTGTTGCTTTCCTGTTAGTTTGAACCAGCCTGGCCATTCTCCTGACCTCTCTCATTAACAAAGCGTTTCTGCACAGAAACTGCCACTTACTGATGTTTTTATGTCTTTCCACCACTCTCTCTAAACTCGAGACTATTGCGCATGAAAATAACATATCAGCAGTTTCTGAGATACTCAAACCACCCAGTCTGGCACCAATAATCATTCCACAGTCAAGAGTCACTTAGATTACATATCTTCCCCATTCTGATATTTGCTCTGAACAACAACTAGACCTCTTGATCATGTCTGCATGCTTTTATGCATTGAGTTGCTGGCACATGATTGGCTGATAAGACATTTGCATTGGCGAGCGGGTGTAGCTAATAAAGTAGTCACTGAGTGTATATAACATTGCCTTTTTTAAACACCTATCTGACTACAAACTATTATCATATCTTATTTGGAAATGATTTGGGAAAGGTGAAAGTGCTTAAAATGCAAGAACGCAATGAGGTTTGAGTACTGGAAGGCAAGCTGGAGATATCCAGCACCTACTATCAGGAGTCTGGTATGTTTCCTCTTCATATCTGCATATTTGTGATAGAGAAGTTCATATAGCTGTTTTTGTAGACATTCCTTAGCACTATTTCACTCAATTCCCTGCTATTTTTAACCTAATTGTGCTAGGTTCACGCTGGAATGTGTGATGACACTTGCTGACTGCCCCTAGCTCATTTTCAGGTGTGTTAGTATTAACACCATGATGCATTTCACAGTTTGTTCCCATGTACGTGCAATAAATAAATCTGAACCTAAAGATGAATCTATTTGCCTTATGAAATTCATTTCTTAGTTCATGTCCACCTCAATTTGTTGTGATGTTGTTTGTTTCGATGTGTATAGGCCAGTTCTGTCTCAAGAAAATGAAATAGTGGTGCAGTTCCTCTCGGATCTAAGTGTCACAGCTGATGGTTTTTTGGCTCACTACAAATTCAGACCAAAGAAGTTTGTCAGCACAGCTGCACCAGTCACAGCACCAACCGTAACAAGTAAGTTTGTCATTGAACAGAGAATATTTAGTATTGTAGAATACTAATTCATTATTGTACAGGGAACAGTTGGGATTGAACAAAGTGTTTAAGTGTGCCTGAGTATGTTTTTCACTAAGCTCTGGAACACTGCTGCTCTTTCACTAACAAATTCTTTGGTAAATCCACCCACCCCATTAAGTTTTCAGTGAGCAAAATGTTATTTGTGAGCTGCATAAGTAGCATGTTATAAGTACCTAAAGAACTCAATCTCTACTGGCCTTTACAAAGATGGATCTCTCTGTTTAATTAAGATGACCATATGGACATAATTTACTGCAATTCAAACCTTTTACTTTTATTAAATATGGGTTTATAGATTGGGTTTTGTTTACTTCATGTAGTTGTCAAATGATAGAGAAAAGCTTGCCCTCAATTGACAAATATTCACAAAAACTATTAAAGTACTAACTACTTATACACAGATACATCATCAACATAACAGTTTGCTGATGAGGTAATAAATATGGCATGTTTCTCTTTTGTCTAGCTCTCACTGGACAGGCCATTTATTATTTGTGCAGTGTCTGTCTCATGCAGTGCACATTAAGACAAGAATTCCAAGGATTATTGCAGCATGAATCTTGCCTTGATATCTTGGACTTGGTCAGGCAGTCTGTGTCTATAATTGCCTGAATGACCCAGTGACTCATCAGATAAAGTGAATTATTTGACTAATATTTGTTGATTTATTTACTAATACATCATCTGCTAACAACTGCAGTGCATTCCATGAAAATTCAGAGTTGAGTAGTATTACTTTAACACACTTTTGTACTTAAAGTGCAATATAAGATATCATAGCCGAAGCTTCTAATAACTCAGTGCATTTGACTGCTTACGTAGTTTGATCATGGACATCTACACTGACTGATTTTTTCACAGAAGTTAACATTATATACCTTGAAGTAGAACAGAAATGAATTTTTTTGAGAGCGAGCTGTTTATAGTATAACTTCTGAAAAGTAAATCTGAGATAATGGGTAAGTCACAGTTTTTTTTCCCCTTCTGAAAGTAATTATATATGGCTTTAAGTTGACTTGTTGGTATGAATACTGTAATTTCTGATAGTTAATGCCTGCCTTACTGAACTCTGGATATTCCATTTTGTTCTAAAGCCATGAAGCCAACAGTGCCTCCTTGCCAACTGAAATGCAAAAGAAGTGGAACAATGGGAAGCAATTACTGTAACAGTGACTTTGGTGAGAAACCTAGGCTTTCGATAGCTTAAGTAAATTTTTTTCTATATATCTGTGAATGAAAAAGCTGATACTTACCATCTACAACCAGCTATATGTATTGGGGCTTCACAGAAAGCTTTTCTTGTGAAAGAGTGAATTTGTGTATTAAAAACAAGTACAGCTCCAAAGCGTAAACACAAGTCATGAAACATAGGCTGAATTGTCAGTATATTTAAAGTGTTTATTCAGTTACAGTTTTTGGCATGTTATCCCTCTGCCAAAGGCATAATGGTGCAGTTGTCACATTGTGATCACCCAGAAGCTAAAAACGCCATGCTGTAAGCTTTACGAATACAGACGTGTTCAGTTTTACCTGAATTAACTGCTCATAGCAATGCAGTAATTGTTCTGATGTACGTTGTTGGAATGTGAGTAACAATTCAAAGTACATTTATTATCAAAGAATATATGCAGTATACAACCCTGAGATTTGTCTTCCTGCAGACAGCCACAAAACAAAGAAATACCGTTCGAAGGAAAACATCAAACTCCCAACATGCAAAAAAAAGAGCAAAAAACCACCAAACTGTCACAAAGTCATTGAAAGAGTCCAGGCATATTCAGTCCAGCTCAGTTCAGCCCAACCCAGTGCTGTGTCATATATATTAGTATTATGAATGTATTATTAGTGTATAATATAATACATTAATAATACATATTCATTGCTTACCATTGCCCTTCCATTTCTGTAGGTTTATAATGTACTGAGGTGATCACTCAGCCAATTACATCTTTGCTGGCCAAACAAAATAAGTATTTTATATAAACCCAATCCCCAGTACCTAGCTCTTGTTTCATAATCTAATATCTTATGGCACTTAAAATCTATTGTAGTATAATGTGACATCTTGCACCTTCACCTTTCAAGAAGACAATTCTAGACACCACAGTAGGAAAAAAAATTAATTATGTTTTAATTCTTTTACCATTTAATTTAGCTTAGTGATTCCTAGTTAGTGACCTCTCTGCTTTTGGAAATTGGCTCCTCAAATTCACTCTATCCAGGTCTCTCATAATTTAATTTCACCTTGGTCTAATGTTCTCTAAACAAAAAGAGCTAAGCTAATCCTCTTTTGTTCCATTTCTCCAGTTCTGGCGTGATTCTTATGAATGTCTTTAGTGCTTTTTGTACCTCCTGTGATGTGATGCTCAGAACTACAGCTGTGGCCTAACTAGTCAGATTCGTTGAAAAATACCTTGAAATTAAAAATGCCTAATGCAGTGCCAACAGAATCCAATTGCAAAAGGTCTTGTCACCAAAACACTTAACAACCATTGCATTTTGCTTACTGCAAGTTAGAGTCCAACTTGTCATTTACCCTCAGATCCCATGTGCTTTTATTTTTTATACTGTATATCTGACTGCCCTGCGAAGGACCTAGTAAAGATTAATTAAAATCCATAAAAGTTATATCAGTTCTGGTAGTCTCTTTGAATATGAAGACATAACATTCATTAACAAACCCAGGCTCTCAATCCTTGCTTTCAAAGCTCAGTTCTTCACCATGTGATTGTCCTTCATTAAGTTTAGGTTGAAACACTGAAAATTCCTTCACCTACTCTACTCTGGTTTAATATTGACATCATAGTAACAGTGCTTCAATTAACCAGCATCAACTTTCCATTTCCTGTCCAGTCTATTCTAGATTTGGACTCTGACCCTTTAACTTCCTCTTAATATAATTGCTCTGCCCTCTCCTCTAGTGTTCCCTCAGCTGTTTCAGGGATTTATTGTTATCTTGTTGAATGGTGGAGCAGAATCAAGGAAACCACATCCCATTCCTTGTGTTCTCTTCATCGTCCAGTCCAGTTTCCAGTCCGTGTTTGCTTAGTGGCATCGCAGTTCAATAAAATTAACCTTTGGACTGTTGAGAACTTTTCCTCTGTCTCTTTGTTAACTGATGCTGTGTGTGATCACTCACCAAGATACTGCCCTTGATCTAACTCTTCCTCCGAGACACATCCACTTTCAGAAGGTGCTTGCATCCATTCATCCTGAGTAATGATTTTGTACAGGAGTAACTCAATGATCACTCAGAAGCCACTCTCAATTGGAATGGTGAGTAAGGCAGGCCATTGTGGAGAGCATGTTAACTTCCTCATTAAGGATTTCTTATCAGTTTAAAAAATCCTGCAGCAAAAGAGACTGAAGTATTTTAACATTAGCCAATATATTTGGTGGTTCTTGAATTGTCAAGCTGTGGTTCCCGCCCATACAATAATACCCCGGTGGGTGCTACAGTTTTCCCAAGTGTCTCTGGAAATCTGTATAGTTGGGGAGGATTGAAGGTTCCTTACTCTGTGATCTTGTGCAAATAGATGTTTATTACAAAAACATGTGGATAGTGAGTAATGTTGTAAGAGGATTCAGCAGGTTATAGACCAGTTGGGAATAATGGCAAGTGGAGTTTAACAAGTGTCAGGTCTTTCACTTTGGAAAGTCAAATGTAAGAGTAAATAGAAGAAGGAGCGAGTAAATGGGGAAAGTCTAAGTCTTGAACTTCAAAGTGTGTTGGTCAGTGATTTCTTAAAATGCTCAACTTTGGGCTCTTCATCGAGCAACTGGGCACCAGCTTTCAGCAATTTCCCAGCAGTTACAATGGCAAACTAACTGAGTTCCATTTAAATGAGGGACTCTTACAAGAACTGATATACAGAAGGATCTTCAGGTGCAAGTCCATTGCTCCCTGAAAGTGACAACACAAGTAAATAAGGTAGTAAGGAAAGGGATATGGTATCCTTGCCTTCATTGGTCAGGATATTGAGTATAAAAATTGGCAAGTCATATTCCATTTGATGTTTATTTATTTTTGTAGTGTATGCAGTTCTCGGTGGGGAGGACCTGTTACAAGTGTATATGATATTCTGAGAAGCATAGATAGGGGGTAAATAGAGTCTTGTTCCCAGGGTGGAATGCTAAATACTAGAGAGCATTGACTTAAGGTGATAGGGAAAGCTTAAAGGAGATGTGTGAGACAAGTTTTTTTTTTACAGAGTGTAAAAAATGCCACAAGGGGAAGTGGTAGAACCAGAATTAACAACAACGTTTAAGAGGTGTTTAGACAGACGGAGAATGTAAGGATGTAGACCATTGCTTGTTAGTTTGGATTGACATCATGGTCAGTACAGACACTATGGGCCGAAAAGGCTGTTCCTCTTCTATGTTCTCTACTCAACTAGTTAAAAGACATAATTTATTTGAAGCTTGCTGATGTCACAGCTCTCCTCCCTCATTTAAATGGAATTCGTAGGTGGTTTGCCATTGTAACTGCTGGGAAATTGCTGGAAGCTGGTTCCCAGTTGCTCGATGAAGAGCCCAACGTTGAGCATTTTAAGAAATCACTGACCAACACACTTTGAAGAAGTTCAAGACTTGGACCTTCCCGATTTACATGGTTGGGAAGTCCCTGATATTAGCAGTTACTGAGGGAAATGCACTCGTATCATGTCAGTGCACTCTCAATACTTGCATACAACTGCTCAAGCAATCTTGATGTACCTTATTTATTTTACAATTGAATTGTTTATTTTAGCCATAGCCTGAAAGAAGACATGAATTTCAAATAAAAGTAATATGGAACTGACATCTTTGTATTGTTTTATCATGAGGTGATTGAAAAGCTTTTTTAAATATTGAATTCTTGTTTTCTACAGTTTTAACTGGGACAGTTATAACTGCTGTAACACGCAATGGTAGCATCCATGCAACGATCTCTATTATAAATATTTATAAAGAAGGGACTCTGGCAATTCAACAGGCAGGGAAGAACATGAGTGTCAAAATAATTGCAGTGTGTAAAAAGTGTCCAATTATTAAACGAGGTAAGCTTGCTATTTTGATGGCTATTTTATCAATATGTAGTCTATGTTTGCTGTATGTTTAAAA
This sequence comes from Mobula hypostoma, assembly GCF_963921235.1. Taxonomy (NCBI): domain Eukaryota; kingdom Metazoa; phylum Chordata; class Chondrichthyes; order Myliobatiformes; family Myliobatidae; genus Mobula; species Mobula hypostoma. The sequence goes on from NC_086100.1 coordinate 25,421,294, forward strand.
TTTAGTTGTCTGATGTAACAGGAATAGATTGGCTAGGGGCAGTGGCTAGCACCTGTCTGTTAATATATCCATTGGTAGTTAAAGTACTGTGAGCAGGCATATGCATTGGGGGGTAGTTTTAGCTTTGAAAACCTTTTATCTGGGGCCGGCTGGTGGCGCAATGACATCAGCGCTGGACCTGGGAGCGGAGGTTCCCAGGTTCGAAACTAGTCGGGTCCGCTCCCGAGTACGCTTTCCATCCATGCCGGGTTGAGTGTCGGAATCGCAACTCGACCTCATAAAATAAAGGGAAAGTACTTCAAAAATGTCTGTGTGAGGAGTGGCGCCCCACACAGTCTCTCTCTCTCTCTCTCCGCGCCTTGTAGAAGCCATGAAAAAGACATCATCACGGATGCACGCATGGACACACAGGCACACACGCACAGACTTGCACGCATGCAGGCACACACCAAAAAAAAAGAAAAAATCTTTTATCTGCAGGAAGAATGAAAAATTTAAGGAATTAAGAAAATCTTTCTTCCTTGGGATAAAAATTCTCAATGATCATCACCAGGTTTGACCATTACCAGTTTTAGTGATTTCAGATAGTACTTTGCCTTAATAACTTTTTTTCAAGTCAGACATAACAATAGAATTTGGCATCAATCGCTATGATCATAGGGAGAGGCCATTAAATTGTTGCATTGTGGCACAGCGTTTTCAAAATTAACCTTATTGAACTGGTCTCCTATAGCAAGCGAAATGGGTAGGGTGATGATCCAGCACACGTAACAGAGTAAAGTACGAATAGGCTGAGAAAGCAAAGCCATGTGGGAGGCCACAGAGGAAGTGAGCAGCAGGGAGAGGCTGCGAGAGATTGAGAAAGGATTTGAAAAGTGGACCTGGTAGTTGGAGCTTAAGTGGGCCAGAAAGGATGATGTTCGAGTGGACCAGAGAGGACAAAGGCCCAGCAGACCATGTAAGGTGAAGCAGGAGCAGGTATGGACAGAGCAAAGGTTTACCTAACCTACAGAATGTGCAATGGTAATCAGAGGTAGGGAAAGCAGGGGGTTGATGAAATGTGAAGAGGAGCAAGGCAGTGAGCCAGCGCACCAGGTTGGGTGAAATATGAACAGGCCGAGATGGCAGAGCATAGCAGGAGCAAACTTGTAAGGTACAGAGGTAGCAGGTGACTGGATGATCCGGAGTGGATTTGACCAACGGGACGCACGCCTGGCAAGGTGAAGCTCAAGCAAGCTTGAAGAGTACATGGTAGGTTGGACTCAAGTGGACCGTTAAGGTACACATAGGGTGGTCTCAAATTTATTGGAAAAGGACAACAAAATGCGAAGAGGATGCAGATATTGCAGGGTGGATGCTGGCAGATGAATGGTCTCGGCCCGAAATGTCAACTGTTAACCCATTTCTATGGATGCTGCCTGGCCTGTTGAGTTCCTCCAGCATTTTGTGTGAGTTGCTCGGATTTCTAGCATCTGCAGATTTTCTCGTGTTGGCTATTTAAACCTGAAGGGTTTAACAACACAAAAGTGAAAAGCAATGCTTTTTCACTTTTTGTGTAAGCAGTAATCCTTTTCTTAAAAAAAAAATCTAGTAAACTTTCCCCTCTGCTTTCAGTAGGAAAGATGCCTGTAATCAATTTTTTGAAGTACTCTCACTATTTGAAATTTGTAATAAGATCAGAAACACTTAATGTCCTGGCTCACCTGGGGAGAAGGGATTATGCTCCTTTTCTGTTAGCTTTTTACCAGACACCAGCATCTCCATCCTGTGCTCTCTTTGGCTTTAATGAGTACTGTCACTTCTACATTTAAAGACTAAACTTTATGTAGAAGTTTAAATCTTTATAATGTTAAACGGACATGGAATGGCCTACCAGCCTAACACCATTCACTTTCCATCTTTAAATGTTTAAAAAAGATTTTAATGTAACCTTTTTGTATTTGCAATGACTATCTTAAGTTTTAACAATAGTTGCACCTTCCTAATGCTTCAGTTTTGTTTCATTTTAATTTATCCGCACATTTCTTTGCTTTGATGTACCCTTCTTTGCTATATACCTTCTATTCCAAGAGTTGCTACTGCTAATCTATAAACTAGTCTGATAACTTCAGTTAATTTGTATCAGATCACCATTTATTTCAATAATTTGCCCTTTTCCCCAAAATCCAGAACTAATTTCCTTGGAAATTCATCCTTTTCTACTTCCACACTAAATATACCAATTGTTCAGCTACTTTTCCTGACTGAAATCCAAGTGTTTCTGGTAAGACAAGATACAGTATATACAGCAATGAGGACATGATGTTTCTAATGTTGAGAAACAACTTACTTCCACCCACATGCCCTTTCTTCCTTTTGGATAGTTTCATTCCAATTTGTCAGAATACAGCTTAAGACTTAATTCGTGTGTGCTGTTGAGATTTCCTTAATATTTATCTAACCTTAAAGCTGTAAGCAGAGGCCTGTATTCACAAATACCATCTGTTAGTTCATTCTCATTTCTGTCCCATTGATCTTCACCTTCAATATTCACATGCTTGCCTTCATAGGTCAAGACAATGAATTTAAGAAGTCATGATGCAGGAGTATAAAACTTCAGTTTGGCTTTATTTGGAGTACTGTGTGTAGTTGTGTCCACCCCCTTACAGAAAAGATATGGAAGCTTTGTAGAGAGTACAGAAGTCGTTAGAATGGTACCGTTAGCTATAGGATTGGTTGGACATGATGATGGAGTGTGGCAACTCATTGCAAGCTGCTCCCTGCAGACTTACTCATTACTTCTATCACAACAGTTCCACTCCTTTTATATCTAAATTTACTCACTTTATCTTGCATTGTTGTTTTACCTTGTTCTGCATCAATGACTGAGTAATGATTTGATACGAACAGTATGCAAGACAAACATTTCACTGTATCTTGGTACATGACAATAATAAACCGACAGCAATTTTCTTTGAGGTATTGGAGGCTGAGGGACAACCTGATAGAACTTTATAACATTATGGGAGGTGTACAGCATATGAAATACAGAAGTTAAGTCGTTTTGAGTGAGATTTAAGAAGCATGTAGTCAAACACATGAACGTGCAAGGAATGGAGTATAGTGTTCAATTTTGGTTGCCCTGCTATAGGAAATGTTATTAAACTGGAAACAGTCCAAGAAAGATTTACAAGAACTTGAGGGATTGAGTTATAGGAAGAAGATAGTTAGGATAGGACTTTATTCCTTTGAGCGTAACAGGCTGATATGCTCTTGTACAGGTGTATAAAATAATGAGGGGCATAGTTAGGGTAATTGTACCTTTACCCCAGAGAAAGCGTATTAAGAACTTGAGAACATATGTTTAAATTGAGAGGGGAAAAGATTTTAAGAGGAACTTGAGGGGGAACATTTTTTTTTAAAGAAAGAGGTATCTGTGTGGAATTAACTGCCAGAAGTGGCTGAGGCAGGTACAACACCTTTTAAAAGACAGGTACATAGACTGGTAAGGTTTATAGGGTTATGGGCTAAACACTGGCAACGGAGACTAGCTTTGATGGGCATCCAGGTTGGCATAGACCAGTTATACAATGACTCAAACTATTACATAATAGGTAAAGTTCTGTCTTTTGAGGAATCTTTCTTTATTTTTGCAGGACTGAACTACATTTTCATGGGCCAAGTGGATGAAACAGGAAGAGGCAGAGTACTTCCTAACAGCTTTGTTGTGCCCTATAAATCAAAGAACCAAAGGTTTCTGAACAACTTGAAAAACAGACGATGCTAAACACACATAGCAGTGACTTTACTTTCTATTTATGATGCAAGAAATCTTTCACTGGTTTTAATTTGGTTTGTTACGAGGTCCTCTTGCTAACTGGTAGGAGACGTTATATGGCAAGTAGAAGCATTCAAATAAGTTTGATGGAATATATTTAAAGTGCTCCCAATCTGGATGCTTGCTATGGGTATTTTAATCCTCGAACTAGCAGGGGAAAGTCTGGACAGAAAGATTAGCCCCATATTCACTCTGGCTTTGGAACTGTCTATTCATAACAGCAATGACAGAGAATGAAGCTATGTATATCTTATATTCTTTCATATCATAATAAATGGTCTTAAGTGCAATAAAAATGTACAGCAAATGATGTATTGAAATTAATGTTTTAATCATTTTTATTTCTTCAACTGTCATTATTTACAGAATGTATCTGCTGCTTAATAAAAAATATGGTATATTTAGAACTATTGAATGTCCTAAAGTCATCATTTCAAGACTGTCAGAACCAACACTCCACTGTGTAAAGAGAAAAGCTCTTGCACTCTTTTCCTAATTTTTTCATGCTGAGTTGATGGTAGAAAGTTGAGGAACATTAGGCAGCTTCAGCACTTATGCCAGGGTATTATCTTGTAAAAACAGGGCTTATCTTTCTTCACTTGGTAATTTGCCAAGATCTCTGGCAGTTAGAAACAGGCCCGTGAAATGGCCGCACATGCATCACATCCGATTTAATGCAGCAAAACCTGAAGTGATAGGAATAATAGAGAAGCAACATAAATGAAGTTCTGAAGAGAACACAGCCAGGCCTGACTTGGAGGCTAAACTAAGAAGGCTGCGGGATTACCACAGCAAACCCTGTTAAGATAGTGGTGGGAGCTCAGCTGGAATGCTGTGTTCAGCTCAGCACACTGCACTCAAGAATCATGCTCAGGCCTTTGACAGTGTGACTTTCATCAGAACGGTATGAAGAAGCTTAAGTTACATAGAGAAGCTGCACCCATCTTTGTTCAAATAGAAAGTGCAAAAGATAGAGAGCAAAAGACATTTGCGTTCAGACGACAGAGTTAAAATGATCGGTAAAGGAACACCAGGCACATTACAGAATTTTAATGCAGATTTATTATGCTATAAATCAATTGCTTGTAAATTTGTTTGGTGCATCCAGGAGAGTTTCTTAAATTAATATGTAAATAGTACAACAAGGGGAAGGGGGCTGGTGTTGGATAATGAACCTGGCAAGTGACAGCCCTTTTTTGGGAGTACAGTGATCAGAATTTAAGATGGTTATAGGTAAAGCTAAGTGTAGACCTTGCGAGAAAGTATTAAATGGGAGCAGGCTCAAGCAGGAACTACGGGGAGTTAATTGGAAGCAGTTTTTGGGCAAGTTCACATCTGCCATGTGGAGGTGTTTAAAGACAAACTGCATAGAGGAGACAGGTGGAAACGAGGCAGGTTTGGGGGATGAGCGTGTTGGAGTGCAGAGGGAGACTGAGTTCATATTGCTGCTGGAGATGGAGTGAGTGATTTAGGGAGGAGTCAATGCAGAAGAGTTTTGATATCCATCCAGCACCGAGCCAATTTGGTGAGATCGAGAACAGCTTTGGGCTGTAGGCCCCAGCGTATCAGGGTGCCAAGACCCAGGCACTACTCTGTGCTTAGATAATTTAAACATCAGCCCAAACAGACTGGAAGCTCAACTGTCGGGAACGGAGATGAGGGGCAAGCTGAATTTGCTCACTTTCTTGCAAATGTTCATTCCTTTATCCATGGTGCCAAGGTTGTGAACTAATCTAGCTTCTGTGTGTTTCTGCCCCGTTGGTGTGATGACTCTGGCCCAAAGCTTGGGTCTACTCTTGCTCCGGGAGCAGATTTGGGACTCAGTCTAGTTGAGGATGCAGTTGGCTTGCTTCTATTGCTTGCAAGATGTGGGTGTGTTTTTTTCCCTTTCTCTGCGCAGTGGTTTTTGGTCTTTTCCTTTAATTGGTTTCTCAGGCTTCTTGCTTTGTGACTGCCTGTAAGCAGACGAATTTCATGGTATACACTCTATACATTCTTTGATAACAAGTGTGCTTTGAATCTTGAATCTACTGGGCATTTACAAATCAGTGGCCACTTTGAGGTTTAGCTCGTTAATACAAATGTCTAATCAGCCAACCATATGGTATCAACTCATTGATATATTAAAAAAAACATGCCAACATGGTCAAGAGGATCAGACCAAACATTGGAATGGTGAAGAAATGTTATCCAAGTGACATTAACCGTCAAATGATTGTTGGTGCCAAACGGGATTGTTTGGTTATATTAGAAACTGCTGATTTTCACACACAGAAGTCGCTAAAGTTTGCAAGGAATAGTGCAAAAAGATCCAGTGAACAGTAGTTCTGTGAGCGAAAATGCCTTGTTAATGAAGGAAAGGAAAGGTACATTGCATCTGGAGTTTCTCTGGTTAGCGGACGATTTCCCTCCACGCCTCTCTGATGTAGTGGGAACCGCGTACGAGGCAAGTTACAGCAGTGGTTTGCCATTACCTTCTGCCGGGTGAGTTACCAAAGAGATCACCAGCTCGTAGCCCAGATGGAAAGTGTGCAGGGGAGCTGGCTGGATTCGAACTCGGGACCTTTTGTCCCGAAGTCCGACGCTGATACCACTACACTACCAGCCGAGTCTCTTGTTAATGAGAGAGATCAAATAACCATGTGTTACATTAGTGATGTGCAGAAGAACATCTCAGAATACACAGGATGTCGAACTTTGAATTAGATAGGCAACAATGTCAAAAGACAACACTGAGTTCCACTCCCCTACCTAATAAAATGGCCACTCAATATGTTTCAGCAAGATGGAACAACGAGGTAAGGGACCCCTGGATATCAAGAGAGGCGGTGAATTTGGCAAAAAGGAAAAGGAAGCATATGCAAGGTATAGGAAAGTAAAATCAAATTGTGTCCTTTTGAATTTTAAAGATGCCAAAAAGAAATCTAGAAGGGAATTATGAGAGCCAGGAGGAGCCTCAGCTAGTAGAATTAAAGAGAATCGCAAAGTGCTCTAAACGTACATGAAGGGCAAGAGAATAATGAGGATCTCTTAGACGGATAAATCCCCCGAGCCTGATGGGATTACCCCAGGTTACTGCGAGAGGGGTCTGAAACAATATCTTCCTTTCCTCTAGGACAAGCCAGTAGTTAACATTGTTCCATTATTCAAGAAGGGAACCAGATAATCCTGGAAACTATAGATAAGTGAGTCTAATGTCAGTGATAGGGAAGTTACTGGAGAGGATTCTTATGGATAGGAATTATGAGCATTTGGAAAAAAGTGTAATTAGGAGCAGTCAGTACAACTTTGAGGGGTAAAGTTGTGTTTTATGAACATAATTGAAGTTTTCAATGAGGTGACAAAGATTCTTGATAAAGATAGAGCTGTGAAAGTTGTTCACATGGATTTTAGTAAGGCATTTGACAAGATCCCTCATGTGAGATTCATTCAAAAGATTAAGATGCATGTGATCCACGGTGAATCGGCCATTTGGATTCAGAGCTGGCTCATCCATAGAAATCAGAAGGTAGTGGTTGATGGCTATTATCACGGCTAGAGTCTGTGACTAGTGGTATTCTGCAAGGATCCATCCTGAGACCTCTGCTGTTTGTGATATGCATATAAAACCTGGATGAAAACAGATGGCTGGGTTAGTAAGATTACAGATGATATAAAGATTGCTGATGTTGTGGGTTGCATAGAGGATTGGCAAAGAATACAGCAGAATATAAAACAGTTACAGATACGGGTGGAGAAACGGCAAATGGAATTTAATCCAGCCAAATTTTAAGTATTACACTTCAGCAAATCCAATGCAATGGGACAGTACACTGTTAATGGCAAGCCCCTTATCAGTGATGATGTGCAGAGGAATTTTGGGCTTTAAGTGCAATGTGGCTACCCAGGTTGATAGGGCAGTAAAGAAGGCTTATTTCACACTTGATGAACGGAGTTCAAGAGTTAGCTTTAGAAAACCCAGGTTTTCTGCTTATGTCATTTTGAATTCAGTTCTGGTCATCCTACTATAAGCAGCATGTTTAGGTTTTGGAAAGGGTGCAGAAGAGTTTTAACTCAGTTAGTCCTGACGAAGGGTCTTGGCCTGAAACATCAACTGTACCTCTTCCTAGAGATGCTGCCTGGCCTGCTGCGTTCACCAGCAACTTTGATGTGTGTTGCTTGAATTTCCAGCATCTGCAGAATTCCTGTTGTTTGCGTTTTTAAATAGGACGCTGCCTGGATTAGAGGGTATATGCTGTAAGGAGAGGTTGTACAAATGGGTTGTTTTCTCTGGAGTGGTAAAACTGAGGGGGAGATCTGATGGAGGTTTACAAGATTGATAGAGGCATGGATAAACAGCCAGTATCTTTTTCTCAGCATCTACGGAAAGAGCAGCGAGCTGGGACTGAAATTATTGTCCTGTCAAGAAGATAGAAACAATTTGTTGATCATCAACCATTTTAGGTTATTTCATTCTGATTGTGAAGTTGAACAAGAGATAAGTGAAAAGCACATATTGGAAATGTGTAATTGAAAATGATAATTAATTCCTCTCCCTGGAAAATAACTGCAGCTTGTTATTCAACATAGATTTAATAACAAGGGAATGTTCTAGCTTTACGGAGCACTTTTCCATTATGGCCATGTTGCTTATATGTTGAACAATAATTTAAGTATTAATGTAATGTTCACTGTTTTATTTTTTTCAATTTAATATTCAAATGTTAATTTCTGTGACCTCACCATACATTCTGACGGAAGTGCATAACAGGCCAAGTAGGTTCTGCAGCAACATAACTCTTAATTACCCTCTTAAGATAGCCCAGCCATTAAAGGATGAACTTAAAAACATTCATTTTATGAGTGTAGCCCATATTCTATGAATTCTGCTTCACCATTATATTAAATTGGCCTTTTAAGATGTGGTACGTTGGTGTATCGTTACCAGATTTAAAATAGGTGAACCTTGATTTTTGACAAGGATACAAAACAATAGAACTGTACACATGGAGCATATAACCAGCAAACAAGATACTGATTAACACAGAAAATGCTGGAGGAATTCAGGAGGTCAGACAGCATCTATAGAAATTAATCAACAGTCAATGTTTCCAGCTGAGACCCTTCATCAAGATTTTGGCTTGAACCATCAAGTGTTTATTCATTTCCATAGATGATGCCCAAGTTCCTCCAGTTTTGTTTGTTACTTTGGATTTCTAGCATCTGCAGAATTTCTTGTGTTGATAAGATACTGATGTTTTGAGACCCTGCAGAAGATAAATTTCATACCATAATGCCACTTGAACAATGGAAGAACCTGCCACATAAGAATATCATGAATAACACTCTGAAGAACAAAGTATCAGTTCCATATTTTCCTTACATCAAGATGCACCAAAATCTGAGTGTATGACTTCAAAGTGTGCTGCTTTAAACCTCCATTCATATCTAAGCCTTACATTCTCAGACTAGTTGTCATAGAAAAGTGTAGCACAAAACCAAGCCCTTCACCCCATCTAGTCCATGCCAAACCATTTAATCTGCCCCCTTCCATTAATCTGCACCCAGACCATAGCTCTCCACAGTGCTGCCATCCGTGTACCTATCCAAACTTCTCTTAAACTTTGAAATCAAGCTCGCATGCACCACTTGAGCTGGCAGCTCATTCCACACACAATCCTCTGAGTGACGAACTGTCTCTCATGCTCCCCTTAAGCTTTTCACCTTTCACCCTTAACCCATGATCTCTCGTTGTAGTCCCACCCAACTTCAGTGGAAAAAGTTTGCTTACATTTACCCTATCTATACCCCTCATAATTTTATATATCTCTATCAAGTCTCCCCTCAGTGTTCTATGTTCCAAGAAATAAAGTCCTAACCTAGTCAACCCTTCCTTATAACTCAGGACCTCCAATCCCAGCAACATTCTTTTAAAATTACTTTGTACTCTTTCAATCTTATTTACATTTTTTTCTGTTGATTGGTGACCAAAACTGCACACAATACTCCAAATTAGGCCTCACCAACATCTTATATAACTTCAACATAACATCCCATCTCCTGTTGTGTGTTTTATCAGAACAAGTCCAAAATGAATTGCTCAAATAATGTCCAAGTTATTATGACAGCATGCTGTGACAACCATCAAATACTAACATTATACTAACATACAGGAAAACATGCAACTGCTTGAAGATCCATTTTAACTTGGTTATTGTGGATCACATTAGATATGAAATAGTTTTAAGAGAACTGCAATCTCTCATTCTGGCAGAGAAAACAACTTTAAAAAGCTTTAAGATTAAATACAAGTTAAAGTAGAAAATGTATCTACTGTCAGTGCTGAACACACTTACCTTATTAGTGCATGTAGAACTCTCCTGTTTGGTATCTATAAACAAGATTATAGGGTTCAAATTGCATTATAGAAGAGGTTTATTAAAAGTTTTCACACATATGCATTTTTCTTTGTCCACAATCATAATAAAAATGTGAGCTTGATGTCAAACGAGTCCTTACCTTTGTTGGAACAGTTTACAAGAGTCATGGAAACTTGTAAATATATTAATTGCCATTATAAAGGCCAACTTCACCCATAACATTAAACTGCCATTTCAAAGTTTGATTCTGATGACAAATTATTTATCATTGCATTGCTCCTTTTTAAACACGGCACAAACCATACAGATGGGAACTGTTCAAAAATGTCCACACATAAATAGTGTTATATGGGATAGTGATTAAGCAGGATGTTGATTAAATAATAAACATTTGGCAAAGATGATTATAGCCAAAGAAGTCATTTCATGTAGTCGGATGCTTAGAATAACGTGGCAACATACTTCAGTATCCAGTCCCATGAATGTTGGAATACTTGTTAGTTCCGTGAATAGAACATGGCGTACTTTGCTGTCCTGAATCCAAGAATGTCTCTCATTTCATTGCGAAATTTAGAAAGGTCTTGCCGTAGTTCATTCAGGTTCTCTTCAGTGGCCTGGTCTGTACTATGCATCTTTTGTCTCATAGCAGTAAGGTAACGATGAACCAAGCAGCACATTACTTTTTGGTAATTTTCATCTTGCTTATGCTTGAGGGTCTTCCATTCCTTGTCAGATTAAACCAAAAACAAAAGTTATTTAAAGGCAGGCCATGTTTCAACAGAGAAGAAATATTAGAAACCCTTCATGTTGTTCCTTAAAGCCATCTCCTTAGCAAAGCCTTGGCATTCATTCTTAAATGTCTTTTGCCTCAGCTTCAACTATCATCTGATTTTGCTCCTGTAAAGAGCTTCAGAAGATTTCATCTATTATTAAAAGAGGCTATTTAAGACACGGTTAGATTGATTTTTGCATAGCAGGGGAATTACGGTTATGGGGAAAAGGCAGCTACCTAGGTGGATCTGAGTGCATGGCCAGATCAGCCATGATCTTACTGAAAAGGTTCGACAGGCTACATGCTCCTCCTCCTAGTTCTTACATTCTTACCATTGGGACACTCTCCAACAGCATGAAGGGAGTATCTTCACCAGAAAGATTTCACTGGTCAGCTCATCTATACCTTCCAAAACCCAGTTAGGCATGAGTAGCAAATATTGGCCTTGCTAATGACAAATACCAAAAATTATATATATATATTTTTAGAAAATCCCACTATTTTTCCCTATCATACTTCTAAAAATATTGCAGGATGTGCCACTGGTGTTGGTTTAACACTCATCTCTTAACTAAAACTACTCGCAGAGTAATTTCTAAACTACAGTCTTGGTCACATACCATATATGTAGCTAGGGTGCCCAAGACTTTTTGCACAGTACTATAGTAACTTTACGTATTGTACTGTAATGCAGCCACAAAAAAAAATTCATGATATATGAGTGATGAGAAACCTGATTTTCATATGGGTCTCTATTGTGGACTGAGAGTGGAAAGGGGGTAGGGAGAGGGAACTCATGTTTGAGAAATGGGGAAGGGAGAGGGGAGGGAGTGGGAAACACCAGAGAGACATTCTGTAATGATCAATAAACCAATTGTTTGGAATGAAATGGCCTTGTCTGGCATCTCAGGACTTAGTGTGTATGCATCTGTGCAACCTCCTACCCCAGCACTCTTTTTCTGCCACCTGTCCCACACTGCTCCCACACCATTCCCAACATCCTTTGCTCCTGCTCTCCATTTCACGTTAACAAATACCGTACTGTGCAAAAGTCTTAAGCACCCTAACTTTATAAATGTGCCTAAGACTTTTGCCCAGTACTGAATATCCAACAGTAAATTAAGATCCCAAGAATGTGTGAATTGATGGTTGTATTACAATAATGCCATTATACCGTATTTTAATGGCTTTGACATTTAGGATAAGGAGTTACATAAACTTTATTTAACCTTTGTTTAACTGGTATGTTTTGTACATGTGTGAGAACAGTCAACATATACAAATCACATCTGGAAATGGTTTACTATTAAGCACAACTGAATTGGCAGTTGTGTCGCACGGCACACAATCCCAATTAGGCAAACAGTTTACACTGGACAAGATTTAACAAGCTGACACCCCACAAGCATTAAAGTCAGTACAGTATAGAGATACTGGAAGTGCTTTTAATTGCTGGAATTATATCACTATAGTCTAGGATTTATCACAACACTACACATGTTGCAATGTCATGGGTGGCAAAACAATGGCACGCACAAAATTTTTGATGGCATGCAAAAAGCAATGCCACCCCTCGAATCTTTAAACCCCACCCATAATAAAAAGATACATAATGATTATCTCTACTGCCAAAAGAAGTAGCGAATACTTCAGTGATGTTAAAGAATCATGTCCTGACGAAGGGTCTCGGCCTGAAACGTCGACTGCGCCTCTTCCTATAGATGCTGCTTGGCCTGCTGCGTTCACCAGCAACTTTGATGTACATGGCTAGAGTGTGCTCCTTTTCTTCTTGAGAGCTTGTTTATTAAAAGAGAAAGTCACTGTGCCACGGGGCACAATTTTATTTTGAAGATTATTGCCAATTTTGGCACAAGCTCTCAGAAAGATTCACCACTTTTGGTCCAAGGTGTCCACTTGACATATGGGTACGAATCAGGCACATTCAGCTACTGATGGTATTTTCAAGCCCATGCAAGCATCATTCATTCTTGAAACTCAGTGTTCAAACTGTTTACTCACTTTAAGACTGTTCTGTCTTTTCACCTTTCCTGCACTAGTATGAGAGCAGATCCATTTATTGAGACTCGTGAAGAGATAGCAAATGGTTTTTGGAGACGGGATGATGTTGAACGGTGGGGGCAAAGTACACTTATCATCAAAGTAGCTCAGCCACAGCTTAGCGCGGGCAAACTTCCACTCCTTGTCCTCGTGGTTCTTGTTTGGAGGTGAGAAAAGAAGAATACAATGAAAAACACAATGAACACTACAATTTGTCTAAATATTAAGATTCCTAAAAGATCCACTGGGATGAAAACAACAAAACTGTATAAATGCCACAATCTGGTTACTGACAGAAATGAACATCTATCCTGCTTGATGTGCTTTTAATTGTCATGTGAAAATAGAGTGATCCATGGTGGTTTATCAGTTGCATCCACTGTCATTATCCTTTCCCAGACCAACATGAGGTAACACTCCACAAGCTCCAATGGCATGGCCATGAAATTCACAAACTTGATACCATTGTTCTGAAAGCCAGTACTCTAGTCCAAATTTAGCAACTGACATCCAGGAGGACTGGGAAAATACAGTACTGTGCAAAAGTCTTAGGTGCTTTAACATAACTAGGGTGGCTAAGACCTCTGCATAGTATTGTAGTCATTTTATGTATTGCACTCTACTGCTTCCACAAAAAAAATAAATTTTATGACATAGGTGAGTGATGATAAACCTGATTCTAATATGAGTCGCTATTGTGGACTGAGAGTCAGAAGGAAGCAGGGGGAGGAGAATCATGGTTGGGTAAAGTAGAAGGGCGAGGGGAGGGAGCAGGAAGCACCAGAGAGACATTCTGTAATGATTAATCATTAGTTGTTTGGAATTAAATGACCTTGCCTGGTGTCTCAGGTCTAGTTGTGTCTGCACCCGCATCATAGCCCCATCTGTCCCTCACCTTCTTCTCCAGCCCTGTGCCTTTTCCACCTATCATCTCCCAGCTTCTTACTTCATAACTTCTCAGCCACCCACCTGCCGTCACCTATCACCTTCTAGCTCGCCTTCCTTCTCCTCCCCCACCTTCTTATTCTTGTATCATCCCCCCCCCCCTTCATGACATACTGGACAAACAGAGGAGTATCTTTAGTAACAGACTGATTTCACCGAGGTGTACCACTGAACGCCACAGTAGATCCTTTCTCCCTGTGGCTATAAAACTCTACAACCTCTCTTCCTCCTTAAGCATTCAAGTATGTGGTTTCATTGCACATCTGTATTTTGCACTAATACTTTTTAATGTATATTTTGTATTTCTTTGTACTTCAGTGCCTAAATTCCGTATTTTAAAGTATATACAGTGGCATGCAAAAGTTTGGGCACCTCTGGTCAAAATTTCTGTTACTGTGAATAGATAAGCGAGTAAAAGATGACCTGATTTCCAAAAGGCATAAAGTTAAAGATGACACATTTCTTTAATATTTTAAGCAAGATTACTTTTTTATTTCCATCTTTTACAGTTTCAGAATAACAAAAGAAAGAAAAGGGCCCGAAGCAAAAGTTTGGGCACCCCGCATGGTCAGTACTTAGTAATACCCCCTTTGCCAAATATCACAGCTTGTAAACACTTTCTGTAGCCAGCTAAGCTTCTAGTTCTGTGAGATTCTTGAGCCGTCTTGCATGCACTGCTCTTTTGAGGTCTATCTACAGATTTTCGATGATGTTTAGGTTGGGGGACTGAGAGGGCCATGGCAAAACCTTCAGCTTGCGCCTCTTGAGGTAGTCCACTGTGGATTTTGAGGTGTGTTTAGGATCATTATCCTGTTGTAGAAGCCATCCTCTTTTCAGCTTCAGCTTTTTTACAGACGGTGTGATGTTTGCTTCCAAAATTTGTGGGTATTTAATTGAATTCATTCTTCCCTCTACCAGTGAAATGTTCCCCGTGCCACTGGCTGCAACACAAGCCCAAAGCATGATCGATCCACCCCTGTGCTTAACAGTTGGAGAGGTGTTCTTTTCATGAAATTCTGCACCCTTTTTTCTCCAAACATACCTTTGCTCATTGCGGCCAAAAAGTTCTATTTTAAACTTCATCAGTCCACAGGACTTGTTTCTAAAATGCATCAGGCTTGTTTAGATGTTCCTTTGCAAACTTCTGACGCTGAATTTTGTGCTGAGGATTTAGGAAAAGTTTTCTTCTGATGACTCTTCCATGAAGGTCATATTTGTGCAGGTGTCGCTGAACAGTAGCACAGTGCACCACCACTCCAGAGTCTGCTAAGTCTTCCTAAAGGTCTTTTGCAGTCAAATGGGGGTTTTGATTTGCCTTTCTAGCAATCCTACGAGCAGTTCTCTCGGAAAGTTTTCTTGGTCTTCCAGACCTCAACTTGACCTCCAGCGTTCCTGTTCACTGTCATTTCTTAATTACATTACGAACAGAGGAAACAGCTACCTGAAAACGCTTTGCTATCTTCTGATAGCATTCTCCTGCTTTGTGAGCGTCATTTATTTTAATTTTCAGAGTGCTAGGCAGCTGCTTGGAGGAGCCCATGGCTGCTGATTGTTGGGACAAGGTTTGAGGAGTCAGGGTATTTATAAAGCTTTGAAATTTGCATCACCTGGCCTTTCCTAACGATGACTGTGAACAAGCCATAGCCCGAACAAGTTAATTAAGGTCTGAGACCTTGGTAAGTTATCTGAGAGCTCAAATCTCTTAGGGTGCCCAAACTTCTGCATGGTGCTCTTTTCCTTTTTTCCACTCTAAAATTGTACAAAACAAAAATAATACACTAATCTTGCTTAAAATGTTGAAATGAATGTTTCATCTTTAACTTTATGACTTTTGGAGATCAGTTCATCTTCTACTCACTTAACTATTCACAGTAACAGAAATTTTGACCAGGAGTACGTGCCCAAACTTTTGCATGCCACTGTATTTCTGACTGAGCAACCTTGGGATAAATAAAGTTTTATCTTATCTTCCTTTCCAGTTCCGAAGAAGGGTCTCAGCCCGAAACATCGACTGTTTACTCATTTTCATAGACGCTGCCTCATCTGCTGAGTTCCTCTGACATTTTGTGTGTGTTTCTATGTTGAAATATTGTTTATTGACTACAGTCCACCTTCAAAACTATAATTCCAAGCAAACTCATCTCCAAACTCCAAGAACCTGGAGTCAACACCTCCCTCTGCAACTGGATCCTTGACTTCCTGATCAACAGACTGTAATCAGTAAGTTTAGGCAGCAACACTTCTGCCACCACAATTATTCTCAGCACTGATGAGCCACAAGGTTATGTCCTTAGCTCCGTACGCAACATCCTGTATGCAAAGTCGAGTTTGCAGATACCACCATCATAGAGGACCACATCTCAAATAACAACGAATCAGGGTACACGATGGAGATAGAGAGTTTTGTAACATTACGTCATGACAACAACCATTCCTTCAAAGTCAGCAAAACAAATATAATTGACTTTGGAAAGGGGTGCAATGCACATGTTCCTGTCCACTGCAATGGTGCTGAGGTCAAGAGGGTTGAGAACAACCTGTCTTAGTTGAACCAAGTAGATCCAAAAAAGCTCACCAATACTGCTACTTCCTCAGGTGGTTAAAGAAACTTAGCATGTCCCCATCAACCTTTACCAATTTTAATCAATACACCATAGAAAATATCCTATAAGGACGTATCATGGCTTGGTATGACAACCACTCTGTCCATGTCTACAAGAAACTGCAGAGCATTGTGGACACAGCTCAGCACATCACAGAAACCAGCTTCCCCTCCATGGGCTCTGTCTGTACTTCCTGCTGCCCCAGTAAAGCAGCCAGCATAATCAAAGATCCCACCCACCTCAGACATTCCCCTTCCTATCGGGCAGAATATACAAAAGCCTGAAAGCACATATCACCAGGCTCAAGAACAGCTTCTATCGTTGTAAGACTATTGGATGGCTTCCTAGTACAATAAAATAGATTCTTGACCTCAGTCTGCCTTGTTATGATCATTATGACCTTATTGTTTACCTACACTGCAATTTCTCTGTAGCTGTTGCACTTCATTCTACATTTTGTTACCTTGTACTACCTCAAAGGACTGTATCATGATCTATACGAACAGTTTAGAAGACAAGCTTTTCACTATGCCTTGGTACATGTGACAATAATAAACCAATTTCAATGATTTGAATGAAATCTGTGGAATGCAACAGGTCATAATTGTATAGTAGTCTACACAATAGTTCAATAACATAGAATATATTATTTAGTTGAGACCCTGGAGGGTTTTGTTTGATTGCCAGAATAAATTACACAATATTTTCTCTTAAGAAAATTTCTCTCATGGGATCAATGAACTGGAAAAATAAGACCTGACAAGATAAGCAATCCTGTGAGAGTCAAAATGCTGTATAAATGGATTCCTTTACTTTTACATACATAGTTTATCAGAGGCAAATTCATCTCCCGGAAAACTGAAAATAAATTTGACTTACATTCTTTCATAATCATTTTAATGATTAAGAAGCAGACATCATTAAATATTTTGCTATCAAGTGAACCTTCCATTCTGACAGTGTATACACCTTACTGTTGTGGATATCCTAATAATATACTTCAAGAAGTGGCTTTGTAAATAACATCCATTGTATTGACTTGGACTGGTCCTGAGTGCTTGAGAGGTAGTCCAAGAGTAACACAAGAGAAATATCTCCCTCATTGTTCATAAGTTAGTGTTTCATTGCATCTTTCGAGATGGAGCAGGGGAATGGGACAAACAAGGTTGCTCTCCTAGGAGGCAGTAGAGTCTCAAAAGGGCCTGATGCCTACCTTTTGTGTTACAATAACTCGCAAGATTCATCCTCATCAACAGCCTAGAAGTTTGTATGATGCCGTACCATTCCATGTTCTATTATTAGCATAAAAGGGGATCAGTCTGCTTTATCATAGAGATCAACACTGACATATACTCAATGGGTTGCTTTTTTCCAGACACATTCACTCCAACCCAGCAGAAGACAGAATTGCATGACTAGAATGATCATAACTATGAAAGCCAACCTTAAATTCAAAATAATAAGGTTTTAATGACCAGATTGTGGCATAAAACTCCAGCAAAGGGAAATAGACTTAGCCGGCTTCATCATAGGCACCACCTTCCCCACCATCAAGGACATCTTCCATAGGTAGTACCTCAAAAAGGCGGCAGTCATTATTAAGGACCCTCACCATCCAGGACATTCCTTCTTTTTGTTACTACCATTGAGGAGAAGATACAGGAGCCTGAAAACTTATACTTAATGTTTTAGGAACAGCTTCTTCCTGTCAGCCACTGGATTTCTGAACAGTCTATGAATACTACCCAAATCACTTACATTAATTTCGCTTTGTGACTTATAGTAATTTTTATTTGTTGCACTGCACTGCTGCTGCAAGACAACAGATTTCACTATGTATATCAGCAATAATAACACTTACTTCGATTCTTAGAGCAGTGACGTAGAAAACTGCATCTATAGAGTGATGGAGGTAAAAAGCAGCATGAAACAGTAAAAGGAAACATGGTGGCAACGTAAACTATAGTAAGATGGGAGGGGGCTCATATGGAGCATAATTATTGCCACAGACATACTATGTTGTTAGGCTCTTATGTAAATGTTCCATAACTCTGACATACAATAAAACCAGAGAGATGTTGAAATTCTCAACAACTATTCCACTTACAGCTATCATCTGGAAGCTTTTGTGGAGCATGGCTACTAGGAGCTTAGTTAGAACAATGACAACGACCACATTATACGTGCCGATGATGAGCACCCCAACAAAAGACTGCAAGTCATCGGTGTAGCTGAACCTTGTTACAAACAGTGCCACATGTGCCAAGGAGAAAATATACCAGAACAGGATGTAGCAGGTCCCAACAAAGCTGAAGGAAGAAAAGAAGAAAGAATTAAACCTTCACCTGCCAACTTCAGGAAACTGAGATTTAAGAAAAAAAACAAAATAGAAACCACATATCTATAATACACTATTATCCAGGATCTCAAGTGCATGTAACAGGATTAATGTTGGCCGATTAGATAGTGTACTGCCATCTGAAGTGTACTTCTGTGATTGTGAGAGGCAGGACACTTAAAAGGCATGGCAACTTTCATGGTCCACACTCCTTGGTGTAGACAGAGTAATCTCTGTAAGTACAACTTTAAACCAGTCATTTAAAGCACACACTAATGACTTTTCTTGACATTTCCTCCATTCTCTTTGTGGAAGGAATTTGTTTCTGGAAGATCTTCAAAGTAACACTGGCATCCTGGGTTAAAATGATTGTGCACCTTTCTATGACACTGCAGCTCAACCACAATGTGACCACCCATGTTTAATGTAATCAAAGTACAATAATGTCTACAGTCATGCTTGAGGTTTTAACTATATGGAGATTCTAACTCAAACAAAATCTGTTGCCTTTGATTCAGGCATTTAGAATTTATTACTGATTCTCCCCCCCCCGCCCCCCCACCCTTAGATTTACTTTGTACGCTCCTGCCTGTACACATTCCTCAGTAAAGACCAGCATGCTGACAAAATATGAGAATCTGTAATGTAGCAACTGCGGGAAATGCAGGATCCTGAAATCTTTCTTTGGTAATCCATAAAGGATCAAATATGAAACATGCATAATTGTGGTACAACTTGAGTATGGCAAGCAGATTGTCAAGTAAAGCTTGGTAAAAGCGCAAAATAATCAGAAAAACATTTGGCACTAATTGTAATGAGTGAAAAATTGCTCAGATGTAGCAACTCTGCTTTGCACAATGGAAATGAAATAACAGGGTGATCTCACCTTCTGAAAAATCAAAATAATAGTCACAAAATTGCAAACAACTCACGAGTGGAATGTGCTATTGCTCTGTTGCTCACAGTAAATTCCGCTGCAGCCCTTGCCTTCTTCCACTGTTGAAAAATCCTTATCATATAACTGAGTCAATCCAACGGTGAACGAGATCAGCACAAGCAGAAACAATCCGAGAAACTTCCCAAAATCTTGTAGCATTTGCCCCATAGAAATCTGATCAAATACCAGAATAGATTATTGAGTACTTTGGATCATAAATGAAATTAGTCATATTCAGAAAATAATGGTTATTAAACAGTGAGTGCTATAAAAAGGCTGAAGAAATGCGATTTAGGTCTTGGTTTAGTTCATAGTCGACTCAGGTTAAAGCATGAACTCTGCAAGTTCATACCAATTAAAAGACAGAACAAGAAAATAAAACAAAATAAGACTTGCACATGTGGCTAGATCTTGTCTTCCAAAACCAGCAAAGGCACATTTAGCAAAGCATAGCTTTACTCTGAACCTTGCCACAGTACAAGTGCTCAATTCTGACGAAGGATGCCAGAGAAGTAGAAGTACTCCAGTCATTAATCCAAAGGGTTATCAAAATAGGTAAATTGAAGCAATTTCAATTGAGTAGTCACTCCTCCTGCTTTCTTATAATTTAAGATATATAGTCCTTGTATTCACATATCAGCTCTGAAGCACAGAAGATCTTCATCAAATCCACTTGTATATGAAGATTTTCACAATGAAAAACAGGTATGTGAGCTGAAACCCATAGCATGCATGTGTCCTAAGTAGAAATTGGATGCTTTATGGGCATCTTCCACTAAGCTACAGAACTACATAGATTTGCACAATCATTGATCAAATGAAGCTGCCCATTCAAAAAAATGGACGGTTCTATTGTTTCTTCAGGAATCCTAGTGAAGAAAATATATAAAAGGCATGAACACAATTTGAAAATTGGAAGAAAGGTTTTCTATTTCTCAGAACTGATAGGCCTCTAGAGAAGAAGGAAAAACAGCTTATAAATTAAACTGTTTTGTAATGATGTCTTTTCATGTTTCCATCTATTTGAGAGGAAAGAGCTGATCTAACATTATAACTAGACCTTTGAAAAACCACCTGGTTTTATTATTTACTTAGATTTTGTTTTTCAGCCCGAGAACTGCAAGCTTTGCTATTTGTATCTACGACGTTGACACTCTGACCACGTTGACACAGCTCTGTCCTTTAGAACTGAATCCTGCTCGCTCAGCTTGTGAATCACCAGGAGCGAATATAAGCCTGCACATTACTCAAAAAGGTCTTGTCAATTTTAGAAAACCAACGTGAACTGTGCAAAATAAGTAGCGGACAGTAATACTTTCACTTTGATCCGCCAGTGGCCCTATTTGCAATAGTTTTGCTTCATTTTCTTTGTGACTGTGTTAAGTAATTACCAGGAAATGTAACAAACCACCTGTGTTTTCAAGCCAGATGCCAACCACATTTTCCATACATTAGTTGGAGGACCTGAAAGGCATCACTGTTGTGAAACTTCAAGATTAATTCTACACTTTCAACTGTATTTGCATAATGTTTGGATTCTGTTTCAAAATCTCAATAGCTAACGAAAACCTATAAATCAATTTTACTTTCCAAAAATAATAGCATTAATTTAAGGAAATATAGAGGATGTCCATATCAAAGATCCTATTTCCTGTAGCAAATGCATTTAAAATAATTTAATTAGATTTCATTTATATGAAGTTTAGATATTTATATTGTATTGCTTACACAGCGTAATCCAATACATTTCCTCAAAAAGATCTTCTATCAAGTCATTCTTCTGATTAAATGGCAGCAAAAGTTTACTTCTCAAATGAAATTATTCTTAATGAGGCATCTATGATTTAACCTTGGGTGTCGAGTGTTCCCTTGAAATGGTCTGACTCATTCGAGGATTTTTAAAACTAAATTCTTTGTTTTTCAAAGCATACAACAGTATTTTTTTTTTGCAATCTCAACCCAGCATCTCAGAATAACACTGAGAGAAAACAATTTAAGATATATTTTTATCCCTTTGTTTAATGCTGTACTCACAGATTCAGAAAATGCAACACTTTTGCCAAACCAAGGTTTATCATAGATATAATATTTGCTTTACATTGGTTAGCATGGTGACATTTGTTGTGTTGGGATACGATGCTCTGGAAGCCATGACAGATGTGGCTTCCCACTATTCTACCCAGAGGAAGTATTCCATCACATGGCCCTGTACACATAGGTTACCAAATTATCCTATTGACAGTGGAAAAGAGGAACTGTCTCATTCACCTTTGTGGGCCGTTTAAAAGCTATCAGCCCATGAAAATGAAGGAGCAGTGTCCGGGAAGTAAAGTAGCCAAGTGTCAAAATGCTACCTTCTTATGTAATCATGCATTATGCTCGATTTCCTGAATAGCAGACTGAACAGTCAGTCTACTCTCAGACAGTTACCAATATCATTAACGAACTCATGATAGCAAACTAGAATCTCCCTTGCAGCACACACACAAAATGATATTAGGCAGCCTCTATGGAAATTAATAAACAGTTAACATTTCGGGGCGAGAACCATTTTCAGGACTGGAAATAATAAAGAGGTGGGGAAGGGGAAGGACTATAGCTAGAAAGTGAGAGATAAAGCCAGGTGGATCGGAAAGATAAAGGGCTAGAAGAGGAAGGAATCTGATCAGAGAGGAGAGTCGATTATAGGAGAAAGGGAAAGAGGAGGGTTCCTAGGGAAGCTGATAGGCAGGTGAGAAGAGATAAGCCAGAGTAGGGAATAGAAGAAGAGGGAAGGGGAGGGAATTTCTTTTTACCGGAAAGAGAAATTCATATTTGTGCCATCAGGTTGGAGGCTACCCAGACAGAATAGAAGGTGTTATTCCTCCACCCTGAGGGTCTCACTAATGTACAGGAGGCCACATCGGGAGAACCAGACACAATAAATGACCCCAGCAGCTGAAGTATTGTCAGTCCTGATGAAGGGTTCCGGCCTAAAACGTCGACCGATCTTTTCCACGGATGCTGCCCGACCTGCTGAGTTCCTCCAGCATGTTGTGAGTGTTGCTTTGACCCCAGCATCTGCAGACTATTTTGTGAAGTATTGTCTTACTTGGAAGGACTGTTTGGGGCTGTGAATGGAGGTGAGGGAGGAGATGAATGGGCAGGCATAGCACTTTGGCCACTTGCAGAGCTACGTGCCGGGAGGGATGAATGGACAAGAGAATCACAGAGGGAGCGATCCATGCAGAAAGTGGAGAGGGCAGCAGAGATAAAGATATGTTGGTGGCTGGATCCCTTTGGAGATGGCAGAAGTTGGCAGAGGATGATGTGTTGAATGCAGGGACTCATGCAGAGGTAGATAAGGACAATAGGAACTCTATCACTGTTAAGGCAGCAGGAAGATGGAGTGAGCACAAATGTTCAGGAAATGGAGGGGATGTGGGTGAGGGCAGAATCAACAGTGGAGGAAAGGAAACCCGTTTTTGAAGGAGGACGACATTTATGACATCCTGGGAACAGATGCGATGGAGACAAAGGAACTGAGAAAAGGGAACAGCATTTTTACAGGAGACAGGGTGGGAAGAGGTATAGTCAAGAGAACCATGGAAATTGGTAGGTTTATAAAAGATGTTGGTTGACAGTTTGTCTCCAGAGATGAAGACATAGAGATGCAAAAAGGGCGGGGGGGGGGGCTGTCAGAAAATACCTCCTTACTTCCTGAGCCTTTCCATTAACACTTCCGCTGAGATTAGGAAATCTTTGCAGATGAAAACAGAGAGAAATTTGTACTGTACAACTGGACCAACCAGATAGCAATGCACGAATGGAATAAACATTCAGAGATCCCATAAACCTGCTCAAGCTAACATCAAAGATTCTAATGACATTATCTGAAGTCGTGCAGAGATTTCTCCATGTATTCTGGAAAACACTCCTCTCCCAAATAACACTATCCAAAAACATATCGATTGCTTTTCTCATTGTATCACTGATACCATATGATGTACACGTTTCTGACAAGTAAATGTATATGCAAGATGTTGTTAAATTGCTGATTGGCTTAATCTGTTGGTTATAAGAAGGGTACAGGATACAGAAATCTAACACAGCAATTATGAATACTTATGTCAAGACAATTTGCATTAAGAATCATTTTAAACTATCAGCAAGACAGATGTCAAACAGTATTTATATTTACATTTTGATAGTCAATGTCAAAATCCCACCATTCATTCTACTACTTCCAAAGATCTGGCTTAGTTTTACTCAATCCAAATTGACATTTTAAAATGAATCAATGGTAAAGCATAAATGTGCGAGCCAACTTTTTTACACTTTGGTTATTTGTACTCGTAGCAGTGTTCAGAAGGAGGGGAGGTGTGGGCGGGTGGTGACGGCATGTTGTTTTATAGTAATTGCTATGTAATTAATAACATCTCAGATGCGATATTTTGACTGAAAAACATTGCCTGAAATCGTAAAATGCGTGTGTGATTGAATTTTTTTTTACAAGCATCTAAGCCAACTGGAACACAACCAGTACTTATCTGGTGCCTATTTATTTTTAGGATTCTAAAATCAGCATCTAGTCTGTGGTTTGGTGTTTCAGTCTTATTATGGACATTATTGCTAGTGATTTTAATCTTTGTGAATTATAACTGCACCATAACATTATTGGAATCTTTACAAGATTGCCAGAGTGCTTCATCTTTCTCTTCCTTCAAGCAAACTGAAAATAATAAACACTGGAGTCACTGAAGACAGCAATGTTATTATAAATTAAAAGGGAGAAAAGAGTAGTTTGGACAGTTCAAGTGTCAATTTTCACCACAACGATTTGATACCTATGCCAAGCTGCTGTTTATTGATTACAGCTCAGTGTTCAACAACATCAGTACCAATCAACAAGCTTCAAAAACTTGGACCTCTGTACTTACCCCTGCAACTGAATCCCCGACTTCCTCATCGGGGAACCAGTTAGCATGGAATGATAATAATATCTCCTCCTCACTGACAATCAACACAGGGGCACTTCAAGGATACGTGCCTAGCCACTGGTCTACTCTCTATAATCACAACTGTGTTGCGAGACACAGCTCAAATGCCATCACCGATGACACCAGTTTTATTGACAGCACATCGGATGGCGACAAGGAGATGTATAGGAGTTTGGTAGATCAGTTGGAAATTGGTGTCGCACTATCAACTTGGCACTCAGTGTCAACAAGATCAAGAAATTGATTGTGAATTTCATGAAGAGGAAGTCAGAAGAACACACACCAATCCTCATTGAGGGGTGTTTAGCTGAAAGGATGAGCAACTTCAAGTTTTTGGGTGTTAAAGTTGCAGAGGATCTTCACCGGGCCTGGATCTATATTGATACAATTATAAGAAGCATTCATGTGGCAATACTTCCTTAAGAGTTTGAGGAGATTTAGCATGTCACCAAAGACTCTGGCAAATTTCTACAGATGTACAGTGGAGAGCATTCTGACTTGCTGCACCACAGCCTGGTATGGAGGCTTCAATGCACAGGATCAGAAAGGGCTACCAAGGGTTGTAAACTCAGCCAGCTCCATCGCAGGCACAACCCGCCACACCAAGGAAGACACCTTCAAAGGGCAGTGCCTCAAGAAGGTAGCATTCATCACTAAGGACCTTCACCATCTGGGACATGCTCTCTTCTCATTACTGTCACCAGGGAGGAGATATAGGAGCCTGAGGACCCACACTCAAAATTTTAGGAACAGCTTCCACCCCTCTGCCATCAGATTTATGAACAGTCCATCTACACTACCTCACTATTCCTCTTTTACATTGTTTATTTATTTTTTTAAAACTGTAATCATAATTTATGTCTTGCACTATCTTGCTGCCACAAAACAACAAATTTCATGACATACTTATGTCAGTGATAATAAACTTGAATCTGATGCAATGTCCATTTCTCATTTTTAATTACTTTCATAATGTTGCCTTGGAACTTACAGCCCAGCCTGTTGTCTCTGGTTCCTTGACCGACTGGAAGCTTAATTCACTGTCTCATTTATGTTAGTAGTCAAGGATAGAATCAGATATTATTATTACTCATTCTGATGTTCTGCAACCATAGGATGGTTGCTACTGCCAAAGGCAACACTTACTCATCATCTCTCATCACTTTTGAGAAGGTAGTGGCAAACCATCTGCTTGAACTATTGTATTCAAGTTTCATTGTTTGGACTGTTCCAGGATTTAAACCAGGTAGCAATGAAGAGAGATGCTTCCCAAACAAGACTTTTGAGAGAACCTGTTGTTGGTACTGGACAAGTGCACAAGTTGTTCTTATCTTTCAACACAGAAAAAAACACAGGGTTGGAAGATTTTGCCCATGCAACACATTGCAGCCGTGGTGCAACAGTGGAGAAGGAGATTAATGACCGAGGTGGGATGCTAAACAAGAGTTGAATTATTCAGGTCAGTCAGCTTTGTTGGAGCTGCAGGTAGAATCTGAAGCAGAGTTATTCTAACTTCACACTGCTGACTTGTGCCTTGTTGTGCAAAAGCTTGGTAAATAAATGATATACTGCACCACACCCTGTCACTGATTTACTTTTGTAGATTCACAGAGCAATAGAGTACTACAGCACAAAAACAGATCCTTCAGCCCACCTTGTCCAAGCCAAACTGTTATTCCATCTAATCCCATCAACCTGTACCTGAACCACACTCCTCCTATCCTTGTACTTACCCAAACTTCTCTTAAATGCTGAAATCAAATCTGCATCTACCACTTTCTCTGGGATCTCGTTTCACACTTGCATCACCCCCTCAGTGAAGAAGATCCTCCTCATCATCAAGCCTGTCTGCAGAAGTTACTTTCCAATCCTGCCAATTTATCCATCAATGTTAGTGAGGACTAGTTCACCTGAAGACTTGGGAATGGATCTTAATGTTTGGTGAATGTACCAGTTTCAATCATTAGGAGGGAATTTATGTCAATAGTGAAGCGGCTGAAGACAAGTTTACTTGGGCTCCTTGATGTCAGATTTGGTTGAAAGCCAATTCAACAGATGGAGCAATTTTTCCTTCCTTCAGTTCTGGAATCCAGCCTTTTTCCAACAGGTGAACTACATGGTCCCACCAGAACTTAAGAACAGCCAAAATTGTCCAATGGAAGAGATAGCTTTCCACTCACATCCTAGGTAGTAGTGATGTCAATGAGAGTGGTGTCCTTGGAACCTCCTCCTCCTGTCAATTATATAATTCCCCAATGTAATTCATGGCACGTGGACTGCAGAGCTCTGATCTGGTCAATGTGTGGTGGTGTTGGGGATGGAACCATCTGGTTCTATTTCTTGATACATTTTTTGCCTAGTACACTGTGCTGTGACTTCCTATTTCTGATGTTGTGGTCTTAGTGATGTCAGCAAAGGGAAGAGTACATTGGCAAAGGCAATGGAACCTGACAAACACAGGAGTTTGAAGATTTAGTATATCTCTCCTTTTATCATTACCTTTGAAATGAATGGACTGGTTCAATGTTGAGTATGGAATCTGCCAGGATCCACAAGAGCTGCACCTAAAAATGCAGCACCAGTTTTCATTTAAACAGCACCCTTCACAACCACAGTCCCAATGCACTTTACAGGTAATGAAACACTTCTGAGGTACAGTGACTGCTGTAATGCAAGGAAATGCAACAATGGATTTGCACGCAACCAGCGCTGAGATAAAAGACAAAATACATTTCTTTCATGATATTGGATTAACATGCCAAATTATGTTGTGGCCACTGCTGGATTATATCTGAATGAAGAAGCCTGACAGAATATTGGTTGAACTCTGGTCTAAAAGCCAGCATCTCCAACAATCTTTCCTGTGGATCCACTGCAGAATATTCCACAACGGTGGCTTTATCAGAGTGGCCCAGCAAGCAGGTGCGCTCACCTTAAATTATAATTACAACATTTAGACAGGTACACTGATAGGAAAAAGTTCAGAGGGATATGGGCCAAACACAGGGAACTAGCTCAGCTACAGAACTTACTTGACACAGACAATTTGGGCCAAGGTGCCTGTTTCCATACTGTTTAATTCTATGTCCCTATAAATGCCACTATTCTGATAAGATAGTCAATATCCTTTCAAAAAGATTATTCAAAAACTTGAAAGCACATCGTAGAGTAGAAAGCGCTTCGTTTGGGGGGTCCTTGCCTTTAACACTTCTCTTCAGTTCATTAGTGCACAGTTTAAAAAGCTGTTTCTGTATCGTAATGAACTGAATTTAAAAGCAATTTCGAAGTTAACACTGTCACAAATTAATCTGATAGAATAGCATTCTAAGGAAGGCAGCTAATAACACTGCACGTATAGAGAAAGATCAGCTTTATCTGTCACACGTCTATCGAAACGCACTGTGAAATGCGGCGTTTGCATCAACGGGCCAACACAGTCTGAGGATTCTGCTGGGGGCAGCCCACACGTGTCAGCATGCTTCCAGTGCCAATGTAGCATGCCCGCAGCTCACTAACCCTAAATGAATATCTTTAGAATGTGTCAAGAAACTGAAGCACCCAGAGGAAATCCAAGCGTTTACGGGAGGAATGTAAAACTCCTTACAGACAGCGGCAGGAATTGCTGCACCAACTGCTACATTACGGTGACACCACTCCTTCTGCCTAAAAGGACAAGGCTATAATATGAAGGAGTTACTGAGAAATAAACTACACACATGGTGCCACTACATCTATTAGCCTAAACTCTGCAGAAGGTCAGATACAGTAACACCTACAGAAACTCTTTACGAAGAAAAATGGTAAACTCACAAATCAACCGCAAATATCTTGGAGGTTTTAGGTGTGAAATTCAGCCAGTCTCAAAATATTTGCAGTGCAAATATTTTTAGGTTAACAGTGCTCACTGTATAAACTGTTGATTCCAGGCTGACTAAAGGTGATGGCAGAAGTATAACAAACAATATTCATATTGTTTCCCTCCAAGATTTAGAATTCAGGTCAGGCTGGTGCTCACAAATGAAAATGGCCTACTGATGCCTGCATAGGCATATTGCATTAACTGCTGCCCTGGTCAGGCAACTTCGTAAAGATACATTACACACCAGATTTCTGGTTGGAAGGAAAAGTGGAATTAAAAGATTAACCTGACGAAGGGTCTCGGCCCGAAATGTCAGCTGTTTACTCTTTTCATAGATGCTGCCTGGCCTGTTGAGTTCCTACAGTATTTTGTGAATATAACTTTGATTTCCAGCATCTGCAGATTTTCTTTTATTAAAGATTAACCTATTGACCACCAAAGTTCTGAACTTCTGTCAGTCGGTTAGTAGGAAGTTCTGGAAGACAATTGAGAAGTGGCCTCCCACCATAACCAGGACATAATGCAGAGAAGAAAAACTGGAGGAAGTATTCTTAATTTAATCAAAACTTTCAATTATACAAAAAAACCATTGGGCAAAAATAGAACATCATAAAATATGGAAGTGCAGATGACATTGGAGATGTAGCGAGTCTTTGCACAGAATGGTAAAATACATACAGTGTCTTGTGTATGCTTTATGTGGCACAAGGAAGGACTTTCCAGGCACTTGACCTGAAAGAAAGCAAGACTACTCCACAAGCCATTCTGACATATCCCAGTTCATCTGGGGTACCTTTAACTGAGACCTGGTGCTGTTTACCCGCCCTGTGTACTCTGCACTGCTTGCCTCGTAAAAGAAATAGAAAAACAGAAGAATTAAGAATTAACCAATATGAAGGCATTACCTGCAGTGGTCCTAGGATGGAACTGGCTGTGTACATGAAGAAAAGCCGCAAAGAGCTGAGGATATTCCCAAAAGCGAAGAGACCCTCTGCTACTAAAGTGGGATGAAAAGCATCCCAATTCTTCCGGTCTGCAATAGCATGAAACTGGAGAGAAATTAGAGAAGTTCAGAGCTTATGTGAAAAATAACATGATTTACAAATTACTCTCGTTATCTAATACACTCATTCATGATACCCTGACTCTTAAAAGATTCCTTAAGGAGATTTGTTGTAAAATTTGGCGAGTTGCTTACATATTTTCGGTCTAAAAGGTAAACACAAGCTCGTTCTGTAGTAAGGATGTGTTATTTTTGAGCAAGTACTCCTCTACATAAGTTTATGAGTCACTAAAATGAACAAACCATATATAGTAAAAACACAGAAAATGCCTCCTTCAAGATGCAGCACTCTCTATGCAATGAAACTAGAAATTGTAATGCCCATGTTTTACATACAAGATTTTACAAGCATAAGCAACTACTCAAAAGGTGGATCTGTGTTCAATTCATTATTTCATGTCAATGACTTTCAATGTATATGCAGAGACTCATGTTGGAGTGAAGAACAATGCAAGTCCATCAAAACAGGAATTAATCATTGTTTTGCATGTCCTAATGTAATTCTTTCTGTTCCTAAGTGGACCTACATTTTGACCTATTTTACCACAGTCAGACCAACATTGATCAGATCCATCTAGCATTCCTTCTATGATCTATCTTTACAAGACCATATGAATACAAGACATGGGAGCAGAATTATGCCATTTGATTATGGCTGATTTATTACCGCTCCCAACCCCATTCTCCTGCCTTCAACCTACACTTCAAATATACTCATTGACCTGGTCTCCACAGCCATCTGTGGAAATGAACTCCAGTCATTCACCATCCCTCCTTATCTCTGTTTTAAAGGGACATCCTTCTATTCTGAGACTGTGCCCTCTGGTTCTAGACTCTCCCAAAATTAGAAACGTCCACTCTATATAGGCTTTTCAATATTCAATAATCGTGGCAGTAATGCACCATTAAGCTGGGTGCCAACTGCCGTAAAACAAGAAGAAGGTTTCAATGAGATCCCCCCACCCCTCAATCTTCTAAGTTCCAGCGAGTACAGGTTCAGAGCCTTTAAATGCTCCTCATATGTTAACCCTTCAGTTCCCAGGATTATTCTTGTAAACCTCTCCAAAGGTAGCACATCCTTTCTTAGATATGGGGACCAAACTGCTCACTATATTTTAAATGTGGTCTGCCCAGTGCCTTACAAAACCTCAACTACATGTCTGCTTTTATATTCTGGTCCTGTCAAAATGAAAGTCTTTGGTCTCCGAAACTTTCCCAACTATTTTAAGTTTACAAAATGCACCTCATCTTTCATCTTGGCAGTATGCAACCATGAGGACTCAATTTCAATCAATAAGCTTTATTTTTGCACCTTTCATTGGATATTGCAGTCCAAGTATGTAATACTGTGAAGGGGAGAGCAGCAAAGTAGATTTTCAAATCTTGGGCTAAAAATACAATTAGATTTATTATTTGCTACTTTGTGAAGTTAATTAGAATCAGCTTTAGGGAATTCCTGGCAATGGATCCTCACAATTGGGGGAATATCAATCCAAGATGTCTTGAGTCATATTCCTTCAAGCAGCTAGTGTTTGACAGAGAACTCACAAACAAGTCACCTGCCTGCACTCTAGGAGAGTGACAAGGTCTGAAGGAAAAAAAGTAGTCCCATAACATGAAATAAATCTATTTTTTTTCTTCATTGCTTAATACTTCAAAATATCCATCTGCAGGCAATTAGATTTATGTCTAATTTCACTATGATTGCAGCATTAATGAACCATCAAAATATCCATTACCAGGTAATAGTATTGGATAATTTACTAATGTTTAATTATGAATATTTGCAGTCATGCCATTGACTCTTTGCAGACATGCCTTCGATTTATGAATCTATTTTTTGCAATGACTAGTACATCGCTGTCTACTGGGAAACACTGTACCAACACATCTAACATGCAGTGTGTCAGCTTTTATGATTTATATACATTTTGTTTAAAGATACATTTTCCATTTTGTCAGTTGGCTGTATTTTTAATCAAATTCTCTACACCTCTCTCATTTTTTGTAGCATCATCTTCTTGCTTATAGTGGCAATTCTCACATCCTGATAGAACTACAGACTTGCCTTTCTTTCCAACCCATCTCTTATTTACCTTATAATGAGCCACAACTTTGAGAGCAAACGTTGCTAAATACAAGGAGTTCATGACAAAACTGAGTTGATTTCGAGACTCTTCCAGAAAATCTTCAAGTCCATCATACCACAGTCGCTTCACATCTGACCACACCATTCCTAGAGACAAATTACACATCAGCACATTTTAGAGAAAATTGAGATATTCAAACCATTGATTCAACAATGTCTGGGTTTGTCCAGTGGAAAATAATGACGCCACATCTCAGTACAAGACTAATACTTGCAGGATGGATGTAGCAGCAATGGCAACAGCAGTTTTAGAATTATGCAAAGTACACTGTTTTCTGTTCAGCGTTCCAAGAGAATTAAATTATCTGCATCCAGAGAATGTTTACCCTCAGGGAATGTAAACATTATTTGGGAAGGAGATTAGTACCATCACAAGTATTTGTTTCCATTTAAGTAAAAAGGGTTGTAATTGAGACCAGTTTCCTGTTCTGCTAATTTTCAGAAGCATCTTGGTGACTGAGTAATGCCCAACTGCTCATTTTTAAGATAATTCTGAACAGCCATGAGGCTTAGCTCCATCTTTTCATGCAAATGATTTTTTTTCCACCAAATTTTACCTAGCCATAATGTACTTATTTCCAAGTGGCTGCCTGTTACAAACTTTTCTTCTTTCCTGGTTTCTATGTAAAAGAAAACAGTGACCAATGCATAGTCTCCCCTTTGATTCCTCGAAAGGAGTCTACCTTCTTGCATTATATAGGCCCTCCCTGGATTAAAAACACCTAACTTATGGGCATCACAATACATGAATGAGCTTTCATAATATTATCAAATTCAAAAGTCTGATACACATCCCTACAAATCGCAGAACTGATTTCCTCTTTCTTCACTTTTAGTAATTGTTCTTTCTTAATAGTCTTAAATGTGTTTGATGCATTCATTGCAATAGTATGAAGATGTTGTTACCATATCAAGTGATTTCTGACTTAGGGACAAAAATCAGCTTACTGATGTCTGTAAAAACATAACTGATTCATTATCCAAGATCAGCCTATATTCTTCTACTCAAGGACTGCCATGTAAAATCAACTGCATAATATTATGGCACAACCTATTGCACTTCCTAACTATGACCTCAACTGTGTCAACCAAATTTGAGAGTCCAGAATCACAAACTGACCAGTTAAAGATTTTTTAAACTAACAATCCAATAATTTATCTCACTATTACTGAAACATCTTTTTCCAGTTTACAGAGAACGCTGGAGGAACTCAGCAGGACAGGGAGCATCTAGGAAAAGAGTACAGTTGACGAAGGGTTTCTGTCCAAAACGTTGGCTGTCCTGTTTGCCATAGATGCTGCCTGGCCTGCTGAGCTCCTCCAGCATTTTGTGTGTTTGTTGCTCGGATTTCCAGCATCTGCAGATTTTCTTGTTTGCCATTTTCCAGTTTATTTAATTCACAAGATGTCATCTTTTAATTTGAACACAGCTTTCTAATCAATTATCCAAACCTTTATCTGGTAGTCTGGTAACTTATGTTATCTTAAACTGTACACAAATCCTTTTCACCCTCAGGAACATAGAGTTTATAACTACATCACTCCTCTGTGTATCAGCTTTTAGATAATTTGAGGTGTTAAATATCTTAAATTGTCAGAGCCTGATGAGATTTATCCTCAGCTGCTATAAAAAGGAATGGAAGAAGTCTGCTGGGACTATGGAAAACACTATTTAAACTACCCCGGCCACAGATAAGGGGCCTAATAACTGGAGGATCTTTGTGGTAATTTTATTCAAGAAGGACACAAGGTAACACAGACTGGTAAGGTAGTAGGAAGGTTTTCTTTCTTTCTTTCTTTCTAAATCTTTTTATTAATTTTCAAAATTATAAACTCAATAACAAATTTGGTACAAAGAGATTGGAATAATGTTAATCGGCATATATAAAATGAATTTTAAGTAACATAGATATAAAAGACTTCCAAACTCATAATGAAATTAGTCATTAAAAAAAGAAATAAAAAGAAAAAAAATATATATAGACAAAAAAACCCCAAAAGAAAAAGAGAAAAAAAAAACCCCAAAAAAAGCAAAACAGGGCTAGACCAATAGCTTGTATCAGACACGTTCAGTAATGCCGTTAACTCCGCTCCTCTAATCATATAATTTAAGTTTAGAAAAAAGATTTCGAAAGGTCATGTAGCCCCCCCCTTGGCCACCCTCAGGGTCGCTCGGCTCGCTGTCATCTAGGGAAACCGTCCTCGGCCCCGCCAAACCGGGTAATAGTTTGTGTGGATGCTGTGTGAGGTACCCCACCCTGCCCAAATAACAGGTAATACATCAGATACAATGAAATGATTTACAGTTTATAGATATTACTGGAACTATATAATTAAGAGAGAATAAATATAAAAGGCGCCACACTTATCAAAGTTCAATCTCTTCGTGCACAAAACAGTTGGAGCTCAAGGACCTTCTTCTCCACCCTGCGACCCCTCGGACCACCTCGGCCGGCCGCCTGGGACCACCAACGGTGGTCAACCAGACGCTCCACACGAGTCTGTCTCCATCTCCTCGCCAAACGCCCTCCTCGGGGTCCAACCCCATTAGCGGACATCACAACACCTCGTCCATCCTCTGTCTCGCTTTCCCGCCTTCTGCCCCAAAACCCCACGCATACAGTATCTTCAAATACACCAAAACCATCACAACTATCCCAATTGGTTAATAGCACCCTCTTATCACACTCTAAACCGAAACAAGCTGCTAGCGCAAACTTTCTCAACGTTTAACACAACAAAGCCGCATTCCCCAGATTAACATAACAAAGACGGCATTTTAATTAGCCTCCTCAGTAACATAAAAGTCGAAACCCCCTTGCAGTCAGATTACGTCATATAAAAATGTTGCATAAAAGGTTTCCAAGTTTCTTCAAATTTAACCGAAGGGTCAAAAATATCACTTCTAATTTTTTTCAAAATTTAAACTTAATATAGTTTGAGAAAACCATTGGAATGTAGTTGGAGGATTAGTTTCCTTCCAGTTCAACAGAATAGATCTTCTCGCCATTAAAGTAACAAATGCTATCATCCGACAGGCTGAAGAAGACAAAGATCTATGTTCTACCATTGGCAATCCAAAAATTGCTGTAATAGGATGGGGTTTTAAGTCAAAGCATAGAACTGTTGAAATAATATCAAAAATATCTTTCCAATATTTTTCCAAAAGAGGACAAGACCAAAACATATGAGTTAAAGAAGCCACTTCAGAGTGACATCCATCACAAATAGGATTTATATGGGAATAAAAACGAGCTAGTTTATCTTTGGACATATGGGCTCTGTGTACTACTTTAAATTGTATTAGTGTATGTTTAGCACATATAGAAGTACTAACTAATTGAAAAATTTTTTCCCATTTCTCTATAGGTAAACAAAGTTGAAGTTCCCTTTCCCATTCATTTTAAATTTTATCAGATATACCTGCTGTAATTTCACAATTATATCATAAATAATTGCTATTAATCCCTTCTGCAAAGGATTTAAGCTTTAAATTTTATCAATAATGCCAGTAGGATTTGAAGTCGGAAAGGTAGGCAACGTAGTATTTAAAAAATTTCTTATTTGTAAGTATCTAAAAAAATGGGATCTGGGCAAATCAAATTTCTCAGATAACTGCTCAAAAGACATAAAACAGTTATCCAAAAATAAATCACGAAAACATATTATACCTTTCCTTTTCCATATCAAAAAGGTCCATTACGGAGGGTTGAAAAAAGAAATCAAATATAATAGGACTTGATAACGTAAATACGTTCAAGCCAAAAAATTTACGAAACTGAAACCATATTCGCAATGTATGTTTAACTATAGGGTTAAACATTTGTTTATTCAATTTAGATAGTACAAAAGGCAGTGACGTTCCTAAAATGGAAGCTAAAGAAAACCCCTGTACAGAGTGGCCTTCAAGGTTTACCCAATATGGGCTTGGAGTTATATTCCAATCTTGTGTCCAAAATATTAAATATCAAATCTTAATTGCCCAATAATAAAATCTTGGGTTAGGCAATGCTAAACCACCCTCTTTCTTAGATTTTCGTAAGTATTTTTTACTTAATCTGGGATGAAAGTTTTCTTTTTACGTGCTCCCGCACAGTGACAAGCCCTACCAGCCCACAAGCCTGCGCTACCAATTACATCCATGTGATCAATTAACTTACCAACTCCTTTGCCTTTGGAACGTGGGAGGAAACCATCACATCTGACAGACACTGGTGGAATTCAACCCGGGTCACTAGCGCTGTCATAGCGTCACACTAACTCTACGCTACCACACCACCCTGGATGGTCTACATCAACGTGTTGCACTGAATGCCCTGTTTCTGCAACTATGACTTGACAAACACTTTGTGACTGCTAAACACTGTAAATACAGGTGTGACAATTTGGAAAGAAAAGAGCCAATGAATTCATTTCCATGCACTGCAAACAATAAGGCAACTTCCTTACACTGAGAAAATTACTTATTTATACTTTATATTCAGTATTAGGATTCAGAGGACTTGAAATTCAAGACCCATTTCTTAAAAAACATTGCCTTAAGATGACACCTGCATAATTTTGAACAATTTAACCGATTTTGAAATGTCCAATAACACGACCATAGAGAGGCTAAAGTATCACATTCAGGAAACAATATAGTGTTCCTTGCATTTCGCTGAAGAATAAAAGGAAATTATAATTGATGCATAGAGGCTGAAGTGATGCACAATGTTATTGAATTACATGCTCCACAGCAGAACTGTGGTCTAAACTACACTTGATGCTAACTGGAATGCATTTACTGGGCAGAGTGCAATCGATTTTTCTATGTATCCTTTAAATATACCAACAGGAAATCATTAATGTTTAATTTGCCTTCAGGGCACTTAAAGTGCATTTTGGACGTACTGAAGTGATTAACCCAAAAGCACTTGCTTAACCAACAGAATCTAGTGCATACAGCATATAATGATTTAAAGTAATCAAATAATTTGCAGCTTCTGGGAAAGCAAAAACAACAAAGTCTAACTCACTGACAAAAATCTTAAGCTTCAACCTAAGGGTATGAGATGCTGTCGACAGAGCTGTCCAATGCAGTTTATTCACCAATAATGTGCTAGCAATGATCAGCTAGACTACTAAAATGAGCCAGAGTAGTTGCCCTTGATGTCATCAGTTTTTGACCCAGTGTGGCATCAAAAGGTACAGAGTAGAAAGTAAAGCTCTATGCTAACTAGTGTTATCTTCACAAAGATAGCTAATAGGCTCAGCCGCCAAATGATGCTGTGGATGTTATTTGAGCAATGCTGCAAATGATTTTCTTAAGAATATTACAGTCAAGACTCTAAGGCAGGGTCCTAGATCAAACCATCTTTTATTGTTTTATCAATAGCATTTCTTTCCATATGATTTACACTGTAACACACATCAAAGTTGCTGGTGAACGCAGCAGGCCAGGCAGCATCTCTAGGAAGAGGTACAGTCGACGTTTCAGGCCAAGGGTCTCGGCCTGAAGCATCGACTGTACCTCTTCCTAGAGATGCTGCCTGGCCTGCTGCGTTCACCAGCAACTTTGATGTGTGTTGCTTGAATTTCCAGCATCTGCAGAATTCCTGTTGTTTGTGATTTACACTGTAAATGGGTGGCTCCTGGAAAATGTAGACCACAGGTTTCAATGGGTACAGATGCAAAATTCACTCCAGAAAAGAGCGAAGCTCTTTGAAAAGTTGAACTTGAAAGCAGAGTACAGAACAGGATTCTTAGCAGTATAGAGGAAAAGAGGGATCTTAGGGTTCATGTCCACAGATCCCTCATAATTGCCATGCAAGTTGATAGGGTGGCTAGGAAGGTGAAAAGTGTGTTGCCATTCATCGGCTGGGCAACTGAGCATATGAACCACAAGGTAATTATGCAGGTCTACGAAACTCTGAATAATGGAATATAGTACCCCAACATAAATCGGGATACCGTCTTGACGAGCACCTCCACTCCATCTGCAAGAAAGCAGAATTTCCCAGTGGCCAACCACATTAATTCCAGTCCCCATTCCTGTTCCAACATGTTGGTCCATGGTCTACTCTACAGCCATGATGAGGTTATTCTCAACCTGTCTCCTCCTCCCCTCGGTTCCACTCCTCCTTCTCTTTCTCCTATGGTCCACCCTCCTCTCTGATCAGATTCTTTCTTCTCCAGCCCTTTGACTTTTCTACTTATCACCTCCCGGCTTTTGTGCTGTAGTCTTAGGTAACTTTTGAACCCATAAACATTTGACTCAAAGACTACTGCACTGCTCACTAACACTGATACATAACAGAAACTTAGTGATATGGCATGAAGGGCAGTAAAAGGAAAAAAGCTGCTCTTACTCCAGCGTGTCTATTACAAACAAAATGCAGCCTTCAACATACTGAGTCTCATTACTAAAGGTACAACACATCATTGAGCAAAGCAGTCATTGGTTTCCTTTTAAACCACTCTTCTAGAAAAAAATACTGAATAAATACCAGGGTAGCCCTTCAGAAAAAAAAGCATCATTCAAACACTGCCAAATGCTGAAGGTCCCCTATTGTAGCTTACAAATTCTGCCAGCTCTCTGTCATCAGCTTTTGCCTTCTCCTCCTCCCCATGTCATACCTTGTCACTATTCCCTTTTGACATGTAAACACCTGCTTTTCCACAACAAAGCTGAGCATGATGTAGAAATTACGAAACTTCCACCAGAACTTTTTCTCCAGCGCACATCAGAGTTTCCTTGTCTGGGACAGAAGATTATATGTCTGCTTGATGATGCTCCTGAAACATGTTTCTTCAAAGGCTAGTTACTGGGAGGTGTGAGGTGTCAGAGCATTGCCACCAGGCATAGTTCAAGGAGGTAATCTTTCTCTCTCAGCAGTCAAACATTTGACCTCACATCATACTAGATTGCTGTCATTTTTCTCTAAAAATGTGTACACAGGAACGTTAATATGAGAAGGGCCATTCATCCCCTGATGAAGGGTTTTGAACCGAACCACTTTCTGTAGAAACGGCCTGGCCCACTGAGCTTCCCCAGGTGTGTGTGTGTGTGTGTGTGTGTGTGTGTGTGTGTGTGAGTGATATGTATTCTTTCATATAACTAAATTATAACTGATCCACATTGCAACTTAATAGATCTGCCTCTGTTCAATTTTTATTTACCTTCTAACCAGACAAAACTCTGTCAATCATACATTGTATGTAAGTGTAACGGATACTCATGAGATTCAATTTGGAACTCCAGCTTGTGGTGAGAATGTGGCACTCACAGCCATTGGGGATCAGTGATAACAATAAAAATATACGTGCAATTAAGATGCTGAAGAAGCACACAAGGGAGAATGGAATAAGGGGCTTCAATGACAGAGTTAAATGAAGGAAGAAGGAGAAAGCT
This sequence comes from Mobula hypostoma, assembly GCF_963921235.1. NCBI lineage: Eukaryota > Metazoa > Chordata > Chondrichthyes > Myliobatiformes > Myliobatidae > Mobula > Mobula hypostoma. The sequence goes on from NC_086100.1 coordinate 25,460,563, forward strand.
AATTGATACATAAACACTGACATAGACTGCTTCAGCCAAGTAGCCCACTCTTGTGTAATCCTTTGTGAAGAAGATTTTGCTGATTTCATTTAGGACCAGCAGAACTAGAGACAATCTCAACCCTAAGAAACTGGCTTAAAAAGCGACGGGCAGACCACTTGATTATGATGCAAACACAGCCAAGTCTTATTCCTTAATATATGTGAACATATCATTTGCAGCAGGAATTACTTTCCATGTTCTTATATGTGAGATGCACCAAGAGTAACAACAATGATTGTTGTTGTTGGCCAAGCTGACAGCTGCAAGGTATCCAGCACAGCCTCTCCAGTACTTTACACTTTTGCTCCAGATTGTGCATTTGTTCACCTGATCTTTGGAACAGGTGAAGCTACTGTACATCAACCCTTTTCACTGAATTTCATATTGTCATGGAATCATATAGGCCCTTCAGCCAAACTGGTCCATACTGACCAAGACGCCCCATCCAAACTAGTGTTTGGCCCATAGCCTTCTAATCCTTTCCAACCCATATATCTATTCAACTGTCTTTGGAAAGGTTGCTACTGTTCCTACCTCAACCACCTCCTCCCGCAACTGAATCCACAAAGACACCACTCTTGCTGTTAAAAAGCTGCCCTTTTTAAACAGCAAGGCAAGGCCGTGGACTCATTTTGGGGGACTTTGAGGTTCATGTTGCATGTGTTCCTGGATTCTGGTTACTCTTTTGTTTTGCTTTTTGAGCAGTCTGATCGGGGCGATCAACGCAGACTGGGGTGCTTTGGCGAGGAATGGCCCCATGGCCTGCAGGGGGCGGGTGGCGTGGGGCTGAACTAAACTGAACTGAACACTACTGGACTCCTGGTTTGATGTCTGATATTCTACGTGCTGTTCGCTCGCTGTTTGTGCAATTTGTTCTTTTCTTTTTGCGCACTGGGTTTTTGATGCTTTCTCGAACGGGTTCCATGGTGTTTCTTTGTTTCATGGCTGCCTGTGGGAGAATGAATCTCAGAGTTGTATACATTCTTTGATAATAAATGTACTTCGAACATCACACTACTAATTCCTAGTAAATCTTTCCCTTCTCTCCCCTTAAACCTATGCCCTCTAGTTCTTGATACCCCAAATTTGGAGGTGGAAGGGAAGGAGCACACTCACCTTATGTCTCTCATGGTTTAATACAGATCACTGCTCAGTTTCTGATGCTCAAGAGAATAAAGTCCTAGCCTATCCAAACTCCCCTATAACTTATCCCTTTGCCTTCTGGCAGCATCTTCATAAACTCTTCCTTTATAAATCTATGTTTAATAACATGCAACCAAAACTGAACACAATATTCAGCTTGTGGTCCTACTTGTGTCCTGTGCAACAGCACCAAGACCTCCTATCATTTTATATACAGTGCCCTGACTTATAAAGGCCAACGTGTCATAAGCCTCCTTAAAGCTTTGAAATACAGTGTGACTCCACTTTCAGGGAACCACAAACTTGTACTCCAAGCTCTCTTTGTTTACAACATTCCTGCTGTTCACCATGAAAGTTCAATCTTACAGCTCAGCAATTCTAAAAGGATAAACTTATATGATATACAGCTCTTTGGAGAATTGTACAACAGTACTGCAAAGGAACAGGTTCTTTGGGCTACCATATCTGTGTCAATCAAAAAGGAACATTCCAACAGAAAAACAACCAAGCATAAGTTGTCAGAACTACTGCCAAGAATTGTTAAGAAACTACCCTATGGTTCAGAAACTGGATTCAATGAATGTCACAATAAAAATTTACTAACTTGTTACTTTATGTGAACCAGTACACCACTGGTTCATTTCACAACATTTTAACACTGGTTAGAAGTATTTCAGTATTGATTTTTAAACAGCATTTTTCTATGATTATGTTTACTTTGGCAATTCTTCTCAATATCATGTTCCTTTCTTCCACAAAGTCTTCAAGCCAGCAAAAAAAACAACAGGATTTGAGTTTTGGACTCTCTATCTGTTCAAGGAAATAATCATAGCCTGACAGCACTTTTATAAATTAACAGATTTTGGCTAACAGAATTGCCAAGTTTTGAATGTCTGTGAACAAACAGTGATCTTCACCTGCTGTATTCTGTATTTCCAAAACTACCAATGGCCAGGAAAAAGTAGAAATGGTTCAAGTTCTTGGCTCATGCTCTCCAATGTCAACTTCAGCACTTGCGTGCAAACAGATGCAGAGTAACTCTGTGGACTCACGATGACGGAAAGTTGTATGCTTCGAGTTCTACAGCAGTCCAACAAAAAAAAGATCAAACACCTTCTCTGTGTTTAATCCTGAGCACCACTGAAGTTGTGAAATATTTTCTACTGACAGCTGTTGAAATCCTTTCAAAAAAGTGAATTGTTGGCAGTATACAAGCGTTTCATATGTCGGTTGAATAATTCTATACCAGGGTTAGTAATAAACAGTTGCTAAATCATATAAATACAATAGCGAAGAAAGCACAACAGTGCCTCTACTTCCTCAGGAGTCTGTTGAGATTCAGCAAGTCATCAAATCCTTGGCAAACTTCTGTAGATGTATGGTGGAAAGTGTGTTGACGGACGGCATTATAGCTTGGTATGGGAACACCAATGCCTTTGAATAGAACAGTTAGTGGATTCGGCCCATTACATTCAAGTATAAAACCCTCCCAAACATTGAGCTCATTGACATGAAATATTGTCATAGAAAGACAGCATCCAAAGATCCTCACCACCCAGGCCATGCTCTTTTCTCACTGTTACCATCAGGTAAAAGTTACAAGTGCCTCAGGACTCACACCCCAAGATTCGAGAACAATCACTACCCCTCAGCCATCAGGGTCTTGAACAAAAGGGGATAACTAAACTCATTTAAGGACTTTTATCTTGTTATTTTGTCCTCGCTATTTCTTCCTATTTATATTTAATCTGCATTTGCAGGTTGTTTACAGTTTATAGATCCTGTTCTATAGATTTGCTAAGTATGCCCACAGAAGAAAGAAGAATCTCAGGGTTATATGTGGTGACATGTATGTACTCTGATAATAAATTTTACTTCGAACTTTAAAGTGTAAAGTTTCAGACAGGTATTGCAATTACATTTCTGACTGTGCTATTCGGCTAACATAAATGAACGTTACATACTGATATCACAGAATCTGACTGGTTGCATTAAAGTAACACACAATGCTGGAGGAACTCAGCGGGCCAGGCAGCATCTATGCAAAAAAGTACAGTCGACATTTCATCAAAACACAGAAAACCTACAACACAATACAGGCCCTTCAGCCCACAATGCCGATCATGTACTTACTTTAGAAATTACCCACGGTTACCCATAGCCCTCTATTTTTCTAAGCTCCATGTACCTATCCCAGAGTTCCTTAAAAGACCCTGTTGTATCCATCTCCACCACGATTGCCGGCAGCCCATTCCATGCATTCACCACTCTCTGCGTAAAAAACTTACCCCGACATCTCCTCTGTACCTACTTCCAAGCACCTTAAAACTGTGCCCTCTCATACTAGCCATTTCAGCCCTGGGAAAAAGCCTCTGACTATCCACACAATCAGTGCCTCTCATCATCTTGTACACCTCTGTCAGGTCACCTCTCATCGTCCGTTGCTCCAAGGAGAAAAGGCCGAGTTCACTCAACCTATTCTCATAAGGCATGCTCCCCAATCCAAGCAACATTCTTGTAAATCTCCTCTGCACCCTTTCTATAGTTTCCAAATCCTTCCTGTACTGAGGTGACCAGAACTGAGCACAGTACTCCAAGTGGGGTCTGACCAGGGTCCTATATCATTGTAACATTACCTCTCGGCTCTTGAACTCAATCCCACGGTTGATGAAGGCAAATTTACTAACCCATCCCTCCACTTCCTCATCCATGTCATTTATAAAAATCACGAAGGATAGGGGTTTCAGAACAGATCTCTGAGGCACACCACCGGTCACCAACCTCCATGCAGGATATGACCTGTCTACAACCACTCTTTGCCTTCTGTGGGCAAGCCAATTCTGGATCCACAAAGTAAGGTTCCCTTGGATCCTATGCCTCCTTACTTTTTTAATACCTTATCAAATGCCCTGCTGAAATATCGACTATTTACTCTTTTCCATTGATACTGCCTAGCTTGCTGAGTTCCTCCAGCATTTTGTGTGTTGCTCAGATTTCCAGCATCTGCAGATTTTCTCTTGTTTGTTGCTGCATTATTATTTTAACATTGTTTTAAAATAAATTTTAAAAATACACACACACTATATAACTACTATACAGAGATCAACAGCACAGCACATTCTAACTAGTCCCATTCTGCTCAAAGATTTAATCGCTGTGACTCTTGTGGAATAATGTCTTTACTGACCAGGGAGGTCATTCTGCTTAGCAGTTAAACAATTGCAGGTTCTGGGGCCTCCTCTGGGGTGTTATAGGAGTTGACTTCGGGACTGTAGGAAGTGGTTCTAACAGCTCTGGAGTTGACTTGGGACATGTTCACATCCCGAACAGTGCATAGCAAGCTTCACTGAATGATGTGGATCATAACATGTGAGTACAGGGTCTGACGTTACCACTTCCTTTACCTTTTTGCAAGCCGCCCCACACTGCCTTGCCAATTGCCATTTCCTCCCGATCTGTTGTAACGAGTTCAAGAGATGCAGTACGGTAGCCAGGTTTAGGAGGAACCTGTTATAAGTAACTGACAAATCCTAAAAAGGACCACAATTGTGACACATCCTTTGGCATTGGGGCATCCACCGCTGCTTGACTTTTCTCAGCACATTTGTGCAATCCTTGTGTGTCGATGGTATGACCACACTAAGTGATGCTTGGTTTAAAAAATTCACACTTGTTGCGCGTGCTCTGAGCCCATAAGCTTCTAATCTTTTTAAGACTGTCTTGAGATTTTGGAGGTGTTCCTTATCATCCTATCTAATAACAATGATGCCATCCATGTAACATTGAGTGCCTGGGCAGCCTTGCAGCCTGTGGTCCATAGCTTTCTACCAGAGTGCAGGTACAGTTGCTACTCCAAAAATAAGCCAATTATAATGATAAGACCCTTTGTGAGTATTTATGGTGAGAAAAACTTCGGACTCTTCTACCTCCATCTGTAGGTAGGTTTGGGTGTGGCATTTTCATTTAACACTATTTTACCCCTGATATGTTGCGTTTTCCAATGCCATCCCTGAAACACTGCCATGGCATAATTCACGAGAAAATCTGCAGATGCTGGAAATTCAAGCACACACACAAAATGCTGGTGGAATGCAGCAAGCCAGGCAGCATCTATAGGAAAAAGCACAATCCATGTTTTGGTCAGAGACGAAGGGTCTCAGCCCAAAACATCGATTGTACTTCTTCCTATAGATGCTGCCTGGCCTGCTGCATTCCACCAGCACTTTGTTTGTATTGCATGGCATCATTCAGTATCTTTCTTAATTCGCTTTTAGTTGACTCCATTGTAGGGGATGTGGCATGCAAATGGTAGATGGATCTCCAATCAAGTTGCAGTTAGCTCAGGCCAACCACACCCCCACAATACTGGCTCTCTTGTTTTTACTACACACAAGTCCAATGTGGCTTGTTGGTTGTTATATTTCACTGTTACGAATGTCATTCCCACAGGAGTTATTGTTACTTCAGTATAAGTTCTTAGTTGGATATCTACAGGCTTCAATTGAGTATCTTTGAAATGCCGTTCAAACTCATTTTGTGGAATAACTGAAACAGTCCAGCTATTATCCAATTCCATTTTAATTAATCTGCTGTTCACTTCTGGAGTAAGCATAATTGCTTGTCTATTATTAGTTTTCACACTGTAAATCTCAAAGCTACCCCATCCTGTATCACTCTCATTATTATCAGATTTTTCATCAACAGCATGCAGGTTAGTGTCCTTTTTGAAACTTCAAACTTGGCTTTTTAGCTTCTTCCCTTCTGGGTAGTCCATTTATTTTTGTCTATCTGAGCTGATCTTTGTTTATGTCCTACTTTATTGCATTTTCAGCAAGTTTCACTTTTAAATCTGCATTGGTCTGGTGTATGTGAAACCCTGAGCCCAATGGTAACATAACTTGTTCAGCCAGGCTGGCTTCTGTTCAGACATCGCAAGTTTGCTCACAGTCGCTTTCATTCCTGACTGCAACTTAATTGCATCTCTATCTGCTGTCTCCATTGATACAGCAATTTCAACTGCTCTTTTAAATGCAAGACATGCTTCAGTTAGGAACCATTTTTGGATGCTTTCTTGTCAAATTCCACAAACTAAATAATCTTTCATTGTATCTTTAAGCCCATGCTGAATTGACAATACTCTGACAATCTCTTCAATTCAGCTAGGTGTGCCAAAATGGACTCTCCTTCCTTTTGAATCCACATATGAACCCTAAAGTGTTCTGTAAACAATGGTTTTGATTTTAAGTATGGTTTTGATTCCTGCATTACTTTCACGATAACAGCAAAGCTCATTTCAGCTGGTTTGGTTGGAGCAGTTAAACTTCTAAACAAACTGCGTGTCTTTAAATCCAATGAACTCATCAAAATTGGCACTCACTTCTCATCATCTAGTCCATTTGTTTTAAAATGCTGTTCAATTCGCTCCATATCCAATATACAGTTATCTGTTGTGTAATCAAATGCATCAATCTTTCTGATGTAGCCAGCCATTTCTCCTCTTTCTTTTTATGATTATCATCACCTGGTACTCATTGTTTATGAACCTGTGAACTTGTCTGTTTTCTGCCTTTTTTTCAAAACTCAACAGTGTCTGACCATTCCTGTAAAAGCACGTACTGCGCCGCTTTATTTGTTGGACCATTTCATAGTGCCTATTGTGCTTCACAGGTAGGCAGTCGTCTTGGGTTTGCTTAGAACTTCCTCGTCACCACTGCTATGTTTTGTAACTCCAAAACATTAAGCTAATTGCAATAAAAATTGGGAGCAGAGTGTAACGTAACTAACTTCATTTTTTATTTTAAGCGAGACATGCGCATATCACGTGGTGGCATGATAATGTATGGAATTCATATATTTTTACATAATGACTTACAGTACTTAAACGAGCAAGAATGCTTAATCAAACAATATATTTACATTATTACTCAAATGTTACTGAAATATTAACTATACAACTGCATTAACCCTATTTATACCCCTCATTCTCCTACACTGCAGGGAATAAACTCTTATCCCATTCAACCTTTTCCTATAAATCAGGTATCTTTTCCATTAGTCCTATTCCCCGTTTCCTTACCTCTAACCTATTCTCTACCAGACATCCACCAACTCCTCCCAGATCCTTCTATCACCCATCTACATTAAGGGCATGTGACAGTACCCTTCCAACACAACTTTGAGTCATGGGATGATGCTGCAGTATCTAGTGAATTCCACATGGTCACAGGTCATTAATGAACTAGGCAGGCAATGCATCAATTTCATTGCCACCATTACTAATAATATCTCTTCCTTTAACAATACGTAAACAGCCAGCTTCATTTAATTACTTGAACTGAAATTTCCTAGCTTGCCATGAAGGGGTCTCTAGAGCAATGGCGCAGAACATAGATGATTACGGGTTGACATTCCAGCTTAGGACCTTATCACACAATCCATACTGCTCTATCTGCAGGCTGCCAAGGGAACACATCTCAAATGGGGACTACAGCAGAGTGTCAAATTTCTGGCTCTATTTCCATTGTGAAGGGTGAAAAATCCAACAAGGATACAGTGTTTTAAGGATGACTCTATTTATGTGTGTGTAGATAGGATCTTTTGCGTGCTCCTTGAAAAGATGTCATTTTTGAATCCCTACAAACATTCCTCAAAAAACGTAGAACACTACAACACAGTAAGGCCATTTGGCCCATGATACTGTGCTGACATTTCAACCTTCTCCAAAATCAGTCTAATTCTACATACCTTCCATTTTTCTATCATCCGTGTACCTACCTAAGAGTCTCTTAAACATCCCTAATGTCTCTGCCTCTATCACAACCCCTGGCAACACGTTCCATACAGCCACCGCTCTCTGTATAACGATCTTACCTCTGACATCCCCCCATATAGGTTTCAATAGGTACATTTAATGTCAGAGAAATGTATACAATATACATCCTGAAATTCTTTTTCTTTGCAAGCATCCATGAAAACAGAGGGCCCCAAAGAATGAATGGCAGCTAAACATTCAAACCCCAAAGCCCCCCAGCTCCCCCCTCCCATGTACAAGCAGCAGCAAAGCAACGACTCCCCCCTCCCAGCATAAAAGCATCAGCGGTCTCCACCCCCCACCCCGCCCCCAAGTACTCAAGTGTGCAACAAAGCATCAATATAGACACAGACTTGCAGTACCCCAAAGACTACTCATTCACCTGGTAATTTGAAATACCACAGGCTCTCACTCTCCCAAGTAAGAAAAAAAGAGATGTGCCCCCATTTCACAGTGAGAGAAGAAATATAACAAACAAATTTCCTCCAATTATTCTACACCAAATTAATCTTTTTACACTTTACTTCATCAAATCCTTCACCTTGATTCAACAGTTAGCATTTCCACCAACCTTACTTTTTATGCAGCTTCCCCTTAATATAAGGGGAATAATACACCTTTCATACATTAAGATACAGGCTCAAAATGCTTTTCATAGATTGTAAAGGTAAATCAATAGTCATAAAAATATGAAACAAAATTAAAAATCATAAGTAAAGACAAGTATTATATAGAATAATATGTTAGGAACCCATCAAATAAATGTAAATGGAATACGTAATATGCCCTGGACCCATCATATAAATGTATAACAACAACAAAGAAAGCACAACAGCACCTCTACTTCCTCAGGGGTCTGTGGTAAACCCTCCCAACTATTGAGCACATCTACATGAAACACTGCCGTAGGAAAGCAACATCCATCATCAATGATCCTCACCACCCAGGCCATGTACTTTCTACCTGATGGCAGCAGTGAGAAAACAGCAAGAGCCTCAGGACTCGCACCACCAGTTTCAAGAACTGTTACTACCCCTCAACCATCAGGCTCTCGAATAAAAGAGGATAAGTACACTGCTGCTGTTTCCACAATCGATGGTCTCACTTTAAGGACCCTTTATCTTGTAATTTTATACTCATTATTATATTTGCATTTGCACGGTATGTTGTTCATTGATCCAGTTTACAGTTATCATTCTATAGATTTGCTAAATATGCTCACAGGAAAAGAATCTCAGGGTTGTATGTGGTGACATGTATGTACTCTGAAAAGAAATCTTACTTTTCAAAATGCCATATTATATAAATGTAATCAACATCAACAGGCATTAAGTATTCCTATAAGTAGGCTAAATTTTGAAAAGCATATTTTTAGAAGTGTTTTGAAACAATACACGGTACTAGCCTCAGTCAGTAGGGGTTTCCAGGTTTTTGGTGTATGAGGACAAAAGACCATAATCACCAGTTCTTATATGCTCAGAACAATGCAAGCAAACCAATATTTGCAGATCTAAGAAATTGTCATTTCTCACTTCAATTAAAGTACTGAGCAAACATTTTCGGCACACTGGCTATATATACTATATGTGACTAAGACTAAAGGTTGTTATAGCTAGGTGTGGTAACGGGGACAAGCTCCCTCTGGCATGAGCCTCAAATAGCCTCTGACAACCAAGTCCAACTCCCGGCCTTCACGTGTGGCCTAGCTACTAAGCCCAGCGGAGCTGTTTCTACTACCAGAAGGGGCAAAGGCGTATCACTGGCACCTTAAAACCAGTTGCTTCAAGCAGATGGGGCTTATCGGCTGTGGCTGGCAACTTATCTAGAAGGAAACCTCTGATCTCAAACTTCCACTGCCTTTGCAGCTATACACACTCGTGAGGAAGGCTCCAGGAGTAAATCCCGGGGGGAAATTCCAGTGACTGAGTCCCTCAAGCAGAACTGCACTGAGTTCAATGCTGACTGGCAACTCCTGCGATGCTACTGGCACAAATTGTACTGGTCTCTGTCATTCCTTCCAAGGGATTTACAGCTGGGTTCATACCAGACAGACGATTCACCATCCCCAGGAAATTCCATTTCACAACATTTGTAACTTTAGGATTCTTGCTGGTATGGATTTCTACCATTCAAAGTAAAACTATGAAGTGTACCAAACAACAATGCACAGGACTAGATGGTGTGGCAGACCTGCTACGGAGGGTTGCCAGTCGTCCGATTTGTTTTTTGCGCATAGATGTGTTTGATGTACTTGTTTCCATTTGTGTGATATTTTTTGCACGTGGAGAGGTTGATGTTTTTCTTTGAATGGGTTCTATGGTTTTCTTTGGTGGCTGTCTGCAGAGAAGATGAATCTTGGGGTTGTATACTGCATACATACTTTGATAATAAATGTACTTTAAATCCTTTAACTGAGCTAGATTTGGGGGCTTTTTAAACTATGAAGTTGGGTCATGTTGTTCTGCTTCTCACTGTTAACAAACAATAATTCAAAAGTGCTCAATGTTTGAACCTACATCCAGCTGCCAGGTTTTCCTCAGGTATGGGAAACCGAAATGGCTGCAGGTAAAATCAATGAACTAGAATTGAGCATCCTTGAGGTAAGTTTGGTTCCTGATCCACTGTGATTGTTTTTCCACTTCAGCCTCTAGCACAATCCCAATGAATCTACTCTTGGCAGATGCGTTATAACACAGCAGTGCATGTTAACAATAGTGAGCAGTGCACCATTACACTAGTTTCCTGTATCTACACAAGCTTAATAGATTATCATAGAATTGTACAACGCAAAAAGAGCTCAGTCAGCCCTTGCATCAGAAGCTGCTTTTTGCAACCTAAACCAATCCACCTCACTCTTTTCCCCCTCTCTTTTTATTTATTCCACTTCCCCTTTATCTTTCTAACTTTTTAAAATTGCTACTGTAATCTTTATAATTCAAGATTGCAAACTATATATTCATTAGAAAATGCAAAGTATTTGAAGAACTACCAAAACTAAACTGCTGTGAGTTTAGAACCACAACCCATAGTCTTAAAATGCGGCAGTTTTGCTCCTCTACAATTATATCATACAATTTGTATACAGTGTTGGTTCCCCTGAGCATCAACACAATCTCCCTGAAAACTGCACTGAGTACATTCAATCAATTCTGGAACTGGTACTTTCTTCAAGTTAAGGAAGTTTCATCCTACTTGTGTGTTAAACTTCATTTGACTTCCCTTTAAGTAATGCAAAACAAAAGTCACACATCTGCTACTTGAAGGTATTGTAAAAAGTGTGAGTATGAAAGAGAATATTTATCAACTAATTGTTCAAAAGACACCAGTCTATCTTCTTTAAATGAATCCAAAAAAGAATTAATACCTTTATTTTTCCAAAGTAAAATAATTGGATCACTCAAAGAAGGCTTAAAAAAGTAATTTTGATAAATTAAACTACAAAGTTTAAATTTTTTAAGATTAAAAAAATTGCGGAACTGGAGCCAAGTTTGTAAAGAATGCTTCATCACAGGGTATAAATTTAAATTCACAACTTTAGCTAATTGTATAGGTAAAGCAGCTCCCAATAACGAGGTTAAATAAAACTGTTTCACAGCTTTCAATTCCAAGTCTACCCAAATTGGCCGATCATTCTTATCAACCCAATGTAACCAAAAGGACATCTGCTACTATTCATCAATCTCAAGTGAAGAACTGGGGATAAGAAACACACAGAGGAGAACGATAAATACAAATCAGTAACTTGACTTACCGATTATCCATATGATCAGGAGGTAATCAATCATCTCTAATGCAGGGCCCATTGTGTTTTTTAAGTCTTCATTGTACACTAGTGAGTACAAGTTCAGTAACAGTAGAAATGTGAAATATGATGCACTGTGAATGATGAACTTCATGAATGGAGTGTGAATGACTCTTCCTACTCGAGACTTTGGTGCCAGCAGATAACAAAGGGAAAGCACTGGCCACAAGGTGGCAACTGAAAGAACAGTCAGAATCTTCTTACAGGTGTGCTTCCGCCTGTAGCCTGCCATCTGCCCAAACCAGACTGTATTCAAGAACTGCTGGCAATTTGACTGAGCCACAAACTGCAGGAGATACAATTAAAGTGGAAGGCAGTAACTAGCTACAGAGTTACATACTCATATAATAAAAAGGGCTTGAATTTTTCTGTTTTACTTATTATTTGCAGACTATTTATGCATTTGATTAGAGTTCAGTAAAAGAGACTACTTTTGGTTATTAAACCAAAGTGTCAAGGGGTTGACCAGCTTCTGGTCTATTACACAATAAATCCAAGCTGATATAATTCACAGTTTCAAACAAATTCAAAACTTTAATTAGTTCTCATCAGCCTTCATTTTCTTTCATGTAACAGTGAATGTCCTTTTGTTGTTTGGCTAACATTTTTACTTTTCTGGCTTTTTATTTACCCATAACATCTACTGACCAGCACATTCCACAGAGAAATGCCAGAGGCTAGTGGTCCACGTGAGCATTTTGATAGTCACATGTGAGCATTTTGATAGTCACATGTGGCTTTTTCAGAATGAAGAAAATATGGATTGTACATGCATGATATTTATTTGCTGATGAAGCAATGATTGCTTGAGTATGCTTCTGGGCTTGTGTTGATTAAAAACAAAAAAAAATTCAAGCCCTCTTTAACAGACATGCAAATACTTGATATGTTATCCTGTACATAAATTGATAGTGCACCACAAACACTGATTTTTTTTATTAGTTGTACAGATTTTAGATTTATCTATTTTATGCTGTCAGAACAGGTTGAGTTATAGTCAGATCACGTACCTCTTTCTGATTGTACTTAATTGCAAGTTTAAGTCGACTTAGGTTCATCCTCTCCTCAAGCAGTCCTCTCTTATCGATCGGCTCATCACTCGATGTGTGATTTAGAATAACCTCTAGTTCACGGGAGTTCCGGGCCTGCGCAAGGAGATCTTTTGCAAAGGTCTTACATTGCTGTGCTAGTTCTTCGTAGTCATTCCTGAAAATGTTTAAAGGAAGCTTTTCACATTTTATAAGAAAACACATGCATCTTAGTAATTGTAGTTGTATCCTTGGGACTTCCCAAAGCACTTCAACCAATCATTTATTAAAACTCATCAAAGCGGCAGCATACAACGATTCCATAATGAATAAATGAGCAGTGGGGACAATTCTCAAAGTTCAAAGTAAATTTATCATCAAAGTACACCATATACAACCCTAAGATTCATCTTCTTGCAGGCATACTCAGTAAATCCAACAACCATAATAGAATCAATGAAAGATTCAACAGGGTGGACAAGCAGTGTGCAGAAGACAATAAACTGTACAAATACAAAAGAAAAGAAAAAGAATAAATAAATAAATATCAAGAACATGAGATGAAGAGTCCTTGATAGTGAATCCATAGGTTGTGGGAACAGTTCAGTGATGGAGCAAGTGAAGTTATCCCCTCTGGTTCGAGAGCCTGATTGCTGAGGGGTAGCAAGTGTTTCCAAAACCAGGTGGTGTGGATCCTGAGGCTCCTGTAACTGGCAGCAGTGAGAAGAGAGCGTGATCTGACTGGTGAGGTCCCCGATGATGCATGACAGTGGCATCATCAGCAAACTCGAATATGGCATTGGAGATGTGCTTAGCCACACAGTCATACCTTAAGTGTAGAGTGAGTAGAGCACAGGACTAAGCACACAGCCTTGTGGTGCAGTTTTGCTGATGGAGATCATGGAGGAGATGTTGTTGACGTTGATAGTGTTGGTTGAGGAAGGAACTTCTACTACAAAGTTTATTTATTTATTCATTCATTTCCTCAATCAAATTGTTGCTGGCAAATCCACCACTATTTTGAACACAGAATATTACAGCACAGTAAAGGCCCTTCAGCCCACGATGTTGTGCTGACCTTTTAACCTACTCCAGGATCAATCTAACACTTCCCTCCTACAGAGCCCTCTATTTTTATATCACCCATCTAAGAGATTCTTAAAAGTCCCTTGACCACCGCCCTTAGCAGGGTGTTCTATGCACTCAACTCTGTTTAAAAAAAAAACTATTCTCTGACATGCCCCCCCATACTTTCCTCCAATCAACCTAAAATGATCTCCCCTCATAGTAGTCACTTCCACCCCTGGGAAAAATCTCTGGCTATTCGGAAGGTAATGTCGAGCCATTTTGTTGAATTGCTGAGTCCTTCTGGTGAAGGCACTTTAGCAAGACTGATGGACAGAGTTTCAGTAATGAGTGACAAAAAGAACAGCAATTATTTTTCCAAGTCAGGGCAGGGTGAAATTTGGACTCGCTAGTGGTGAGATGTTCTCATTCAGCTGCTTCTTTTGTCCCTCTTAGTGATGGAGGGTGAGAGCTTGCAAGGTGCTGCCAGAATAGATTCAGAGACTATGTGCTGTGAATTTTGTATTCATTTAAAAATCTTGATACTGTCTTGGAATAAGAAGCCCACTAAATTCCACCACCAGCAGCACCAAGTGGAATGGTGTGCCATAAAGTTTTACACCATAGAAACGGGACCTTCAGCCCACCAAACTGATACCTGGATCTCATGAAATTAAGCCCCATTTCAGCCACAGGTTCACCAAAATAGATAATATTACAGGAATCATAAACTATCAGAAATGTCATTTACTGGACATCCTTTCCAGTAAAGACTTTTGAACAATACTGTATTTGTTAACGTGGAGCCGAAAGCAAGTTTGTAAATCTGGTGGGAGCAAAGGATGTTGGGATTGGTGAGGGTTGAGCATCATGGGAAGGGTGTGGGACAGGTGTCAGGGAAGGATGATGGCGCAGGTGCAGGTGCAGACACACCCAGCCCCGAGACACTAGTCAAGGTCATTTGATTTGAAACAATCGGATTATTGATCATTAAAGAATGTCTCTCTGGTGCTTCCTGCTCCCTCCCTTTCCCTTCCCCTTTTCCCAAGCACGATTTCCCTCTCCCTGCCCCCATCCCCATTCTCACAATAGAGACCCATATCAGAATCAGGTTTATCATCCCTCGCATACATCATCTAAGTACTGTGGTAAAGTCTTGGGCACCCTAGCTCTATATAGGTGCCTAAGCCTTCTGCACAGTATTGTACATCAGAATAAACAGCCATCAAAAACAATGCAAGGTAGAGTAGGGGCTCTTTCACTGCTATTGTGCCATTGCTTAATAGGCAAATCAGTGCCCTCTCTGTTACACTACCAGGACAAGATCAGTGATGTGAATTTTGAGTGTATGGTGAGGAAGAAAACTAAATAAAAGACTCTGTGGCTTTCTCCAGTAGAGCAGAACTGTCAAATATTTAAGTGTGAGTCTTTTGCTTCATGTATTGGTTCACCAAGCAATGCAGGCAGGTTACAGAGCAAGAGCAAATGAACCAGAGCAGTAACAAGTCCCACACAACAGCTCTCTGTTGACTGCACATTTGTTGTCCAACAGTGTAGAGCACAGAACAGCATAGTACAGGAACAGGCCATTCGGCCCACAATGTTGTGCTGAACCAGCTAAAAAGCAAATCAAAAACACCCAAACACTAATCCGTCCAACCTACACAATACATGTATCCCCCCATCTTCCTTAGGTCCATGTGCCTATCTAAACGTCTCTTAAAAGCCTCTAATGTAATTGCCTCCAGCACCAGACCAGGCATTACCATGCAGGCATCAACCACTCTCTGAATAAAACAACTTACCCCTCACATCCCCCTTGAACCTACCCCCTCACCTTCAGTGAATGCCCTCTGATGTTGGACATTTCAACCCTGAGAAACAGAAACTCCCTGTCTACTCCATCTATGCCTCGCATAATCTTATAAACCTCTTTCAGATCTCCCCTCAGCTTCCACTGCTACAGAGAAAGCAACTCAAGTTCATCCAGCCTCTCATGATAGCACATGCCCTCTAAATTAGGTAGCATCCTGGTAAACCTCTTCTGCACACCCCACCTCCAAAAGCCTCAACATCCTTCCTATAGTGAGGAGACCAGATCTGTATGCAATATTCCAGATGTGGCCTAACCAGACATTTATAAAGTTGTGTCATAACCTCTTGACCTTTGAACTCGATAAAGGCAAGCATTCTACAAGCCTGCTTAACCACCTTATCGACCTGTGTAGCCACTTTCCAGGATCTATGAACTTGGATCCCAAGCAACACTGTTAAGGATCTTGCCTTTAACAGTGTGCTGTCTCCCTGCATTTGCCCTACCAAGGTGTAACACATCACATTTATCTGCGTTAATCTCCCTCTGCCATTTCTCTGCCCACGTCTGCAAATGAACCACTTCGTACTGTATTCTCTTCCAGTCTTCTACACTGTCCACAACTTCACAAATCTTGGCATCATCGCTTACTAACCCACCCATTACGATTTTCATCCAGGTCACTTGGACACATCACGGAGAGTGTAATGTTAAATTTATTGGCTCTATTATGTTTGAGAGGAGTATCACATTTACCTAAACTCCACTTCCACCAGACTCAATTCCTTCAGATCAGCACTGAGTTCAAACGCCCTGAGGATGGGATCCTCCTCTGTAAGCATGATCAGTGACGGACTGGACAGGCTGCGATAGATGTCGAGGCGAAACCTGCAGAAAGAAATATCCACCCTTCGTACAGTTCAGTTTGTTTCTACATAAATTTTCAAAAGCAATATCATGGAATTTGGCTCAGTGTGTTCACACCAGTTGAATCAATTATTCAAATTGATCACACATTTGCAACTTTATTTCAAGCTTAAGTACACTCCACTTGCATTGTGTTGTGACTTTAACTAAGTGCACTTCATTATTTCAAAGGGCAAGTCACAGAGAGGTGGTAGACAGTGATACATGATGGTCAAATAAAACCATTTTAATCTGAGACTTCAGGATGTTAAAATACTAAGTTAAAGAATTTTCACTTGATTAGATAGGGAGGTTACGTTCCCAAAGTCTAAATTCAAGTCCAGTGGAACCGAAGAGATCTAATCTGGCCAAATATTGTCTCTAAAGAATCTTCACTTTCCCAGTTGGTACAAGATTTTAAACTTTGTGCCAACTGAGAAAGTGAAGATTCTTTTGAGACAATATTTGGCTGATATAAACTGGATGCATTGTGCATCTTTAATCCTAATAAATCAGAACAATGTAATCCACTTATTTATTTATTTATTATACTTTATTGTCGCCAAACAATTGGTATAGAACGTACAATCGTCACAGCGATATCTGATTCTGCGCTTCACACTCCCTGGATTACAAATATTAAAGATATTAAAAATAGTTAAAATTAGTAAATATTAAAAATTTAAATTATAAATCATAAATAGAAAATAGAAAAATGGGAAGTAAGGTAGTGCAAAAAAAACCAAGAGGCAGGTCCGGATATTTGGAGGGTACGGCCCAGATCTGGGTCAGGATCCGTTCAACAGTCTTATCACAGTTAGAAAGAAGCTGTTCCCAAATCTGGCCGTACGAGTCTGGTCGAAGAGGGACGAGAAGTCTGTTGGCTGGGTGGGACATGTCCTTGATTATCCTGGCAGCACTGTTCCGACAGCGTGCGGTGTAAAGTGAGTCCATGGACAGAATATTGGTTCGTGTGATGTGCTGCGCCGTGTTCACTTGATATGGGTTATAAAGCACATAGAACAGTACAGCACAGGAAAAGGCCATTCAGCCCATGTCATTGTGCTGAACTAATTAAACTATTAATAAAAAGCCTAAACAAAGCCAGGACGGAGATAATGAGGGGGAATCGGTGACTCTGTCTTCGATTCTCGGAGAGATTCGCGAGTTCCGACAAGATAACAGCAAACAGCTGGAAGATATTAAAGGAGAAATAGTAAAAACTAACTCGCGGATAGATGAAGCCGAAGCGAGGATTGTTGGAATTGAAGAGAAGCTACAAAACGCAGAGGAGGTGATAGCAGAAATGCTGAAGCTACAAGACCAGCTCCAGTGGAAACTAATAGATCAAGAAGGCCGCTCGAGAAGGGAAAATGTGAGGATCTACGGAGTTCCCGAAGGAACTGAAGGTAAACCCGGATTGATGATTCCCTTCGTGGAGAAGCTGCTTAGAGAGAATCTTGATATACCGGCCGCAAAAGACCTACAGATAGAAAGGGCTCACCGCGCGTTGGCACCACAGCCCCCGGCAGGCGCCCAGCCCAGATCGATTCTGATCAGATTTCTCAGTTACAGAACGAAGGAAGAGGTGCTTAAAGGAGCATGGCAAAAGAAAGGTTTCATGTGGAACAACTGCAAAATCAGTTTAGACCACGACTACGCACCGGGGATTCTTGCCAGACGGAAGGAATATACGGAAACACGGAGAGTCCTGAAGGAAAACAACATCAGATTCCAGACCCTGTATCCAGCTCGGCTGAGAGTCTTTTACGACGAAGGGACAAAAACTTACGCTACGGTGGAGGAGGCAACGTTGGACCTGGCGGACCGGGGACTACCTATTAAAGTTATCACCCAACCGGAGTCGCTACTGGAGAGGATTCGGCAGAAGTCGTGGCAGTTAGTGGGGCGAGGACGCTCCACTCGAACCAGAGTGTCAAACTACAAGGAAAAGCTGCAAGTATTCAGACGCGAATGTGCAGAGAATACAGATTAATTAAGAGAAATGACTAAAAAGAGTAAATCGGACTTAAAAGTAAAATGAAAACTGGTAACTGAAAATAAACTAGGCGGAATAACTTGAATGATAGCAATATGGTCGAGACATAAATAGGAGAAAATTCTCTATGATTATTCAAACTGCTGAGGGCCCTCTAACACAGGGTGAAGATAGAGGTTATCCCTCTGAACTGAGGCGGGTCGGTGCTCAGGCCTCACTGTGGGAAGTCGGGAAAAATTTTCAAATGTTATACGTTCAGAAATGTCTAGGGTGTGGTTATATGTCTTGGTTTACTGTTGAGAAGGGATTGCTTACTGTTTGGTTAGAAAAGGAGAGTGCTTTTTTTCTACTAGAGAAAAATGCAAACTGAATTGGTAAAAATAATTTCCTATAATGTTAATGGGGTTTTGAATCCAATTAAAAGAAATAAGATTATGTCTAAATTGAAAAAAGAGAGGGCACAAATAGCTTTCCTCCAGGAAACACATATGAGCCAATCTGAACATGGAAAATTAAAAAGAATGGGCTTTAAGCATATATTTTATTCATCATATAAATTGAGTCACAAAAGAGGGGTAGCTACTTTAATATCAAGTACTCTCAATTATGAACATATTTCAGAGACTAGAGACAAAGAAGGACGGTTTGTAAAAATCACAGGAAGAATAGAAGGTACAGAAATAACATTGCTGAATGTTTATGCTCCTCCAGGTAGTGAATGGTCATTTTATAGACACATTTTTGACCTAATGGTCAGTTCTCGAGGGGTAGTAATTTGTGGAGGGGATTTTAATATTAGATTAAATCCTATATTAGATTCTTCAGGAATAGTTACTCAGAATAAACCTCTGACTCGGAAAGTGAATTCATTGATGGAGGAGTTGGGAATTATAGATGTCTGGAGGGAATTACACCCTACTAGTAAAGATTATACATATTACTCTTTCCCTCATTCAGCCTATTCAAGGATAGACTATTTCTTTATCTTTAATACAGATAGACTCAGGATAAAAAACTGTAATATTGCAACAATTGATCTGTCGGATCATAGCCCAGTCTCTATGTCTCTAATCCTGGAAAGGAAAATGAGGAAAACACTATGGAGGCTAAACTCACATATACTCAATAACCCGAAAGTAATGGAGAGATTAAGGGGAGAAATCAAAGAATATCTAGACCTTAATGACATGGGAGAAACATCACCAGTGATTTTATGGGATACATTGAAAGCTGTACTGAGAGGGAAAATTATTTCCATTACTACTCACATGAAAAAAATCAATGCACAAAAATTAGCAGACCTTCAAGGAAAATTAAAACAACTTCAAGTTGTAGATAGCAACAAAAGTAATTCAAATCGAAAACAGGAAATTAGGAAATTGCAAAGTGAAATTGATGATATTTATACGTTGGAAACTCAAAGAAATTTTCTTTACCTGAGACAAAAGAATTATGAAGTAGGAGGTAAATCAGCTAGATTATTAGCATATAAATTACGAAAACAACAAGCAGACAATACAATTCATAAAATAAAGAATCCAAAGACAAAGCTTGTGGAGAGTACAATAGGGAAAATTCAAGAGAGTTTTGAAACATATTATCGAGAGCTGTACTCCCAGCCCCGGGCCCCCAATGAGCCCTATATAGACAGTGTATTGAATTTTTTAGATCTACCTAAACTTACAGATTTACAAAATGAAAGTTTATTAGAACCAGTAACTGTCAAAGAACTGAACGTGGCCATCTCTAGGTTAAAGGCTGGAAAGTCCCCGGGTTCTGATGGGTTTACCTCAGAGTGGTACAAGTCCCTGAAGACACAGTTAGCCCCACTACTACTTAACACTTTTAATTGGATCTTGCAGAGAGGAGAAACTCCACCTTCCTGGAGAGAAGCGATTATTTCAGTTATTCCTAAAGAGGGTAAAGATAAACTAGAATGTGGCAATTATCGGCCAATTAGTGTTCTTAATTTATATTACAAACTATTTACATCTATATTAGCGCGCAGATTGGAAAAGCTTTTACCTGGCCTAATCCATTTAGACCAGACTGGATTTATTCAACAAAGACAAACACAGGACAACATAAGGAGAACTCTGCACATATTAGAACAGGTTAATAAGAACGAGACAGAGACAATGGTAGTAGGATTGGACGCTGAGAAAGCTTTTGATTCGGTTAGTTGGGCATTCCTATACAGAGTGTTAGGAAGATTCGGCTTTCAAGAAAGGTTTATTAAAGTAATTCAAACTCTATATGACAGCCCTACAGCCCGAATTAAGATAAATGGGGACCTCTCTGACTCCTTCATTTTAGAGAGAGGCACTAGACAGGGATGTCCAATTTCTCCTCTCCTTTTTGCGCTATATATTGAACCACTTGCCCAACTAATAAGACAGAGCGAAATCGTAAAAGGTATCAAGGTGGCAGGGATTGAACAGAAAGTGGCGTTATTCGCAGATGATGTTTTGGTCTATCTGAGTGAACCAGAAAAATCATTTACAGGATTGTTTACACTGTTGGATGACTTTGGGAAAATATCAGGTTATAAAATAAATGTAAAGAAAACGCAGGTTATGTCCCTAAATTATACACCATCCAAAAAATTGCAGGATACATACGATCTTAAGTAGGAAGCTAAATCATTAAAATATTTAGGAATAACCCTGCCGAAGGATCTTTCAACACTGTCACAGGTAAATTATGGGCCATTAATCTCAGAGATAAAAGCAGATATGCATAGATGGAATCTTATCCCCTTTTTTAAGTTTAAATTCAAGGATAAATACTATAAAAATGAATATTCTTCCTCGGTTATTATATCTTTTCCGTACTTTACCAGTGGAGGTGGATGATAATCAATTCAGGGAATGGGACAAATGGATTTCCCGCTTCATTTGGCAAGGAAGGAAACCTAGAATTCGATATAACACCTTACAGTTAGGGAAGGAAGGAGGAGGTATGGTTCTTCCTTGCCTGAGAAATTATTTTTATGCCTCACAGATAACCCCTCTGTTATATTGGTGTAATAGGGAATATAAGGCTAGATGGAAGGAAATAGAATTTGGATTAGTTGACAGTTTTCCTCTTCAGGCCTCAATAGCTGACAAAGGATTGATGGCCCAGTTGGAAAAATTTAATAATGCTTGGATAAATCTTACATTAAAAGTATGGCAGAAGGTGGTTAATTCATGTGAAATTAATAACATGTTAAAACTCTTTAGATGGTGTGCATATGATACCGAATTCCTTCCCAACAGAGGAGATAAAAGATTTGAGCTATGGATAAAGAAAGGTCTTACAACCTACCTCTCATTTATAGATAAAAGAGTATTACAAAGTTTCCAAATCCCGCAGGACAAACATGGCCTAGAACATAATGACTTTTTTAGGTACCTTCAAATACGAAACTATGTTAACCAGAGTTGTAGATATACAGACCTATCAACAGTAGAATTAGAATTTTTCAAGATTCTGAATTCGGCTTGCAGTTCAATACCTAGTAAATCAGTTTCTCGCCTATATAATGCACTCTCCCATGCTAAAAATGTAAATACACTGTATATTAAAGAGAAGTGGGAGAAAAGCGGGGTTGGTACTTTCAGAGGAGGCTTGGGGGAAAATCTGCAGCTTTCAATGGTCCTCGACTAATTCTTTGACTCGGAGAGAACATTGTTGGAAAAACATTATAAGATACTTCAAGACCCCATATCAGGAAAAATATAAAGATACAAATGTGATGTGTTGGAGAAGGTGCGGCTCCAAGGAGGCAAATCATTTTCATATTTTCTGGGATTGCCCTAAATTAAGTCTATTTTGGGAAGGTATTCATAGAACATTAGTTAAGGTACTTGGGTCCCAGATACCTCTGAACTTTGAGACGCTCTATTTAGGGCATGTATTGTTCCTTGAACAGAAGGAAGATATAAAGTTGCTGCAGGCCCTCTTAGCGGCAAGTAAGAAATCAATCACTAGAAAATGGCTAAATCCAATACCACCTACATTAGAAGATTGGTACGAAATTATCTTGGAAATATTTAAAATGGAAAAGTTGACTTACTCCCTGAGAACTCAAAAAGAAACATTTTATCAAATCTGGAATAAATGGATTGAATATATAACCCCAATACGAGCAGACTTTAGATGACTCTCCTAATGATTTATATTGCTCTTCTCATCAACACAGTAATATTGCTAACGTAAGCACCCCTAGTCTAAATGTTTGTGTTTTTTTTGGAAAATAGAGAATTAACACAAGTAAAGGGAAAGATTTGGGAAAGGGATAAAAAAAAAGAAAAAATTAAGTAAATAAGTACATAGGGATTGGATAATTATGTCTGCAGGCAGGAACAAGCACGAACAAATTGGGATATAAACACCTACAATGGTTGGTATATAGGCTTGTATGCAACATCTTGGACCAGTGGAAATGGTCCAGAAGGGTTGTATGGAAACTATTATTACCATTTTTCTTAACAACTAATTTCATTACTTAGCCTAATAGGTTAGATTTACCACAGTACATAATTATCTATTTAAATGTTTATTTTCCTTTTATATCATCTCAATGTGTACTTAAGAATGTATAAATAATTGTAGTTTTATACATATAAAAAAAATGGAAAAGGTTATATGTGTGAAAAAAGTACATGATAATCGTGAATTCCTTATCCAAATAAAAATTAAAAAATTTTTTTAAAAAGCCTAAACAAGTCCCTCCTGCCAACATGTTCATACTCTTCCACTCTTTGCATATTTAGGTGCGCATCTAAGAGCCTCTTAAACATCTCTATAGTATTTCGTTCGCTACCATCCCAAGCAGTGGCTTCTGCAAATTTCTCTTCAACTTACCCCCCTCACCTTAAATCCATCCCCATTGATATTAGATCAGCAGTCTCTAATCAATGGATTAGTACTAGATTACCCCTCTCAGAGCTTAATTCTTCCAGTTGGAATTAAAGAATTATCATTGGCAAATATGCTTATTCTATTTTAGATAGTGTCGTGGTTAGCACAGCATCAGTGATCACCAACCAGGGTTCAATTCCCATCGTTGTCTATAAGGAGTTTGTTCGTTCTCCCCATGACCGCATGGGTTTCCTCCGAATGTTCCAGTTTCTTCCCACATTCCAAAGAGGTATGGGTTAGAGTTAGTGAGCCACAGGCATGTTGGTGCTGAAAGAGTGACGACACTTGCAGGTTGTCTCCAGTACAATCATCAGACTGTGTTGATCATTGATGCAAACAACACATTTCACTATGTGTTTCAGTGTTTTGCTGTACAAGTGACAAATCAAGATAACTTTTTTTTTTACCTGGAGTGGCGTAGACTATCTTTCTTGTTCTTTGCATTACAGAGGGTGCACTCACATCCTACAGCATGAGGTCTCGGCAATGAGAGGTCCTGTTTCAGAAGCATAGTCAGGATCTCATAGTTGTTGCGATGAGCAGCAAGAATCACGGGAGCAACGTCCATTGTGGTGGAGTATTCGGGATTCTGAATTCTCTGCATTAATTTCTGTTTAAATAAATAAAACACAAGTTTATACGGAAGAGCACTAACCATGGAGTTAAATGAATAAAGTATCTCATTGCAGCAGCATTCGAGATTTCCTTTTTAAATTTCTAATGAAGCTGCTAGTGCAGTAAGCGACCTATAACGGCATAACTTGCAAAGTGGGTTGGTGCTCGTCAAGACGTTGATGCAGGAGTGACAGCACTGAAGGGGTGGGGGATGTATGGAAGGGAAGGAGTTAACCAACAGAATCATCATTTATTGTGTGATTTGACAGTGCTTATTATCATCACAGTTAATACACAAGGCTTCTTTCATATGATAGAGCATGGCGTTAGCAAGCCAACTAAATTCAGCAGCAAGACGGTTGTTTTGGAAAAGTCTATGTATGTTCATTGGGTGCAATTAATAGTAAACAATTCCTACTTAGTCAAACTTGCAAGTGGCAATAGTTCCAGTTATGTAATACTTCACCAGCAAGGGTTCAAGCATGTGATAGTATTCATTGTGCTAACTGTATGGTGTTGCTGTTAAATCTAAAAGAGGATTAATCAATGGACTGTGCTTGCTAATGTTACACAAAATCTTTTGTACATTGATGTTTCTGGCAACCACTGGAGCCGGAGCCAAATTAAATAAGCGATATTTTTCTACGAATTCTACCTCATTTTAATTAATGTTGTGCAACGAAGTGGAAATTTCTCTTCAATTTGCACTTCAAATGAACTCCTTCACTGTTTATGAGATTACTACTGCATGTGCAGTATCAGTTATATTGCCTCCTCAGCTCAGGAGACGAACTTTTTCACTTTGTAGTTTGAAGGTAGTTTAAGAACTAGCCATTTCCTTGCCAAGGGATTTTTTCCCTAACAAAAATGTTAACCTTTAGATTTAAATTTACCAAACACATCTGAAAAGAAAAATCAGATTTTTTAACAGTTCAATAAGCAGCCAATTTTCTCATCTGCGCAGTACCGTGCAAATGTCTCAGTAACATAGACATAACTAGGGTTCCTAAGACTTTTGCAACAATACCGAATTTGGAGTGGAGAGTGTGTTTGTGAATCGGGCGAGACTGAAGGATGTTGGGAATGGTGAAGGTGGAGTGGCCACAGGAGGGGCGTGGGACAGGTAGTGGGTGGGGGGGGGGAGTGGCATGGGTGCAGACACAGCCAGCCCTGATACACCAGACAAGGTAATTTGATTCCAAACAATTGGTTTATTGATCATTACAGAAATGTCTCTCTGATGCTTCCTGCTCCCTCCCCTCTCCCATCCACTTTTCCCAACCATGATTCCCCTCTCCTTACCTCCATCCCACTTTCAGTCCACAATAGTGACCCATATCAGGATCAAGTTTGCTATTGGTCATGAAATTTGTTTTTGTTTTGTGGCAACAGTACAGTGCAATATATAAAATTACTACAGCACTGTGCAAAGGTCTTAGGCACATACATGCAGCAAGGGTGCCTAAAACTTTTGCACAGTACTGTACATTGCGCAATTCATATTTTTAAATGCACTGAAGCTGAAACAGTTTACAACAGTTATAACAAGCTTATAATAACCCAGAACAAACATGATACAACATGAACAAACAGTGGCGTTTATGACTTACAGCACTGGGGAAAAGGCTCCAAATGGACATAAATCTTACTATTTCCTAAATGATCCACTTTTTGAAAAAAGGCAATGTCAACTGTTGTGCCAGTCATTCACAGGAGAATCAGCAGAATATGGGATAGTGGAATAAGAAAGCGCAAGTAACCCACAGAATCTATAGTGCAATATCTGCCATTTAATAACATTTTCTATATCAACTGTACTCTCCCTTCTTAATCCTCTTTTCTAGGAAACTATCAATCTCAGTCTCATAAACTCACAATGATGGAGAATCACTAAAATTCTGGAGGGAAAAGTTCACAACATTCTGAATGCATAAATTTTCTTTAATCTCAGGCTCAAATGGTCCCACTCTTAAGTAATGATCATAGGGTAGATTTCTGATCCCAGGAATTAATACAATAGCATTCTCAATCAAGCAATCCTCTGTCAGCTCAAGAGAATCTCGGGCAAGGAGATCGAAATTATGCACAGTATTTTAAGTGTATATAATCTCAGACAATAGAGTTAGAGTCATTAAATACAGAAATGGTCCTATGGGCCATAAATCGACACCATCCGTCACATACTCATTTACACTAATCCTACATTAAACCCTTTTCACCATCCTCACAAACGCCTCTCTCATTTGTACCACTTGCCAGCACTAATGGTGGTGGCTATTTAACTTGCCAACCACGTGGGAAGAAACTGATGCACTAAAAGAGAGCCCACAGAATCACAGGGAGAATGTACAAACTCCACAGACAGGGGATAAACTAGGGTCACTGGAATCACAGGGAAAATGTACAAACTCCGCAGAGATAGCAGCAGAGACAGGGGATGAACTAGGGTCACTGGATTCATAGGGCAGAAGCTCTACTAGCTACACTAGCATGTCACCCCGAGGCTGGAGACAGAAATACAGCAGGAAGTTATAGTATAACAGGACGAACTGTTATGCTCTAACTACCATGCACTACCAGAGATGATGCTACTTTCCATCTTAATTGCTTGCTGTACCTTCACATGAATCAAGTGTGTACTCAAATCATAAAACTATTCAAAATGTCAGTATTAATTAGTCATACACACTTTAATAGTTCTCTTATTCTGTTCTTCTACAAAGTTTACATTTCCTTGCATTATTTTACATCTGCCAGCTTCCAACCTTTGGATTTAACCAATTAACTGCCCCAGCTAGCATAGGGAGCATTCATTCAGTCCATTTAAGGCCTTTCTATAACTTTAAATAATCTGAGACCAAAGCACCAATTCTTGTGATATCCAAATCTCACATTGCGTTGGAAAATGCTGCATTGTTCAATGTTGGAGTAACATTTACAGAGAATCCAAAAAATTTACTAACTGCTATAGTTGGCTTGGATGACCGTCTGGGACGATGATTGAGAAGAATATCCACAGCACCAACAACCTCAGAGTTGATTGCCACTAGTAGTGCGTCTGTAGTCTAGAAAAAAAATGAGAAGTTATGCAACACTGCAAGATTTATATCCAAAGCTACAAATTTTAAAAGACCGTTAGCAATATAAATACTACCACCTGACAACCCCGTTCCAAGAGAAGCTTTAAGATATCTAGATTCTCATTTTCAATTGCTATCGTTACTGCATTCCTCCCCAGCACATCCACGCAGTTTATATTTAGCTCACTGAACTTCTCATCAAGGAGTTTTTTGACCATGTAGTTGTCTCCTGAAATTTTCAAAACAAAAATCATTAATGAAAATGTAAAAGCATATTGATAATTGTTGTTCAACATAACATTGGGGTGACCTTTCCAGACATGCGGTGAGACATGATATTGCCTTATGACTGATCTTTTTTGTGTACAGGTTTCCCCCGGCATCCGAAGGTACAGCGTTCCTATGAAACGGTTTGTAAGCCGAAATGTCGTAAAGCAAAGAAGCAATTACCATTTATTTATATCGGAAAATTTTGTGAGCGTTCGCAGACCCAAAAATAACCTACCAAATCATGCCAAATAACACATAAAACCTAAAATAATAGTAAACTATAATAAAAGCAGGAATGATATGATAAATACACAGCCTATATAAAGTAGAAATACTTTTCCACAATCATTATTGAACTGTTCTCTGTAGTGAAAATCTCACGCAAGCACTGTCGGCAGAAAATCTCACGCAAGCGCTGTTGGCAAGAACACGGCACAAGTGCTCTCCAGTAACCTTTAAGCGATGAAGCTGCCAAATCATACCAAATAACACATAAAAATACACAGCCTATATAAAGTAGAAATAATGTATATACAGTGTAGTATCATTTACCGGAATCGGGAGGACAGCTTGCCGAGCACACTGATGATGGTGTGTTAGACTTGTCGGAGTTTGGGTGGTGCAGTGGCTCCCACCCTCCGGGCCACTGAGCGATACATTGCCGCGAAGCACGCAGGGGTCCAGCGGTAGCCAGGAGGCACACAGCACATATTTAAGAAAAAAGCTGAAACAAACATGCTTAATTAATTAGGTGCCGCCTGACATGTAATTGTCGGCCCAGATCAGTGCCGATTTCCGACTGCGTCGTCTCTGATCTGGGCCAACAATTCCGTGTCAGCGGCACCTAATTAATTAGCATGTTTATTTCGGCCTTTTTCTTAAATATGTGCAGTGCCTCCCAGCTACCATTGCATTCTCCGTGAATCGGTATTTGTCCGTGGCCTGGGGGTTGGGGTGGTGGGACACTGGGGTGTCATCTCGTCGTCTGTTTCCATTAGAGCAGGCAGCTCGTCTTCTCCTATGACTGCCCGCCTCGATGTCGAAGGTCTAGGTTCGTCGTCTGCTGTGGCTGATGTGGAAGGCTTGCTTGACTGCTGAGCCTCGCGCATTTTTCTATCACACAGTTCTTTGTAAGGACTCAAACCATCCTGCAAATATCCCCTAAACCGACATACCCTTTCAAAATTAAAGTCGTACTTTATCATTACTCATTCGGTTTCGATTGTTATCCTTTCCTCTCCCAATTGCATCAGCTCTTCATCTATCAGTTCCTGGTCATGGGATGCCAAAACCTCTTCAACATCATGTTCGTCAACTTCCACAAGCTAAACTCACTTAGTCCTTACTTCGTTCACCACGATTGAAACGCTTAATTATGTCTAGTTTTACGCTAAGTGTCACACCCTTATGAGCTCTTTTATGCTTTTCCGATACCATAGAACTCATCTTGCAAACGGCTGCTCACAGGCACGTGTTAAAGCAATGCCATTCCAAATCCAGGGGAGAGCGGCTGCTTTTTTTTTCGTAACAGTGAAAACACCTTCTGAAAGCGAAAACAGGGTACTAATGTAGGTCTTTCATAACAGTGAGGTTTCATAAAGCCAACGTTCAAAAAGTGGGGGACACCTGTATATCCACAGGAAGCATCTTCGCCCACGCTGTACAGTAGAAATGACAGCATGACTACTGTACAGTAGTACCAATACCAACCATCAAAAAAACTACCAATGCTAACCATCATTACTTTGTGAACATACAAGCAACCAGAGGATTTCCACGTATGTGTAGTTTACTTTAGAAATTAAAAGTACCACCAGCAAGTAAATCCTCTTCCACAGACTACACCACTTCCCTCTTCATCATTGCAATCAAGGGAAATCACATGAATTTATTAATAACAAATTTTTAAAAAAGTAAAGGCATCCGTTGCAAGATCATGGATCTGCGCCTGGAAAGTCTTCACTCTCCAGGGCTCAGGCCTGGGCAAGGTTGTATGGAAGACCAGCAGTTGCCCATGCTGCAAGTCTCCCCTCTCCATGACACCAATGTTGTCCAAGGGAAGGGCATTAGGACCCATACAGCTTGGCACCAGTGTTGTTGCAGAGCAATGTGTAATTAAGTGCCTTGCTCAAGGACACAACACATTGCCTCGGCTAGGGCCCGAACTCACGACCTTCAGGTCGCTAGTCCAATGCCTTAACCACTTGAGTCACTTAATAATCAATCCTGCTAATGACTAAGTACAAATTATCAGGGTAAGAGAATTTGAAGTTTGTACAGTTACTTGTGCACTGTGTTTCACTGGATTGCTTTATATTTATGCAACACACATCAAAGTTGCTGGTGAACGCAGCAGGCCAAGCAACATCTATAGGAAGAGGCGCAGTCGACGTTTCAGGCGGAGACCCTTCGTCAGGACTAACTGAAGGAAGAGTGAGTAAGGGATTTGAAAGCTGGAGGGGGAGGGGGAGATGCAAAATGATAGGAGAAGACAGGAGGGGGGGGGATAGAGCCCAGAGCTGGACAGGTGATAGGCAAAAGGGGATACGAGAGGATCATGGGACAGGAGGTCCGGGAAGAAAGACGGGGGGGGGGGTGACCCAGAGGATGGGCAAGAGGTATATTCAGAGGGACAGAGGGAGAAAAAGGAGAGTGAGAGAAAGAATGTGTGCATAAGAATGAGTAACAGATGGGGTACGAGGGGGAGGTGGGGCCTAGCGGAAGTTAGAGAAGTCAATGTTCATGCCATCAGGTTGGAGGCTACCCAGACGGAATATAAGGTGTTGTTCCTCCAACCTGAGTGTGGCTTCATCTTTACAGTAGAGGAGGCCGTGGATAGACATGTCAGAATGGGAATGGGATGTGGAATTAAAATGTGTGGCCACTGGGAGATCCTGCTTTCTCTGGCGGACAGAGCGTAGATGTTCAGCAAAGCGGTCTCCCAGTCTGCATCGGGTCTCACCAATATATAAAAGGCCACATCGGGAGCACCGGACACAGTATATCACCCCAGTCGACTCACAGGTGGTGATGCCTCACCTGGAAGGACTGTTTGGGGCCCTGAATGGTGGTAAGGGAGGAAGTGTAAGGGCATGTGTAGCACTTGTTCCGCTTACACGGATAAGTGCCAGGAGGGAGATCAGTGGGGAGGGATGGGGGGGACGAATTGACAAGGGAGTTGTGTAGGGAGCGATCCCTGCGGAATGCAGAGAGAGGGGGGGAGGGAAAGATGTGCTTAGTGGTGGGATCCCGTTGGAGGTGGCGGAAGTTACGGAGAATAATATGTTGGACCCGGAGGCTGGTGGGGTGGTAGGTGAGGACCAGGGGAACCCTATTCCTAGTGGGGTGGTGGGAGGATGGAGTGAGAGCAGATGTATGTGAAATGGGGGAGATGCGTTTAAGAGCAGAGTTGATAGTGGAGGAAGGGAAGCTCCTTTCTTTAAAAAATGAAGACACCTCCCTCGTCCTAGAATGAAAAGCCTCATCCTGAGAGCAGATGCGGCGGAGACGGAGGAATTGCGAGAAGGGGATGGCGTTTTTGCAAGAGACAGGGTGAGAAGAGGAATAGTCCAGATAGCTGTGAGAGTCAGTAGGCTTATAGTAGACATCAGTGGATAAGCTGTCTCCAGAGACAGAGACAGAAAGATCTAGAAAGGGGATGGAGGTGTCGGAAATGGACCAGGTAAACTTGAGGGCAGGGTGAAAGTTGGAGGCAAAGTTAATAAAGTCAACGAGTTCTGCATGCGTGCAGAAAGCAGCGCCAATGCAGTCGTCGATGTAGCGAAGGAAAAGTGGGGGACAGATACCAGAATAGGCACGGAACATAGATTGTTCCACAAACCCAACAAAAAGGCAGGCATAGCTAGGACCCATACGGGTGCCCATAGCTACACCTTTAGTTTGGAGGAAATGGGAGGAGCAAAAGGAGAAATTATTAAGAGTAAAGACTAATTCCACTAGACGGAGTAGAGTGGTGGTAGAGGGGAACTGATTAGGTCTGGAATCCAAAAAGAAGCGTAGAGCTTTGAGACCTTCCTGATGGGGGATGGAAGTATATAAGGACTGGACATCCATGGTGAAAATAAAGCAGTGGGGGCCAGGGAACTTAAAATCATCGAAAAGTTTAAGAGCGTGAGAAGTGTCACGAACATAGGTCGGAAGGGATTGAACAAGGGGTGATAAAACAGTGTCGAGGTATGCAGAAACGAGTTCGGTGGGGCAGGAGCAAGCTGAGACAATAGGTCGGCCAGGACAGGCAGGTTTGTGGATCTTGGGT
This sequence comes from Mobula hypostoma, assembly GCF_963921235.1. Classification (NCBI taxonomy): domain Eukaryota; kingdom Metazoa; phylum Chordata; class Chondrichthyes; order Myliobatiformes; family Myliobatidae; genus Mobula; species Mobula hypostoma. The sequence continues at coordinate 25,492,321 of NC_086100.1, forward strand.
AGGAGGTAGAAACGGGAAGTGCGGGGTGTGGGAACTATAAGGTTGGTAGCAGTGGATGGGAGATCCCCTGAGCGGATAAAGTCGTTGATAGTGTGGGAGACAATGGCCTGGTGCTCCTTAGTGGGGTCACGATCGAGGGGTAAATAAGAGGAGGTATCCGCGAGTTGTCGCTGTGCCTCGGCAAGGTAGAGGTCAGTACGCCAGACTACAACAGCACCCCCTTTATCAGCGGGTTTAATAATAATGTTAGGATTAGTGCGGAGGGAGTGGAGAGCAGAGCATTCCGAAGGAGTGAGGTTGGAATGGGGACAAGGTGCGGTGAAGTCGAGACGGTTGATGTCCCGTCGGCAGTTAGCAATAAAGAGATCCAGAGCAGGCAGAAGACCAGAGCGGGGTGTCCATGAAGAAGAGGACGGTTGAAGACGGGAGAAGGGGTCATCGGTGGGGGTGGAAGAGTCCTTGCCGAAGAAGTAGGCTCGGAGACGGAGACGGCGGAAGAAAAGTTCCGCATCGTGGCGAACACGGAACTCGCTGAGGTGTGGGCGAAGGGGGACAAACATGAGGCCCTTACTGAGAACAGAGCGTTCTGCCTCCGACAGTTGAAGGTAAAGACCCGGCACGGATGAGAGCTGGGATCAAAGGGGGGAGGGGGGAGGCTGGGGGTGTCAGTGGAGAGGGGAGGGTTGGGGTGAGAGAAAGATAGAGCCTCTGAGGGCCCAGGAGTTGACTGTGGGATCTGAGGAAGACGGGGCTGCAGAGTGGTGGTGGGGGAAGGGGAGACGGGAGTCACAACAGCAGCACATAAAGACCCGGCCTGGTGTTCAAGGCTGGAGTTGCAGTTGGTGGTTGCGTAATCACTTCGAATGTGTCCATGGTCGTTGCTGGAGTCCGGGTTTTGAATATGTCCTGAGGTGTTGGAGCCGCCGAGATCAGTGGCAGGGGCCGCAATTGAAAGTTCATGCCTGCTAGCGTCGGGGCCGGCAGGCTCTGGAGTCCGTAGATGTAAGATCTTGCGATCTTTGCCTAACATGACAAAGTCAAAAAAACGGCGATTGCAGGCGTGGATCCGACGGAGGATGAAATAACGGGTAGGACCATTACAGACGGCGAAGAAAGTGTCCCGAAAGTGTGGAAGGGTCTGGGATAGGGACACCAAGTACCTCCTCATGGCGGAGAGCGTCGCCTTCAGAGCTTGACGGGAGAAGCGGCGAGAGGCAGAGTCAATAAAATGTGAGTACCTGGGATCCTCAGAAGGTCCAAATTGAGAGGCTTGGAAACGAATCCTAAAGCCAACTGGAGTAAGTTGGCGATGGAGGCACGTTCCAAGAAAGGATATATGGCTGTGATAGCGAGTTTGAGTCAAAGTGTGGTCGAAAAGTTGAAGAGCCGAAGAAATTACAGATGGGGAGCAGTGAGAGATGGTTTCACTGAACTCCCGTCGAAGAGAGGATCTAAACTTCTTCGGTGTAGGCATCACCGGAAGAGGCTTCGCAGTAGTGAATTTAAACGCAAACAACAGGAATTCTGCAGATGTTGGAAATTCAAGCAACACACATCAAAGTTGCTGGTGAACGCAGCAGGCTTTATATTTATTTTCATTGTGTTTTTAAAAGTTTTTTTTTAATTGTGTTCTTTGTTCCTATTGTGTTTTTTTTAAATGTGACATCAGGGCCAGAGTAACAATCATTTCATTCTTCTTTACAGCAGGGTTCTGCATGGAGGTCAGTAACCAGTGGTGTGCCTCAGAGATCTGTTCTGGGACCCCTACTCTTCCTGATTTTTGTAAATGACCTGGATGAGGAAGCGGAGGGATGGGTTAGTAAATCTGCTGATGACACAAAGGTTGGGGGAGTTGTGGATTGTGTGGACGGCTATCAGAGGTTACAGCGGGATATCGATAGGATGCAAAACTGGGCTGAGAAGTAGCAGTTGGAGTTCAACCCAGATAAGTGTGAGGTGGTTCATTTTGGTAGGTCAAATATGATGGCACAATATAGTATTAAAGGTAAGACTCTTGTCAGTGTGGAGGATCAGAGGGATCTTGGGGTCCGAGTCCATAGGACACTCAAAGATGCTGCGCAGGTTGACTCTGTGGTTAAAAAGGCAAATGGTGCATTGGCCTTCATCAACCATGGGATTGAGTTTAAGAGCCGAGAGGTAATGTTACAACTATATAGGACCCTGGTCAGACCCCAATTGGAGTTCTGCGCTCAGTTCTAGTCACTGCACTACAGGAAGGATGTGGAAACTATAGAAAGGGTGCAGAAGAGATTTGCAAAGATGTTGCCTGGATCGGGGAGCATGCCTTATGAAAATAGGTTGAGTGAACTCGGCCTTTTCTCCTTGGAGCGGCGGAGGATGGGAGGTGACCTGATAGTGGTGTGTAAGATAATGAGAGGCATTGATCATGTGAATAGTCAAAAGCTTTTTTCCAGGGCTGAAATGGCTAACACAAGAGGGCACAGTTTTAAGGTGCTTGGAAGTAGGTACAGAGGAGATGTCAAGGCTAAATTATCTTTTTTTAAACGCAGAGAGTAGTGAGTGCATGGAATGGGCTGCCGGCAACAGTGGGGGAGGCAGATACGATAGGATCTTTTAAGAGGCTCCTGGATAGGTACATGAAGCTCAGAAAAATAGAGGGCTATGGGTAACCCTAATAATTTCTAAAGTATGTACATGTTCGGCACAGCATTGTGGACCAAAGGGCTTGTATTGTGCTATAGGTTTTCTATGTTTCTATGTTTTTTTAATAACAATAAACATTCTAGAATCTTGAAATGACAATTATTACTTAGCAAGCTGGCACCAAAAACTTACTTCCATCTCTTTTGCAATTCCTCACATTATATTTTACCTAAAGGGGTTTTTAAAATTTAAAAAAATATGATTGAACATGCACACAGTGTGCATAAAATGCCATTTCAGTATCTACATCAACACCTTATGTGCATTTTTCAATCATATTCAGCATTCCGCAAAAAAATCTCAAAAGTTATTAAAAAACATCTTTTGTTTCCTAAGGTTACCAAGAGCATTCTTTTAAAAAAATTTAATTGGATGCTAAGCCAGTTCGGTGATGATATCAATATCATTTTTCTCTTTCATGAAAGAAAAACACTTGATACAGAAATCGCCAATCTCTCGGGATGGATTTAAGTGTCAATACTTCATGCTGTGTGCATATTCTGGGTCATTAATTTGCGTGTTGTTTGCTTGCTCCTTTGACCTCTGAACAAGTACACCAACTGAGGCAGCAACCAGTCATAAAGGGAGGGAAGCATCAGCTTTGATTAGCTGCATTTGTCGCATGTACATCGAAACATACAGTAGAACGTGTTGTTTCGCAGCGACAACCTGCACAGTCCAAGGATTGTACTGGGGGCAGCTCACAAGTGTCACCATGCTTCTGGCACTAACATAGCATGCCCACAACTCACTAACCCTAATCCTACTAGTATGTCTTTGAATGCAGAAGGAAACCAAAGCACCCAGGTAAAACCTACGTGGTCACGGGAGAGCATACACACCCCTTACAGACAGCAGCACCGCATTATCTTCCCGTGAGACATTTTGAGAAGCTTTACTACTTTAAAAAGAGCAAAGTAAATTAATTTGTAGGAATTTTACCTAAAATGAGCGACTGAAGTATTGATTAAAAAGAATGCATATAATTCTGGGGAGAATCAGAATTTGTGCTAAAAGAACAACATGCTTAATACCATCGATATGGATATTTTAAATGATGGTGTAGACAGTTGAGAGAGAAAAACAGAAGAAAAAGTAGGAGAATTAGAAACAACGAAGACCTGGTCAGTATGAAGTGGGATTGTGTTAAGTGGGGTCACATTTACATTTGGACATCTGGTTAGTGTCAGTGCGGGAGCAGAGCTGAGACAGCTGTTCAGCTGGGGTGGCTTTACAGCCCTGGGAACACTCCACTATCCTCAAATACAGAGGAAAACAGATAAGGACATTTTGATGTGCAGAAACATTTTAGAATACTGGGTGCCTAGGGCAGTCTGGTCAATTGTACAAGCTTAAACTCTGATAATTGTCAACCAGGTGATTAAGGTACTCATAAAAGCCAGCAGGACTTTGAAAGAATAAAGAAACAAGTACATATATAGAAAAGAGGTTAACTTATAAATTTTCTGTAAAATATAAAGCACTATCTAGAAGGTATACAAAGAAATGTATAAAAAATGTGCATCATGAGCATTCAAATGAAGGGTCTTAACCCAAAACATTAACCACACATTTCCTTTACACCTGCTGCCTGACCTGCTGAATTCCAACAGCAGCTTGTGTATTTTTTATTCAGATACCTGCACCTGCAGTCTCTTGTAACTACTTTACAAAATGATTAGCAGCAATAACTCCAGAGATGAGCAACTGCAGAGGATCTCATGTCCCTGACTCAGAAAAGAACATAATGTGTGAAATCTGGCCAGGTTCTCCTGCAACAGTTAATACTCAATTTCAAGTAGCGAGACTCTACTTCAGGAGGATTCCACAGGACATTTCACTTTGTGGAGAAAAGGAAGGGTTACCCATTATATGAAGAAACCTCAAAGAAAATTGTCTGAAGATGTTTTGAAACCAAAAATGTGAATAAGATGGAGATATTTCATAATTCAGTTCCAGAAAGGAGAATCATAATCGTTTCAAGATGTTTGGTTGGTCAAGATCCCTGAGGATCTAACCTGGTCCCAACATATCGATGTAGTTATAAAGAAGGCAAGACAGCGACTACACTTCATTAGGAGTTTGAAGAGATTTGGCATGTCAACAAATACACTCAAAAACGTCTATAGTTGCACCATGGAAAACATTCTGACAGGCTGCATCACTGTCTCGTATGCAGGGGTTACTGCACAGGACCGAAAGAAGCTGCAGAAGGTTGTAAATCTAGTCAGCTCCATCTTGGGAATTAGCCCACAAAGTACTCAGGACATCTTTAAGGAGCAGTGTCTCAGAAAGGCAGCGTCCATTATAAAGCATGCCCTTTTCTCACCGTTACTCAGGTAGGAGAGACAGAAGTCTGAAGGCACACACTCAGCGTTTCAGGATCAGCTTCTTCCCCTCTGCCATCCCATTCCTAAACGGACATTGAACCCTTGGACACTACCTCGCTTTTATTTTAATATACAGTATTTCTGTTTTTGAATAGATTTTTTAAAAACGTGCAATGTACATAATTGATTTACTTGTTTATTATTTTTATTTTATTTATTATTTTTTTCTGCTAGATTATGTATTGCATTGAACTGCTGCTGCTAAGTTAACAAATTTCACATCACATGCCGGTGATAATAAACCTGTTTCTGATTCTGAATAATTGAAAACAAAACTACAAAAATAAGACAGGTAATGATCAATTTCCCCAAAACCTCAGTGAGTCAATGTATAGGTCCACAAATCATAGAGAGAAGCCTTGCATCCAAATCGATAATATAATGCAAATTTGTGTGCTAAATATTAATACAAACTAAACTAATTAATTATTTTACCAATTAAAAACCCCTCAGACATGTAAGATCAGGTCTCGACTCATTTTTATTTTATAGCAATAACAAAATTGGCATAATAATAAAGATCCATTCCAACGTATTAAAGCAATCATGACAAAAGCATTCCAGCAGCAACACCTCATTAGGAGTTTCGAGATTAGGTTTGTTACCAAAGATTGTAGAAACTTTCTACAGATGTACCATGGAGAGCATTTTGACTAGTTACATAACGTAGAAACATAGAAAATAGGTGCAGGAGTAGGCCATTCGGCCCTTCGAGCCTGCACTGCCATTCAGTATGATCATGGCTGATCATCCAACTCAGAACCCTGTACCTGCCTTCCCCCTATACCCCCTGATCCCTTTAGCTACAAGGGCCATATCTAACTCCCTCTTAAATATAGCCAATGAACTGGCTTCAACTGTTTCCTGTGGCAGAGAATTCTACAGATTCACCACTCTCTGTGTGAAGAAGTTTTTCCTAATCTCGGTCCTAAAAGGCTTCCCCTTTATCCTCAAACGGTGACCCCTCGTTCTGGACTTCCCCAACATCGGGAACAATCTTCCTGCATCTAGCCTGTCCAATCCCTTTAGGATTTTATATGTTTCAATAAGATCCCCCCTCAATCTTCTAAATTCCAACTAGTATAAGCCTAGTCAATCCAGTCTTTCATCATATGAAAGTTCTGCCATCCCAGGAATCAATCTGGTGAACCTTCTTTGTACTCCCTCTATGGCAAAAATGTCTTTCCTCAGATTAGGGGACCAAAACTGTACACAATACTCCAGGTGTAGTCTCACCAAGGCCTTGTACAACTGCAGGAGTACCTCCCTGCTCCTGTACTCAAATCCTCTTGCTATGAATGCCAGCATACCATTTGCCTTTTTCACCGTTTTTCACCACCTGCTGTACCTAATTCGCCTTTTTCACCGCCTGCTGTACCTGAACCATCTGGCGTGATGCCAATGCACATGACTGTCATTGGTTTCAGAGGATTGTAGACTCAAGCAGATCCATCATGGGTACAAACCTCTCCAGCATCAAGAATATCTTCAAAAGGCTGCATCCATCATGAAGGACATCACCTTGCAGGACATGCCTGGGCCTGTCTAGTCCAGCCGATTGACGCCGCTCTGCATTCACAGGGAATCCTGTAAACGTCAGCCGACCTGAGTCCCAGGTCATCTTTGACCAGCTGAAGCTGTGAACTGAGCTTCCTTACAGGTTTTTGGATGGCATTAATCCGGTTTTTCTTCAGGATCTAGGCAATCCATAAGACCATAAGACAAAGGAGCAGAAGTAGGCCATTCGGCCCATCGAGTCTGCTCCGCCATTTTATCATGAGCTGATCCATTCTCCTATTTAGTCCCACTCCCCCGCCTTCTCACCATAACCTTTGATGCCCTGGCTACTCAGATACCTATCAATCTCTGCCTTAAATACACCTAATGATTTGGCCTCCACTGCTGCCCGTGGCAACAAATTCCACAGATTCACCACCCTCTGAATAAAAAAATTTCTTCGCATTTCTGTTCTGAAAGGGCGCCCTTCAATCCTTAAGTCATGCCCCCTCGTACTAGACTCCCCCATCATGGGAAACAACTTTGCCACATCCACTCTGTCCATGCCTTTTAACATTCGAAATGTTTCTATGAGGTCTCTCCTCATTCTTCTAAACTCCAAGGAATACAGTCCAAGAGCGGACAAATGTTCCTCATATGTTAACCCTCTCATTCCTGGAATCATTCTAGTGAATCTTCTCTGTACCCTCTCCAACGTCAGCACATCCTTTCTTAAATAAGGAGACCAAAACTGCCCACAGTACTCCAAGTGAGGTCTCACCAACGCCTTATAGAGCCTCAACATCACATCCTTGCTCCTATACTCTATTCCTCTAGAAATGAATGCCAACATTGCATTCGCCTTCTTCACTACTGACTCAACCTGGAGGTTAATTTTAAGGGTATCCTGTACGAGGGCTTCCAAGTCCCGTTGCATCTCAGAACTTTGAATTCTTTCCCCATTTAAATAATAGTCTGCCCGTTTATTTTTTCTGCCAAGGTGCATAACCATACACTTCCCAACATTGAACTTCATTTGCCACTTCTCTGCCCATTCTTCCAATCTATCCAAGTCTTTCTGCAGACTCTCCGTTTCCTCAACACTACCGGCCCCTCCACCTATCTTCGTATTGTCAGCAAACTTAGCCACAAAGCCATCTATTCCATAATCCAAATCGTTGATGTACAATGTAAAAAGAAGCGGCCCCAACACTGATCCCTGTGGAACACCACTGGTAACCGGCATCCAACCAGATTAGGATCCCTTTATTCCCACTCTCTGTTTCCTGCCAATCAGCCAACGCTCTATCCACGTATGTAACTTTCCCGTAATTCCATGGGCTCTTATCTTGTTAAGTAGCCTCATGTGTGGCACCTTGTCAAAGGCCTTCTGAAAATCCAAATATACAACGTCCACTGCATCTCCCTTGTCTAGCCTACTGGTAATTTCCTCAAAAAATTGTAATAGGTTTGTCAGGCAGGATTTTCCTTTAAGGAATCCATGCTGAGTTCTGCCTATCTTGTCATATTCCTCCAGGTACTCTGTAACCTCATCCTTGACAATCAACTCCAACAACTTCCCAACCACTGATATCAAGCTAGCAGGTCTATAATTTCCTTTTTGCTTCCTTGCCCCCTTCTTAAATAGCGGAGTGATATTTGCAATCTTCCAGTCTTCCGGAACCATGCCAGAATCTATCGACTTTTGAAAGATCATCACTAATGCCTCTGCAATCTCCGCAGCTACTTCCTTCAGACCACGAGGGTGCATTCCATCTGGTCCGGGAGATTTATCTACCTTTAGCCTATTCAGCTTCCTGAGTACTTTCTCTGTCGTAATTGTGACTGCGCACACTTCTCTTCCCTGCCACCCTTGAGTGTCCGGTATACTGCTGATGTCTTCCTCAGTGAAGACTGATGCAAAATACTCGTTCAGTTCCTCTGCCATCTTCTTATCTCCCATTACAATTTCTCCAGCATCATTTTCTATCGGTCCTATATCTACTCCCACCTGTCTTTCACTCTCTATATACTTGAAAAAGCTTTTCGTATCCTCTTTGATATTATTTGCTAGCTTCCTTTCATAGTTAATCTTTTCTCTCTTAATGACCTTCTTGGTTTCCTTTTGTAAGGTTTTAAAAACTTCCCAATCCTCTGTCTTCCCACTAATTTTTGCTTCCTTGTATGCCCTCTCCTTTGCTTTAAGAAACCATGTAAATATCCTTCAAGAAACCATGTAAATATAGAGAAGGCAGGCAGTAGCAATGGAGTAGTGTATATCAGCCAGACGGGATACACGGTGAAAACCCTCACCAAGGAGCACAGGATGTGTATCCATTTGGGTTACCCAGAGAAATCAGCAATAGTAGAACACTGCATTCACCATGACTATAGGATTGACTTCAACAGCACAAAAATACTATGCCACGCCAGTGGTTTTGGGGACTGCTTGGTAAAAGAAGCCACTGAAAGAAAACTAGAGAGAAAGTATTTTAACAAAGACGAAGGTCTCACTCTAAGTAAGAGCTGGAATTCGATTGTAAACAAAGTGGGAAACCATAAACCTGATTGGATGAAGAAAGGAGGGACGGAATATGGGGGCGGGGGTATAAATACCACTGGACTAGATATACTCAGGCATCATCCCTGAAGAAGATGGCAGAGTCTGTCATCAAAACGTCAGTTATAACTGATTTGTACTCACTGGAAGCCCGAGAAGAGTTTACTTGTCATATACGCCAGGAAAGCACGAGATCCTTTCTCAAAGTACATATGTCACCATATACAACCCTGAGATTCATTTTCTTGCAGGTATACTCAATATATCCATTAGAGAATCAATGAAATAGTGTATCAACTTAGGTATTGAAATAAATATAGTGCCTATAAAAAATATCTCCCCCTGCCCCCCGGGAAGTTTTCATGTTTTATTGTTTTACAGTATTGAGTGGATTTAATTTGGCTTTTTTGACACTGATCAACAGAAAGACTATTTTGTGTCAAAGTGAAAACAGATTTCTCCAAAGCAATCCAAATTAATTACAAATATAAAAAACAAAATAATTGATTGCATAAGTATTCATCCGCTTTAATACAATACACCAAATCATCACTGGTGCAGCCAATTGGTTTTAGAAGTCACATAATTAGTTAAATGGAGATCACCGTGTGCAGTCAAGATGTTTCAATTGATTATAGTAAAAATGCACCCGTATCTGGAAGGTCCAACTGCTGGTGAGTCCGTATCCTGACAAAAACTACACCATAAAGACAAATGAACACTCCAAACAACTGCGCAAAAAAGTTATTAAAAAGCACAAATCAGGAGATGGATGCAAGAAAACTTCCAAGTCACTGAATATCCCTTGGAGTACAGTTAAGTGAATCATCAAGAAATGGAAAGAATATGGCATAACTATAAATCTGCCTAGAGCAAAAACTGAGTGACCCTGTAAGAAGAGGACTAATGAGGGAGGCCACCAAGAGACACACGTCAACTCTGGAGGAGTTACAAGCTTCAGTGGCTGAGATGGGAAAGATTGTGCATACAACTGTTGCCTGGGTGCTTCACCAGCTGCAGCTTTATGGGAGAGTGGCAAAGAGAAAGCCACTGTTGAAAAAAACTCACAGGAAATCTCAGCTAGAGTTTGCCAGAAGGCATGTGGGAGACTCCGAAGTCATCTGGAAGTTTCTATGGTCTGATGAAAGTAAAATTGAGCTTTTTGGCTATCAGACTAAAACGCTAGGTTAGGTGTAAGTAAACCCTGTACATCATCAAACACGCACCATCCCTACTGTGAAGCATGGTGGTGGCTGCAACATGCTGTGGGGATGCTTCACTGCAGCAGGCCTTGGAAGGCTTGTGAAGGTAGAAGGCAAAACGAATGCAGCAAAATATTAGGAAATCCTAATGCAGTGTGCAAGAGAACTGCGACTTGTTTTCCCAGATTTGTTTTCCAGGAAAGCAATAACCCCAAGCATAAAGCCAAAGCTACACAAATGGTTTAAAAACAACAAAGTTAATGTCCTGGAGGGACCAAGTCAGAGTCCAGACCTCAATCCAATTGAGAATTTGTGGCTGGATTTGAAAAGGGCTGTTCACTCATGACCTCCATGCAATCTGACAGAGCTTGAACAGTTTTGTAAAGAATGGTGAAAAATTTGCAGTGTACAGATGTACAAAGCTGATAGAGACATATCTACACAGACTCAAGTCTGTAATTGCTACCAAAGGTGCATCTAGCCAATACTGTCTTGAAGAGGGTGAATATTTATGCAATCAATTATTTTATGTTTTATACTTGTAATTAATTTAGATCACTTCATAGAGATCTGTTTCACTCTGACACAAGAGAATCTTTTTCTGTTCATCAGTGTCCAAAAAAAGCCAAATTAAAATCCACTGTGATTCAATGTTGTAAAACAATAAAACATGAAAACTTCCACCAGGAGGTGAATGCTTTTTATATGCACTGTATGTGTGTGTGTGCGCGTTTTAATTAGTTAAATTAAATAAGCAGTGCAAAAATAGAAATCAAAACATCATGAGGTAATTTCCATGGGCTCATTGTCCATTCAGAAATCAGACAGCAGAGAGGAAGAAGCTGTTCCTGAATAGTTGAGTTGTTTGAAATAACTGCAATTAATAAAGTATAGTTATTAGGCAAAGTCATTATCATTTGTGTTTAATTGGCAACAATGATTAATTTGAAAGTCACAAACAGTGAATTCAATAATAATTTAGTGACCATCTGTGCATATTATCTTACTAATTTCCATGTCCTCACTCAAATAAAAAGAATGGTTGTAGTAAAATAAAAGGATTTTGCAGCATGAAATTACTCCAAAACACCTTTAAGTACCAAAGTTAAGTATTAAAGATTAGCTTTACTTGTTAAAATAGACAGTGAAATGCGCTGTTTGCATCAAATCAGTGAGGATTGTGATGGACAGTATGCAATTGTTGCCATACTTCTGGCACCAACGCAGCATGCCCACAATTCACTAACATTAACCCCAATCATGTGTCACTTGAACTTGGGGGGAAACCTCCATGGTCATGGAGAGGACATACAAACTCCTTACAGACTGTGGCAGGAATCAGACCCTGATCTTGCAGCTAGTGCTAAGGCCTCTCAGACAACACTTAGTGACCAGATTATTCCAGCAGTGCAAAAGCTATTTCAGCTGCGTGCATATGAGGTAGCTTCTTTGAAGACATACATACATGCATGATTTTACTTGCAACTTAAGGTTCCTCGTCCAGCCCCTTTCCATGTGTTTGTGTTTCCCTTTCTTTTATTTTAAAAGCAGATATAATCCAGAAGTCTAGTGCAATGACACCAGCAACAATTGGATACTGAAAGGTGGAACTGCAGTGAGACAGCAACACATACTTTGCATTGTCAATACAGTACAAAAAAAATCCTGAAAAGTTCAAGTTCAAAGTTCAAACTAAATTTATTATCATTGTACAGACATGTCACCGAGATTTATTTTCCGGCAGGCATTCACAGTAGATACTAAGAAATACAATGGAATCAATTAAAGTCTACACACAAAGACAGGCAAACAACCAATATACAAAAGACAAACTGCACAAATACAAAAAAAAACAAATAATAATAACTAATACTGAGAACACGAGTTGTAAAATCCTTGAAAGTACTGTAAGTCCATAGGTTATGGAATCAGTTCCAAAAATGCAAATGCAGACATGATAAGCGTTCCCAAAAATCACTGCACGGTCTTCCCTTTATAATTCTAATGAAGTCTATTCATGCAACAGTTGGAAGCTCTGATAGGACATTAATAATGAGAGAAATAAACAGACACTGGAAATCTAAAAATGCCAGTTGGAATAGAGAAATAACATGATGGTTTCAGTTGATGGCCTTTCATCAGACATGGCAGATATCAACATGGCTTAAACTACAGCGCAGGGGAAAAGGTAGACAGAACGTTAAATATAAAAAATTCACCACAGGAAGTGACCTTCTCACCATGTGTGTTTTGATGATGTCAAATCCCATCTCCATCTGCATTAATCTCATCTGCCTGCACATGGTCCGTATCTTTCTATTTCCTGCCTGGCCATCTGCCTATCTCAAGTGTTACTTAAACAGTGCTCTCATATCTGCGTCATACCCGGCAGCACATTCTCAGCACCTACCACTCACTGTGTAAGAAAACTTGCTTTGCAATTCTCCTTTAAACTCCTCCCCCTAAACCTATGCTCACGAGTGCACGGCATTTCCACCCTGAGAAAAAGACTGTGACTGTGTAAAGGGAATGCCTGTGATCAGCTGGAGAATGAATGATATAAGTGGTGGTGGGAAGAGGATGGTGAACACTTAATAAACATTTCTAATCCACCCAATTTGCACAGCTGGGTAGTCTGTCAACAAGTCAGTAAAATGGAAACAGTAATGTCAGGGAGATGAAGCAGGTACACTCACTATTAATGATCGACAAATAAGGAGATATAAACAATAATTAATGGACAGTGAGGAAATGAGAAAATAATTTATCACTTTGAAATATTTATAACAAGCCTTTATCAGGTCTGTGAGGATTTCAAAATGTACCACCCAATGTCACGTGTTCTCACAACCATGCTGGCGCCAAGCTGGTGTGAGACAGTTCCTGTGTAAACATCCAGCTGCTCTTGGATTGTAAACAATCTTTCATTGCTTCATGTGCCAATAAAGATAATCACTATGTATCTTTTCATCCTGAGTAGTTTTTTAAAAAATCAAAGGAGGACATGCCACATATCAACAAATTTTTTTTGCTCGCCATCTTGGCCACACATGACAAATGCTTGCCAGTTCTGCCTTAGACATCTCCTGTATGTAATAACGTGGCCACTGAGTACATGTTCACAGTCTTCTGCTGCTGTCGCCCATTGCTTCAAGATATGATGTGTTATGCATTCAGAGATGCTTTTCTGCACACCACTCTTGTAATGCATGGTTCTTCGAGTTACTGTCACCATCCCGTCAGCTTGAATCAGTCTGACTATTGTCCTCTGACCTCTCTCATTAACAAGGCATTTTCAACCACAGAACTGCCGTTCACTGGATTTTTTCTTTTTGTTTTTTTCACACCATTTGCTGTAAACTCTAAGGAAGGGGTTCCCAATTTATTTTTAATCCCTTCGACCAATACCATTAAGCAAGGGGTCTGTGGACCCCTCGTTGGGAACCCCTGCTCTGGAGACTAACGTGCATGAAAGTCCCAGGAGATCAGTAGCTTCTGCAATTCCCAAACCATCCTGTCTGGCATCAACAATAATTCCACAGTCCAAGTCACTTTGATCACATTTCATTCCTATTCAGACATTTGGTCTGAACATCAGCTGAACCTCTTGACCAAGTCTGCAGGCTTTTAAGTACTGAGTTGCCACCTCATGATTGGCTGATTAGATTTTTGCATTAACGAGCAGCTGTACAGGTGTGGCCACTGAGTGCCTATCGCTGTTCCCTCACCCACAATCACTAGCCACAGTCTCTGATCACACAACTCAGCAAGCGTCAACCCAAGACCTCCTGGTCCGGGCACCCTTACCCTCCTGAAGCTGCTAGTGTTGTCTCCAATATCGATGACAATGCGGCTGAACAGCTCCAACAATCACAATTCTGGCAAAAATATGTTACGGTCAGAAACTGTACAACATCCCGACAGTTTTAGCACAGCCCAACATGCCAAAGAGGTGACCTATAAAAAGCATTCTCCAATATCTAAGCCATTAACCACTCTTCCCCTACAGCAGATAACCACATTTCTATTTTGTCTTTTTTTATTTCAGATTTCCAGTTTTTGTCCAAATTTTAATTTAATTGTTAAAAGCTACAATAATGGGAAAGCAAATCTACAATCCTTATAAAATAAGACTGTGTGTAATTCACTCTGTTAAATTGTCATATGCAGTGTATTTTGACAGATCAAATAGTCATAATTTAATGCTATCTTTGTGAAATTAAATCTGGCAGCTATCAATGACAATTTTGAAAAAGATAATTGCCTTGTTTCAGATTAGTTCAGCTAATTCATGATGCCTTCTGAATCTTTCATGAGTACTGCTGTCACGATATTCACTGAAATCCATCAGATACCCACTGTTTAGAACAGGGGTTCCCAACCTTTTTAAGCCATATCAAGCTAGGGGTCCATGGACCCAGGTTGGGAATCTCTGGTTTAGAGATATCTGAAGTTTGCTGTAGTGGATGTGCACCATCGACAATATGCTACTGTTGAATAAAACTGTTATTTTTGCGGCAACTATTTGAAATATTACAGAATCACATTTTGCCGCTGGCAGCACACACACACACTGGAATTCAGTTCTGGTATTCAAAGGATCCATGTTGTTGCACACTATATGTAGCATGAACAAACTATCAGAGACTGAAATAAGTTATTAAAAGAGGATGTGGAGTTTCAAAGCAAATGCTGGTTTTCTCCATTGCTAATTTTCCATTGATCAAAAAGTTGCAAAGACAAAAGCTAACATTCCTGCAGCCCCATTGACTAAGGAGCCAATGAAATAACATCTGCTGTATGCAAATAAATATGAATTGAGAATATAGCTGGGATTATGCCACTTCATTGAGGCAGGAGACAGTTGCCAAACAGTTTCAAACTAGCTTTAGATCCGTGCACCTGTGTGGCTGTTAAACTACACCATGCTCAGAGCAAACAGTTTTTAAATAGGTCAGTTGCATGTGTGTGTGTTCAAAGATCAGAAATTTTTGTAACTGATAGTAGTAAGACCATTCAGACTGTCTTGCTCACTGTGGTTTCAAGCATTCAGGCTTGGGAGTGCAAATAAAATGATCACACTACTGCAACAAGTTAGAAACTACAAAGTATTTTAAAGTATCAACAATCATCAATCATCTTAAATTTTCATTTCAGTTACAAAGGACATAAAGATTTGGAGAATGCAATCATCAACAGTAGTGTATGAGGCAATCCATTAACTGCACGAGGTGTTGGCACTGAACTTGTTCCTTTACAGTCAACAGAACATTACACAGATAATTTCCTCCATCAATAAGTATCTGGAACTAATACAGTTTTATAGTATTGCAGTATTATTGGAAACGTTTTAATTTGTTGTGTACTTCACTTAAAGATATAATTTGTTATTCAGTTTTTTAAAAATCTTTTTAACTATTGTCTACAGGTGAGGTGCCGGAGGATTGGAGAGTAGCTCATGTTGTTCCGATGTTTAAAAAAGGATCGAAAAGTAATCCGGGAAATTATAGGCCAGTAAATTTGACGTCGGTACTGGGTAAGTTATTGGAGGGAGTACTAAGAGACAGAATCTACAAGCATTTCGATAGACAGGAACTTATTACGGAGAGTCAACATGGCTTTGTGCGTGGTAGGTCATGTTTGACCAATCTATTGGAGTTTTTCGAGGAGGTTACCAGGGAAGTGGATGAAGGGAAGGCAGTGGATGTTGTCTACATGGACTTCAGTAAGGCCTTTGACAAGGTCCCGCATGGGAGGTTAGTTAGGAAAATTCAGTCGCTAGGTATACATGGAGAGGTGGTAAATTGGATTAGACACTGGTTAAATGGAAGAAGCCAAAGAGTGGTAGTAGAGAATTGCTTCTCAGAGTGGAGGCCTGTGACTAGTGGCGTGCCACAGGGATCAGTGATGGGTCCATTGTTATTTGTCATCTATATCAATGATCTGAATGATAATGTGGTAAATTGGATCAGCAAATTTGCTGATTATACAAAGATTGGAGGTGTAGTGAACAGTGAGGAAGGTTTTCAGAGCCTGCAGAGGGACTTGGACCTGCTAGAGAAATGGACTGAAAAATGGCAGATGGAGTTTAATACAGACAAGTGTGAGGTATTGCACTTTGGAAGGACAAACCAAGGTAGAACATACAGGGTAAATGGTAAGGCACTAAGGAGTACAGTAGAACAGAGGGATCTGGGAATACAGATACAAAATTCCCTAAAAGTGGCATCACAGGTAGATAGTGTCGTAAAGAGAGCTTCTGGTACACTGGCCTTTATTAATCAAAGTATTGAGTATAAGAGCTGGAATGTCATGATGAGGTTGTATAAGGCATTGGTGAGGCCGAATCTGGAATATTGTGTTCAGTTTTCGTCACCAAATTACAGGAAGGATATAAATAAGGTTGAAAGAGTGCAGAGAAGGTTTACAAGGATGTTGCCGAGACTTGAGAAACTCAGTTACAGAGAAAGGTTGAATAGGTTAGGACTTTATTCCCTGGAGCGTAGAAGAATGAGGGGAGATTTGATAGAGGTTTATAAAATTATGATGGGTATAGATAGAGTGAATGCAAGCAGGCTTTTTCCACTGAGGCAAGGGGAGAAAAAAAACCAGAGGACATGGGTTAAGGGTGAGGGGGGGAAAGTTTAAAGGGAACATTAGGGAGGGCTTCTCCACACAGAGAGTGGTGGGAGTATGGAATGAGCTGCCAGACAAGGTGGTAAATGCGGGTTCTTTTTTAACATTTAAGAATAAATTGGACAGATACATGGATGGGAGGTGTATGGAGGGATATGGTCCATGTGCAGGTCAGTGGGACAAGGCAGAAAATAGTTTGGCACAGTCAAGAAGGGCCAAAAGGCCTGTTTCTGTGCTGTAGTTTTTCTATGGTTTCTATTTCCATGAAGTTCAGTTAATTGGGCCAAACTGTACTGGTCCCAAAGTGTCCCATTAAAAAGGAAGCAAATAAAAAAGGAAAATATAGTGCTGTAGTGTACTTGGGTAGATTGTCCATTCAGAAATCTGATGGCGGAGGAAAGACGCTGTTTGTGAAACATGAGCATGTGTCTTAAGGCTCCTGTACCTCCTCCTTGATGGTAGCAATGAGCAGAGAGCATGTCCTAGGTGATGGGCGTTCTTAATGATGGATGTCACCATTCTGAGCCATTGCCTTTTGAAGATGTCCTTGATGCTGGAGAGGCGAGTGCCCACGATAGAGTTGGCCGAGTTCACAACTTTCCACAGCATTTTCCAATCCAGTCCAGTGGCTCCTCCGTACCAGATGGTGGGATACCAAAGAAGTTAGAATGCGCTCCACGGAACATCTGCACAAATTTGCAAGCATCATTGTGCATGCCAAGCCTCTTCAAATTCCTAATGCAATATAGCCACTGTCGTACCTTCTTTGTAATTGCATCAATATGTTGGACCCAGGATAGACCTTCAGAGATGCTGATACCCAGGAACTTGAAACTGCTCACCTTTACCACTGCTGACCCCTCGATGATGACTGGTGTGTGTTCCCTCAACTTCCCCTTCCTGAAGTCCACAATCAATTCCTTGGTCTTACTAACATTGAGTGCAAGGTCGTTGTTGCGACACCACTCAACCAGCTGACCTACTTCACTCCTGTACGCCTCCTTGTCACCATCTGAAATTCTGCCAACAATAGTTGTGTCATCAGTAAATTTATAGATGGCGTTTGAAGTGTGCCTAGCCACACACTCATTGGTATCGAGAGAGTACAGCTTATCATGCATCTTTGAGGTGCACCAGTGTTGATTGTCAGTGAGAAAGAGACATTATTTCTGATCCAATCCACACTGACTGTAGTTTCCTGATGAAGAAGCCTAGGATCCAGTCGCAGTGGGAGGTATAGAGGCTCACGTCTTGGAGCTTGTTAATTAGAACTGAGGGTATAATTGTGTTGAACACTGAGCTGTAATCAGTAAACAGCAGTCTGATGTAGGTATTGCTATTGTATAGGTGGTGCAAGGCCAAGTGGAGAGCCAGTAAGATTGCAGATACTGTAGAACATTGTAGCAATAGGCAAATTACAGTGGGTCCAGGTCCTTGCTTAGGCACGAGTTGCTTCGGGATGACCAACTTCTCCATGCACTTCACCACAATAAACGTGAGTGCAATTGGGTGATAGTCATTTGAGGCAGCTCACCCTACTCTTCCTGTGCACTGTTATGATTGCTAACCTTTTTGATTGAGGTGGGAAACTCTGACAGCTGCAGGGAGAGACTGAAGATGTCCTTGAACGACCCCAGCAGCTTGTTGGCACAGGTTCGGTGTCCCACCGGATTCACCACTGGGGACTGACGCCTTGCGAGGGTTCACCCTCTCAAAAGATGTTCTGATGTCGGCCACCGAGATTGAGATCACAGGGCTACCAGATGCTGCAAGGATTCGTACGGGTATTCTCCCTTTCAAAGCGTGCATAAAAGGCGTTGAGCTCATCTGGGAGTGAAGCATCACAGCCATTCATTATGTTGGGTTTCACCTTGCACGAAGTACTGGCCTGCAAGCCCTGTCAGAGCTGACGAGCATCCCAACTCCTCTCTAATTTCAATCAGTTTTGTTTTTTCTCTCTCAAAGTTATTCCTGGACTTCTTGTATAGTTCTGGATCACCGATCTTTAATGCCACAGATCTAGTCCTCGGTAGACAACCGAATCTATTGGTTCATCCACAAACAAGAGAAAATCTGCAGGTGCTGGTAATCCATGTAACACACACACAAAATGCTGGAGGAATTCAGCAGGCCAGGCAGCATCTATGGAAAAAGTGTACTCTTTCCCATAGATGTTGCCTGGCCTGCTGAGTTCCTTCAGCATTTTGTGTGTATCTCCTGGTTCATCCATTGCTTTTTGTTTGTGTATGTCTAGTGTGTTCTCAAAGGCACTCACTTATCTATTTAGGTCTTGAAGTCAGTGAGAACTGTGGCAGATTCATTCAGATTGGAAGACAAGTCTCTGAATATTGTCTAGTCTGCTGACTCAAAAGCAGTTTTGTAAGCTCCACTTGACCATGTCCTCACCACTGATACTGCAGTCTTTAGTCTCTGTCTGTACCTAAGAGTAGAGTACAACCAGAAGTCTAGCCTCTCCTCAACCATATTCATCTTTCCAACCTCTCTCATTTCCATTCTCTCAATCCTTCACTCCCCCCCCACTATCTCAATAGCTCTCAAACACCACCCCCAACTCAGACCCGACCGCTCCCCATCTACCAACCCCTCTCCACCCCCTTTCCCCAGCTCCCCAAGCCGTTGATACCCCAGAGCCCCTCGATCCCACCCCTTCACACGCTCCCAACCCCACATGCCCGCCCGTCACCCTCTTCTCACACGCCCACACCTCCCCCGTCCCACCCCTTGCCCGGACAGCAGTACAATGACCTTTCTCGCATGCCAGCAGGAAGAGCTTTTCATCCATGGTCGTCTCCTCCTTGACTTCGCGCACGTCTTTTAAGGTGAGGAATCTGTGGGGGGAGGAGGAGGCGGCGGCGGCCTCAGTACGCCGGTACAGGCTGGCCATGGCGAGCGTAGCCGCCGGCTCACAGCGGCAGGAAACGGGCGAGCCCCCGGGCGGAGCGCGGCATTTTGACACAGTCGCCGGCACTGCGGCGGCACCACTCCCGGCCCTTGCACCTGACACCCTGCCTCCGCACTGATCGCATTCAGCGCCTTTCTGTCCTTTGGTTCAGCCGCAGCGGCAAAACAGCGCAGGCACAATCCTACCCTCATCAGACCAAACGGTGACGATTCACTGCATTGTGCGCATGAGCATTATGACCACCCTCCCTCCCGTCCCTAGATTCCTTTTCATCTCTTACTTTATCTTTACGTTTCTTTATTTCTTCTTTCTTTACCTTAATCATACCTCTCTTTATTATCTTTTCCCCCTCCCTCTTCTCTTTTCACCCTATTATTTCTTTCTGCTTTTCTTACACGTTCTTTCTCTTCTTCCTTTCTTCTGCTCCTTTATGTCTCCCCCGATTTCATCTGTCCCTTTCTCACTGTGTTCTTTTTTCTCCGCATTCTTTCTCTCTTATTTATTCCCTCCTCATCAATGCATCAAAATTCTACCGAAACCCCAAAGGTTTGGCTGAAATTACTGAAATATTCAAACTATTCCATCATCGTTGTCTTCAATCAGGAATGAACTCTTCACTTCCTTTAAATCCTCGGTACATCCTTCATCCCTTCATGTTGGCATGAAGAAAACATCTTGAAATGGGGGCATTAGAGTTGGGGAATCTGAGTCAAAATGTCATGAAATGTTTTGCTTTGTGGCAGTGCAATACATAAATTATATTAAGAAATACATATATAAGGATAAATAGTTAATACAAAAAGAGAGAAACTAGCAATAAGCAAATTAGTAAAACTGTGATTCCCAGATTTAAAAGTGGGCAAGTGTGAGATCATCAGACCCAAGAAGATGTTACAGAGTACTTTTCAAGTGGTGAGGACGCAGAAAAAGTGGAAGGCTGAAGAGATGTTAGTGTCTATGTAGATCAATAATACATAAAGGACATATTATTAGGAGTTGGATTGTGCCCAATAAGTGAACAGGATTCACTAGAAAGGGCAAATAAAAATAAGGTAGGGGCAAGCAGAGCAGCCATTGTTTAAGTGGGCCAGTGTTGGAGTGGCTTTGGCTCATCAGGCTTCAGCGAGATCAAACTTGGGCGAGGTAAGTATCTGGTAAGTTTCTTTTTCTTCTTTATTAATCTTTCCTTCCTTTATTAGTCTTCCTTCTCCGTCCATTAGAGCAGAATTAGTGCGGTGAGAATGGCTCCGGGGCAGTGTTTTGTTCTGTATGTATGTGACAAGGAAGCAGGTTCATGGGTTTGGTAAGTGAGACAGAAGACAATGATTACAAATAAGCACATTAATTGTTTATTTATTTACAGGCTGACAGTAAAACATTTGACCAAATATCTACGCCACTCTAAGTTACATAGACTATGATACTAAACACTCAGTAACACTTCAGACTCAAGAGGTACTTCATAAAGTCTCCCCAAGTTACACAACTACAAAACTAAACTTTCAACAACGAGATACTTAACTAAGAATGCACATGGACCCTCCTATACCTGCAGCAGACTTCCCCAATGGTTCTCTTCCCCAACTGGTTGCAATCGAAGTGTTAAGGTGAGTGCCCCAAAGACAAGAGAAAGCCCCTGAGATGCCAGAAACTGAACTCCGTTGCCGTAGCGCACAAGGCAACCAATGGGAAAGAGCATCTGCATCCTTCAAATGAACCAATCAATGACTGGCATGGCAGAAGTGGCTTTTGACTGACAAGTAAATTAACCCTTCATGTCACAGTAAGAGATGTGGGAATTCTGGGCGATCTCCAGTCTCCTGGATAACCACATTTGCACCAAGCTACAGCTCCTCAGAGAATGTGTTAAGGAACTGGAGCTCGATGATCTTCAGCTCATATAGGAGACTGAGGAAGTGATAGATAGGAGCTACAGTGAGGTAGTCACCCCTAGGTTGCAAGAAGCAGGTAACTGGGTGACAGTCAGGAGAAGGAAGGGAAATGAGCTGCCAGTGCAGAGTACCGCTGTGGCCGTTCCCCTCAGTAATAAGTATATCACTTTGGTTACTGTTGAGGGGAATGACCAACTGGGGGGGGGAGCTACCATGACCAGGTCTCCAGCACTGAAGATCAGAAGACAAACAGAGGTGCAGAGGACTACAGTGGTGATAGCAGATTCCATAGTAAGAGGAATAGAGACGAGATTCTGTGGGCATGATCGAGACACCTGAATTGTATGTTGCTTCCCAGGTGCCAAGGCCGGGGATGTCTTGGATCGGGTTCACAGCAATCTAAAGGGGGAGGGAGAACAGCCAGAGGTCTTGGTAAACATTGGCACCAATGAAAGATGAGGAGGTCCTGAATAGATATATTAGGGAGCGAGATAGGAAACTGAAGGACAGGTAATCTCTGGATTGCTGCACATGCCACATGCCATTGAGGGCAAGAATAGGATGATTTGGCAGATGAATGTGTGGCTGAGGAAATGGTGCAGGGGGCAGGGGTTCAGATTTCTGGATTACTGGGATCTCTTCTGGGGAAGGTAGGACCTGTACAAAAGGGACAGGTAATACCTGAACCTGAGGAGTCCAATATGCTTGTGGGCAGGTGTGCAAGAGCTGTTCTGGAGGGTTTAAGCTATTATGGCAGAGGAATGGGAACCAGAGTGATAGAGCTGAGGATGAGGTAGTTGGTTTACAAACAGAGGCTGTGTGTAGTGAGATTGCTAGCAAGGACAGGCTGTTGATAGAGCAAAATTTCAGTCAACAGGATGAGTTGAAATGTAAAAGGCAGACAAAATTGAATAGGGTGAATATAGGACTGAAGGTGTTATATTTGAATGCACACAATATATGGAATAAGGTAGATAAACTTGTAGCACAGTTACAGATTGGCTTGTATGACATTGTGGGCATCACTGAATTGTTGCTGAAAGAAGATTATAGCTGGGAGCTTAAAGTCCAAGGATACACATCCTATTGAAAGGACAGGCAGGTAGGCAGAGAGGGTAATGTGGCTCTGTTGATCAAAAGAAATGAAATCAAATCATTAGAAAGATGTGACATAAGATTGGAAGGTATAGAATCTTTGTACGTAGAGTTAAGGAACTGCAAAGGTAAAAACACTTGATGTGTGTTATATACAGAGCCCAGAATAGTGGTAAAGATATGGTCTACAGATTACAATGGGAAATAGGGCAATGTTACAGTTGTCATGGAGGATTTCAATATGCAGGTAGATTGGGAAAATCAGGTTGGTGCTGGAACCCAAGAGGGGGAGCTTGCAGAATGTTTACAAGTTGGCTTTTTAGAGCAGCTCGTGGGTGAGCCAACTAGGGGATTAGGTATTCCGGATTGGTTGCCGTGCAATGAACCAGTATTGATTAGAGAGCTTAAGTTAAAGGAACCCTTAGGGGCCAGAGATCATAATATGATAGAGTTCAATCTGCAGTTTGAGAAGGAGAAGCAGTATCGGCAGTACAGTGGAGTAAAGGAAATTACAGAGGCATAAGACAGGACCCAGCCAAAACTGATTGGAAAGGAACAGTAACCAGGATGATGGCAGAGCAGCGTTTTCTAGAATTTCTGAGAGCAATTTGGAAGGCACAGGGTATATACATCCCAAAGAAGAAGTACTCTAAAGGCAGGATGACACAAATGTGGCTGGCAAGGGAAGTCAAAGCCAACATAAAAGCCAAAGACAGGGCATATAATAGAGTAAAAATTAGTGGGAAGTTAGAGGATTGATAAGTTTTTAAAAATCAACAGAAGGCAACTAAAAAAGTCATAAAGAAGGAAAACATGAAATACAAAAGTAAGCTAGCCAATGATATTAAAGAGGATACCAGAAGTTTCTTCAGATATATTAAGTGCAAGAGAGGCGAGAGTAGATATCAGACTGCTGAAGAGGTAGTAATGGGGGATAAGGTAATGGCAGATGAAGAGGCAAACATGAGGAAATCTGCAGATGCTGGAATATCAAGCAACACACATAAAAGTTGCTGGTGAATGCAGCAGGCCAGGCAGCATCTATTGGAAGAGGTACAGTTGACATTTTGGGCCGAGACCCTTCGTCAGGACTAACTGAAAGAAGAGCTAGTAAGAGATTTGAAAGTGGGAGGGGGAGGGGGAGATCCGAAATGATAGGAGAAGACGGGAGGGGGAGGGATGGAGCCAAGAGATGAAGAGACAGGTAGTTTTGAGGAAGCAGAAAGGCTACAGAGGACTTAGACATATTAGGAGAATGGGCAAAGAAGAGACAGATTGAATACAGTATCGGAAAGTGTACGGTCATGCACTTTGATAGAAGAAATAAAAGTTTTTGGTAAAAGAAATAAATAGAAAATTTTCTAAATGGAGAGAAAATTCAAAAGTCTAAGGTGCATTGGGACTTGAAAGTCTTCGTGCAGGTTTCCCTAAAGGTTACTTTGCAGGCTGAGTCTGTGGTGAGGAAGGCAAATACAATGTTAGCATTCATTTTGAGAGGATTAGAATACTAAAGCAAAGGATTTGGGAGACTTGTGGAAAGGATGTTTCCCATGGTGGGAGGAAGTCTAGGACAAGAGGGTACACCCTCAGGGTAGAGGGGCGCCCTTGCAAAACAGAGATGTGGAGAAATTTCTCTAGCCAAAGGGTGGTGAATTTGTGAAATTTGTTACCACAGGCAGCTGTGGAGGCCAGGTCATTGGGTGTATTTAAGGCAGAGCTTCATTGGTTCTTGATTGTACACAGCATCAAAGGTTATGGGGAGAAGGCCGGGGAGTAGGGCTGAGGAGGGGAAAGAAGGATCACTCATAATTGAATCACGGAGCAGACTCGATGGGTCGAATGGCCTAATTCTGCTCCTATGTCTTATGGTCTTATGTAATGTTGAGGCTTTATAAAGCACTGATGACCCTCACTTGGAGTATTGTGAACAATTTTGGGCCTCTTATGTAAGAAAGGATGTGCTGAAACTGGAGAGAGTTCAAAGGATGTTCACAAAAATGATTATGAGATTGAAAGGCTTGTCATATGAGGAGCATTTGTTGGTTCTGGCTCTGTATTTACTGGAATTCAGAAGAATGAGGGGTGACCTCATTTAGACCTTTTGAATGTTGGTAGACTTTTATGGAGTGGCTATGGAGAAGATGTTTCCTCTGGTGTCAGTGTCTAAGACAAAAGTCTTGGAATAGAGGGACGTCCTTTTAGCACAATGATGAGGAAGAATTTCTTTAGCCAGAGAGTGGTCAATCTGTGGTACTCATTGCCACAGGTGGCTGTGGAGGCCAAATCATTGGGTAGATTTAAGGCAAAGGCCAATAGATTCTTTATTAGTCAGGGCATGAATTCATACCGGGAGAAGGCAGGAGTTTGGAGCTGAGAAGAAAATGGATCACCAATGGACTTGATTGGCCAAATGGTCGAATTCTGCTCCTATATCATAAGGTCTTATGGACAGGCACAGAAATGAATCCATCCCTTTATATCCAGAGAACTGGAATATTAGGGAATAGAAGTTAAACTACTATTTACCTTCTTTGATGTTCCTCACATTTGATGAATACTAGATTACAGGGAGCAGAGGATATGATAGCTTTAGGAACAATATAATACATATTTTCCATTACGACACCTGGACTTCCAGGTTTAAATTATCAGGATTTGTGTAAACTAGACTCTAGACACTAGGTTAAATAGTGAGTGGTTCCTTAAGGTTTTTATAGCCAGAATGGTAGTGGGGACAAGCTCCCACTACCTATTAAATGCTCCCAATGGCATACTTCTCAAATAGCCTCCAACAACCAAGTCCAGCTCCTGGCCTTCACATGTGGCTTAGCTACTAAGCCCAGCGGAACTGACAGGAGAAGGGGCAAAGGTAGGTTCCTGGTCTCTTAGAACCAGTTGCTTCAGGCAACTGGGGCTCATCAGCCGTGGTTGCAGCTCATCACAGAGGCAGAAAACTCTGATCTCAAACCTCTGCCTTGCAGCTATACCCACTCATGGGGAAGGCTTCAGGAGTAAACCCTGTGGAAAATTCTGGTGCTGGACACCCTGAAGTAGTCATATGTTTAGTTCAACACTGACTGGCAACTCCTGTGATGTTGTTGGTGCCAAACTGTATCAACCTCTGCCATTCCTTTGGGTTCATCAGCTGTGTGGAAAGGGAGAGACTACTACATGGCCAACAGCTTGCTCCCTATATCATACTATCCTGGTTTGCATATCACGTAGACAGTTGGGACACAACATCATTTGTTGACCCTGACCAACGGAGGGTCTCTGAAAGAATGATACTAGTGAAGTTTTTAAGATGTCAGGGGAACTGATGGGTTAGGTGGAGGTAATCAATAACCTGATAAATAATTCCTTTAGGCTATTGAATCCCTATGGTAATTCCATATTAGCTCATCTTCATTCTCTCCACATTCTCAACAACTACTCCGAGAATCTACAACTCCTATGCATAATAGGGGCAATTTACAATGACCAATTAGCGTAACAGCCCATATGAATTTGAAAGGTAGGAGGCAACCAAAGCAGCTGTGAAAAATACACATGGTCACGTGAAGACTGTGCATTTTCCTCTCAGG
This sequence comes from Mobula hypostoma, assembly GCF_963921235.1. Lineage (NCBI taxonomy): Eukaryota > Metazoa > Chordata > Chondrichthyes > Myliobatiformes > Myliobatidae > Mobula > Mobula hypostoma. The sequence goes on from NC_086100.1 coordinate 25,518,785, forward strand.
CAGCACTTGGAGTCAGGATTTAATTTGGGACATTGGAGCTGTCAGACAGATTCTCTACAATTGAGCCACTCTGATACCCAGAATCATTGGTCAGGACAGCTTGGAAATTGGCCCTCGGGCCCCCTTTTCCCACATGATGCAGGGAAGAGGGTTTACCACTAGAGATCAGATTCTAAACATTAAACATTAGGGCTAAACCTTTAGGGAAGAAAGTCAGGAAGCTCTTCATCATACAGAATATGTAGATATTTTAAAATCCCAATGAAAGGTAGCACCCTGATGCCAGGTCATCAGTAAATCTTAAATGAGCAATTGATACAGCCATGATAAAATAGACGTAAGGCAATCTTCTCCTATTTGGATAACTGAATTACATTCTTTGTCATTATGTTATGGTCAATTGTTTTCATAAACATTGGTAGATATGGATAAAATGCAAATTTACCTTTTAATAAGCACTCAACCAAAAATATTAATGGAAGCAGAAAGTTGAAGTGGCTGTATAGAAAGTTCGGGATCACCCTAATGGACTGAATGTAGATCCACAATCCACAAAAACTGACACACTCAGTCTATGCTTCATTCCACCAATATTTATGAGGCTACATTGGGAGCAGAGTGCAGCATGCAAGATTAGAAAAAATGCAAGTGAATCCTTGTCGCACATGGAAGGACCGCTTGGGGTTTGGAAACTGCAAAGCAGCGAAGGCTTTGCACTTTCTGGGGTTGCATGGAAAAGTGCTGTAAGAAGGGTTGTGAGTGAAGGAAGAGTAAACCAGGGTGACAAGGCGGCGGGGGGGGGGGGTGCAGAGGGGAAGATGCGTCTGGTGGTGGAACTTGTTAAACATTGCAAAGAAAAATTGCAAAGGACTTTATCCACAGAAGGAAGTTCTTCCCTTGGAGGCTCTTACAAGGGCCTAAGGGTACATAAATCACCCGGACCATATGAACTGCACACTGGGATTCTGAAAGAGGTAGCGGTAGAGATTGTGGAGGCACAATCTTTGGACTCTGACATTGTGCCAGAGGACTGGAAAATTGCAAATGTCACTCCATTCTTTAAAAAAGGAGGAAGGCAGCAGTAAGGAAATTCTAGACTAGTTAGCCTGACCTCAGTGATTGGGAAGATGTTGGAGTCAATTATTAAGGATGAGGTTATGGAGTACTTGGTGACACAGGACAAGATAGGACAAAGTCAGCACGGTTTCCTTAAGGGAAAAATTTGCCTGACAAACATGTTGCAATTCTTTGAGGAGATTACATGTAGGATAGATAAAGTGGATGCGGTGGATGTTGTATATTTGGATTTCCAGAATGCCTTTGACAAGGTGCCACACAAGAGGCTGCTTACCAAGATAAGAGCCCAAGAAGCCCATGGCATGGTTGGAGCAGTGGCTGATTGATAAGAGGCAGCAAGCGGAAATAAAAGGATCCTTTTCTGGTCGGCTGCCAGTGGCTAGTGGTGTTCCACGGGGGTCGGTGTTGGGACCACTGTTTATGCTGTATAATCAATTATTTAGATGATGAAATAGATGGCTTTGTTGCCAAGTTTGCAGATGATATGAAGATTGGTGGAGGGGCAGGTAGTGTTGAGGAAACAGGTAGGCTGCAGAAAGACTTAGATTAGGAAAATAGGTAAGAGAGTGGCAAATGAAATACAATGTTAGAAAATATATGGTCATGCATTTTGGTAGTAGAAATAAATGTGCAGACTATTGTCTAAACAGGGAGAAAATCTAAAAATATGAGATGCCTAAAGGTTAACTTGCAGCTGGAGTCAGTGGTGAAGAAGGCAAATGCAATGTTAGCATTCATTTTAAGTGGTCTAGAACACAAGAGCAGGGATGTGATGCTGAGGCTTTATAAGGCACTGGTGAGGCCTCACCTTGAGTATTCGGAACAGTTTTGGGCTCTTCATCTAAGAAAAGATATGCTAGCATTGGAGAGGGTTCAGGGGAGGTTCACACGGATAATTCTGGGAATGAAAGGGTTATCATACGAGAACATTTGATAGCTCTGGGTCTGTTCCCACTGGAATTTAGAAGGGTGAGGGGGATCTCATTGAAACCTTTCAAATATTGAAAGGCCTGGACAGAGTAGATGTGGAAAGGATGTTTCCCATGTTGGAGAGTCTAGGACAAGAGGGCACAGCCTCAGGATAGAGGGGCATCCATTTAAAACAGAGATGTGGAGAAATTTCTTTTGCCAGAGGTTGGTAAATTTGTGGAATTTATTACCACAGGCAGCTGCTGAGGCCAGGTAGTTGGGTGTATTTAACGCAGAGATTGATAGGTTCTTGATTGGACATGGCACAAAGGATATGGGGAAGAGGCTAAGGAGTGGGGCTGAGGGGGCAGTGGGGGGCGAAGGATCAGCTACAATTGAATGGTGGAGCAGACTCGAAGGGCCAAATGACCTAATTCTGCCTCTATGTCTTATGGTCTCTTGAAATGGTTGACATTACCCTGCCCAGAGTGTTCTAGAAGCTTTGTCATTGCATGTGATGAAGGCCAAGACAATGTCTTTGATAGATGAAAACTGATTAGGAGTTACAGGGAGTTAACAGGAAAGTCAAATTAAGAGCAAGATCAGACCAGCCATGATGTTATTGAAGGATAGAGAAGGCTTAAGGGATGATATGACTTCAGTCTATTCCCTTCTTTTATGATCATATGTCCTATTTCTCCAAAGACTTCAGACTATGTCCAAATGTACAATAACATCAAAATCAGATTTCAATAAACCTGATTCTTCACTAGGGCACTGTTCCAACATCACTAAATGATGATTCAGCATCTGGCTCCCTGGCTGAACGCAGAAGGGGAGCAAGAGTTCGGTGCTGACAGCCTTCCTTTTGAACGCTGTCAGGAACGAGTCTATGAGCAGCCTATCACTGCGTGGCTCAGTGGCAGGCAGATAAGGCCTCTGTGCTCATGTTAGTACCCACTCTTTCAATAAATGTCAGTGATATCAGAGGTTCTGCGTCTATAGATTGGACTATTGTGTTTATGGACTGTGGACCTTTTCCAGATTTATGGCTTTTATATTGTCTTTTTTTGAACACCCAATCATTTTCTGTTTTTTTGTGCAGGGGAGTGTTTGTTTGGGTGTCAATGTTCTTGTTCCGTTTTGTGCGAAGAGAATGGTTTGTGGGGAGGGGGGGAGAAGAGTTTGTTGATGATTGGGATGATGTCCTTTATTTGTGTGTGGGGTGGGTTTGCTGTTTTTTTCTGCTGAACTTTCATTTTCTTTCTTTGTTTCATGGCGATCTGGAGAAGACGAATTTCAGAGTTGTATATGAATATGTGCTTTGATAATAAATGAACCTTTGCTTCCTGTGCCCCCTTTACACCAACCTTTTTTTTAATATCATGAACCCCCTACCATTAACTGAGGGGTCCCCCAGTCCCCAGGTCAGGAACCCCTGCTTTAAACACACTTGGTTCTTTGAAAAAAAATTTATACTACTAAAAACATTTTTGTGTGTGTGTTAGATAATCAGTAAATTAAAATATATGGCGATATTAATAGCAACAACATTCAGCAGAACACAAAATGAAATCCAGCATCACAATTCTGAGGGGTCTGGATTATTGGCACTTTATTGTACACGATTTGCAGATAGGCCATAGATAAGAATCAAAACTTGAGGTAAGACAGATGAATGAGCCAGTTTGTACAGATATTGTTTTTTTTAAATTTATTCAAATCCTGTGTTTGAAAATCACTCATTTTTGATATCAATTGATACAAATACGACCATTTACATTTGCATACTCTCCTGTACATACATCATGCTCCACCATATTTATAAACAGTAAATCAAATTATATCACTGGAGGAGCTACAATTAAAATGAAACTATTCTTTTTGAGAACATTCAGCTTTCATTTCTTTTACAGTTGGCAGTGATGAGTTTTTACTGATTCGGTGATTCACCCCCTAATGTTTAAGAATTGACAATTTCAAGTCAGCGATTGAAAGGCTCTTTTCCAAAATAATGGATCATAGAAAAATAAGTAATTTTGCAATGCTGGCCTAATGCTAAGCAGCTCCTGCTCTCTTCCAGCTTTTATACCATGCATCTTCTATCCGCGATAGCAGTTTTATGCCTGAGTGGCAAAGTGAAAGCATCCCAAGTCATAAACAAAAACCTATTCATTTCACTTATATTCGATTGCTCTTGCAAGGGCATTGATTCAAATATTCAAGGACCTATTATGAATGTAATTTAACAATGTTCTCTGAAAAAGATGCTTCAAATCATCAAAAATGCAGTGCATTGAAGCTACGAACAACAACCTATATGGAGCAAAACTGGAAATGCAATTCTACAATCAAGACAGAGCACTTATTTGTGCATGTAGTAGATGGTAAATTACTTCACTGGTGCATAGGCAACTCTGGGTGTAATCAGCAGTGAAAAGTTATAAACCCACTGAAAATACAATTCAAATCAAGCCGAGAATTTGGAGCAAACACATTCAAATCACTCCGGCCAGAAGGAATGTGAATACAAAAAAAAACTTGCTGCTTAGAAAATATTCTGAGACAGTTTTAAAATTTGCACATTTTGTACAGTGAAACCTTGAGGAAATTTTATTGAATTTAAAAGATAAAATCAATTTGGTACTGAATTACTTTATGTATTATTGTAAGCCTGCAATATATAGAAATGCTTTTCTCATAATGCAGTTTCTTATCGATAGGTGTTTATTAGAATGAAAATCTGCAGTCAAATTTGAATGCCACATTATTCAGCTTTGTGGAAATCATGTTCAGCATTACACATCTTGGGAACCCTGTCCCAGAACTATTTACACCCATGTTCAGCAGACCCCTCTGCACCTGTGCAGTTCTACACTATACCTGTGCCCTTGCCATCTTTTACTGTCTCCCGGGAGGACCAGCAGAGCCTCAGCTTAGTAGTTCATCCCTTAGTTCAAACTGATTATGAAGTTATTGAACAACAGAAATTCTGGGAATTCAGGCTTTGGACTTTGTATTTGTTCTGAAGCCACTTGAGACCACATTCAAAGCACTGAGAAACACAAAATTTAAACTGTGTCTCCTTCCAGATATATACATTTATAATTTGATAATATTAAACATGTTAAAATGCAATTAGATCCAAAAAGCAGGCAGAACACGAACATATTTAAGCAAAGAATATTGGACATATTTCAGATGTAAGCAACACAGGAAGTATGCAGAATTGTGGTGGGTGATCTGGTAAAGAGCAAATTGAAAGAAATACAAGTTTTGATTTACTAGCTAAATTTCAAATGCATGCATGGTATGTGATCATGTGTGCAAGACAAAAGTGTTTCCCTGTTAGTACTTGGGTCTGAAATTATACTCAACAATATTAAACTCTTTGCTGAAAACAGATACAAAAGTAAAAAGTAAGAAATTCTTTTAAGTTGTAAGTTCCAAATATGTAGATTGCAGAATCCAATGGATATGACACAGGGTCCTGGTGAATAAAAACACTCATTTCCCTTCACACCTTCTTCAATCCTTTTCCCATTAAGCAGGCAAAAACAGTCATAACCATTTTTGGTTTTACTTCCACCAGATCTTCAGGCAGTGCATATACCCGAGCACCCATCTTTCGGGCTACTGAAATGGCATACCTGAAAGAGACATACGGAAGAAGAGTATTCATTTAAGGCTAGAAATGCTGTCATTACATAGTTGCTCATGTTCCTTACACATACATTTTTATTTAAACAATACCATTTTGATTTTTTAAAAAAGTCTTATTTGTTCACAAAGTCATTTTCAACTTCTCATGCAAGAGTCACTAATTACGAGGTTTTTAAAAAATGCTTTTCTTCTACATATTGCCATAAAAATTTCTGTCACATATTTCATTTTGTATTTGATTTCTAACTGAAGGGAAAATTTCATTCATTCTCCCTTCAAAGCAACAAAATGTACATAAAATGCATACTTTTCTCCAAGGTAAAAGTTAAACAATTAAATAAAGTTAAACGATTAAGTAAATTTAAAAAATGATTTCAGAAAAATCTGATAACTTGCAATCTGATAAAAAAAATCAAAATGACAACAGCTAACTTTCAATCTGTTTTACAAAGTTCATTCTGAAATCAATTTGTAGTTTCCTTCTTAAACCAAAGAACTAAAGACAACCCCACCTCAATTCGACATGATATTTTTAATTTCTATCCACTGCTTACATTAAAATCACTGATCATGAACATTAAACTCACTTTGCATTGTTCAACTTGTCAACATCTGTAAGGTCAGTACATTTCACCAGTTCATAGCGAATTACATTTGGTACGACAGCATCTATCAAGTCTATAACAGGCAAACTGGTGGAAATGCATTTATCCTGGGAACAGAAAAAATAAACAAACAGTAATCAGACAATAACAGTTTTTTTTGTATTATCCATGTATTACAACTTGACAACCTCACAACTTCGACTGAATAAAAATAAAATAGTCAATGCGTCAGTGTATATGAATTGCCTAAACTTTAAAAAGTAATTAAAAGGGCAATTTTAGTTTATTTTCTAAAAATCTAAGTAAATGCTCACATCTGTATTTTTTTAAATTCTGTGCACAATTCTTAAAATGTAATCTTAAACTGAAAATTAATTCATTTCTGCATTTTTCTTCGATAATTAAGTATCTCATTATTAAAGATTAGCTGTCGACATGTACTTTGGAACATCCAATATAGTGAAATGTGCCTTTTGCATCAACGACCACCATAGTCTGAGGATGTGTTGGGGACGCCTCTCAAGTGTTGCCATGCTTCCAGCACCAACATGACATGCCCACAGTTTACTAACACTAATCTGTATGCCTTTTGAATGTGGGAGGAAACAGAGCACCAGTCATAGGGAGGATGTACTGGCAGCAGGAATTGAATAACGATATTCTTATCACTAGCACTGCAAAGTGATCAGCTAACCATTCGGCTAATGTGCTGCCCTCTTAGCTAGGCGAAATGACACAGAATCCACACTTGAGAATCTAACTGTTAACTAGAATTTCCGACTCCTGTCCTCTCTGGGCACTGGTGAGAGCACCCCAGAGAAATTTTAAAAAATGTCCGGCTCAGCCATTGTTCAGAGGTCAAAGATCAAGTGAAAAGGTGGAATTGTGCTTCAGTCAGACCAGCAGGAATCTATTCAATCTCCACAACTTTTCCAAGTTGTTGCATTCTATGCTCCAAACTACATAAAATTGCATCCAGCTATTGTCCATGCATATGCCCTGGTTTCCACAGAATGCATGTTAAGATATCACACCCTGTTCACATTCTGCATAGTACCTTTTCATTAAGTTCCTCTAGCTGTACAATGTCAAGAACCATGCTCTTGTAATTCTGGCCTTGAGCATTTCGACGTCGACTGTACCTCTTCCTAGAGATGCTGCCTGGCCTGCTGCGTTCACCAGCAACTTTGATGTGTGTTCCTGGAATCATTGGGTGTTTCGGGTCTTTCAACATCATACAACCTCCTCCAGGTGACCCAGCCGGGGCTGATCAGACCCCAGTTTGTGTCCAGATGGCTAGCTACTTATGACTCCATGGCTCCCCTCTTTCAGCCACAGCCATCTTGAGGCCATCTCTGCCACATTTCTTAAAAACACCCAATGACTTGGCCCCCACTGCCTTGAGTGGCAATGAATTAAATGGCCCTTTATAAATTCATGATATAAAAATAACCCAACGCTACAAGTGAAGAGCCATGTTATATCATGGAACATAATCTGTGAAAAACACCACCTTCTTTCAAATCTTCCTCAAAATGCCGTTAAAAACCAGTAATTAATTTCCAAACTGTTTTCCAGCACTGCATCCCTTATCTATTGAACAAATTCCCATTTTCCCCCACCATTTTAACAGATTGGTTAAAAAAGAGATAAATAAGATTGGTTAAATAAATACATAAAATTGATCAGATAAACAAATACACAAGTAAATACTGTGAAAAGGGTGCCTTTGTTGATAATTATATTCTAGTTTTTAATCATATCAGTGAGAGATTGTGCAGGTCAGTAATTTCAAAATACAAATCTAAAATCAAATTATTTAAGCCAAAATATTACCTTGAAGCTAGTAATTAAGCTGTTCTTCTGTGCTTTTGCCAAAGTCTCATTTACCCATCTTATAATAATTTCATCTGTCACTTTTGACCCATCTCCAAGATCTGAAAGCACCTTCAGGGTGTACCTAAAGGAGTAAAGTAGGCAGATTACAGATTCAAAATGCAATGTGCACTAAGCTACTGCTTGGAACGTGGGCTTCTGCTAGCTTCACCTGAATATAAAGATAACTGGCTTCCGGGTTCCATCAAAAGTGAAAGTGAAATTCAGTTGTACTGAAAAACTCTTCATTTCCGATTAATGTATACAAAATTCTGGAGGAATTCAGGTCAGGCAACACCTATGAAACTGAATAAACAGTCAACATTTCAGGCCAAGACCTTTTATCAGGATAGGGGAAGAAGCCAGAACAAGGTGGTGGGGGAGAGGAGGAAGATTAAGCTGGAAACTGATAGATGATGCCAGTGGGATGGCAGGAGGGTGGGGGGAGGAATGAAGCGATAAGCTGGGAGGTGATAGGTGGAAAGGTAAAGAACTAGAGAACTGGAGAAAAAGGTATCTGATAGAGGAGGAGAGTAGACCATGGGAGAAAGGGAAGGAGGAGGACCACTTTGGGAAGATGATATTCAGGTGAGGAGAAGAAAAAAGGTAAGAGGGGAGCCAGAGAGGGGAATGGAAGAAAAGTAACACACTGACTACCTAAGCAACGACGTCTAGCAAACCAAGGATTGAAAAGAGATGAACTTCGAAAAGATAAAGTGTCTTAATGTTATTATTGCTTTTAAATTTTGATGCGCACAAACACTCTAGTTTTTTCTTTGGTCAACACACAAATATCAAAACAAGGTAAGAGTGTATCAGTGTTCTTTGAGCCTTAACCAAAACAGTTCAATTTCTAGTGCAAAAAAAAAATCCTTGGGGGTAAATTGTTTTTTTTAATTTCTCAAGAGCAAATTAATTACATTTCTATCAATTAAATCTTAACTGTGGTTGAGTATTTCTAAAACTCCTGACTTTTTGAATAGTTCAATTAAACTTCCATTCTGAAAATAGTTATCCATATAGGGATTATTAATAAAGATAGCATTCATCAGCTTTAACACATTAGTGCAAGATAGACTGATAATAAATTTAAATAAACATGTAAAGCAAAATGCATGCAAAGTGAATAAGAGAGACAATATTCAGTTGAAACATCAATCTGAAAGGTTCAACTGAGGATAATAATTATTCATTTATTATCTACTTGTCTACTCAAGGGACACTAAAATTCTTACATCTTATACACGGAAGATATAAATCATTCGCAAGAATTCCAGAGGGGAAAAATGTGAATTGTAGATTCTTTGTCACAAGATTTACCAAAGAAAATTCTTATGCATAAAGAACAATATTAGCTTTGAGAATAATAGTTCCTTATATATCAACACACAACTTCAAATGACCTCCCTGGCCTTTGGAAAATTACTGTTGCTTCCCCCCCCCCCCTTTCTGAACAGCATCAACAAGAATGTCCTTTACCTTCTCATGAGCTGCCAAACTAGAGCCAGTGTAAGGGTTCGATTGCCTTCATTCAAATCTTGCCCCGCAATACCCACAAGGGAAAAGCAGGCCTTGGTTTTACCCAGTTCAACAGCATAGTTGCAGTTTTCAAGCTAGAGGGGGAAAAACAGAGATCCAGTTATGGCAGTTTCATGAAAAATCCAACCCCAATTAACTTTAAGGAAAATGCTGCGCTAGGTTTTCAGTTGAGAGAAAAATTCTGGGAATACACATGTATTTATTTTCCTTACGTTTCATCTACGGATCTCAAATGTCACACTGTGATAAAACTCAGACATTGCTGGGACAAGGTGGTGGGACCAACTCTTGATTCTGCCAGGTAGGGCAGGCGTAATGATTTGAAGTTGAGAAGGTAATATTTAAAATATTAAATCCACCCCTATTAGACAGTACTCGTGCTTTAGACTTTGAATGAGTGGTGATAATTAATTCAAAATACCTTCTTCATGTTCGCCCCAAGCTGTGGATAGGGAGGTCTATTGATTCGGTTCCAATCTACTGGCACATTGACACTCTGGTATAGCTGAAATATTACTAAGGCATCAGTCAGATCACTGGATTGAAGAAAAAAAAACAGATAGTTTTCTCATGTACAACTTCATAAATAAATTATATCAAATGAACAATAACTGTTGGAGCATAATATGAATGTCAAATACAAGAAATAAAAGACCATAACATTTCGGAGCATTAGGCCATTTGTCCCTGTCAAGTCTACTCTGCTATTTCATCATGGTTCATCTATTTTCCCTTGCAGCCCCAATCACTTACCTTCTCCCTGTATCCCTTCATACCCTGACCAATCAAGGATCCATCAACTTGTCTTAAATATACGTAAAGACTTGGCCTCCACTTATGTCTGTGGCAATGAATTCCTCAGATTCACCACCCTCTAACTAAAGAAATTTCTCCTCATCTCTGTTCTAAAAGGACACCCCTCTATTCTGAGGCTGTGTCCTCTTGTCCTAGACTCTCCCAGGAGAGGAAACATCCTCTCCATATCCACTCTGTCAAGGCCTTTCACCATTCGATAGGTTTCAATAAGGTCACCCCTCATTCTTCTGAATTCCAGTGAATACGAGCCCAGCACCATCAAATGCTCTTCACATAACAAGTCATTCAATCCCAGAATCATTTTCCTGAACCTACTTTGAACCCTCTCCAAAGTCAGCACTTCCTTTCTAAGATAAGGGGCCCAAATTGCTCATAATACTCAGCGTGGCCTCACTAGTGCTTTATAAACCCTCTACATTACATCCTTGCTTTTATATTCTAGTCATCTTGAAATGAATGCCAACATCACATTTGCCTTTCTCACCAGACTCAACCTGAAAATTAAACTTTTAGGGAATCCTGCATGAGGATTCCTAAGTCCCTTTGCACCTCATATTTTTGAATTTTCTCTCCATTTAGAAAATAGTCAACCGTTTCCTTTCTTCTACCAAAGTGCATGACACTTCTCGACACTGCATTCCATCTGCCACTTTGCTCAATCTTCTAATCTGTCCAAGTCCTTCTGTAGTCTCTCTATTTTCTCAAAACTACCTGCCCCTCCACCTATCTTCACTCATCTGCAAACTTTGCAACAAAGCCATCAATTCCAACATTCAAATCGTAAATAATGTAAAAAGAATCAGTTCCAACCTAGACTCCTGTGGAACTCCACTAGTCACTGGCAGCTAACCTGACTTTGCCTCTTTGCCTCCTGCCAATCAGCCACCACACCATCCATTCTAGAATCTTTCTTGTAATACCCTGGGCTCAACTTGCTAAGCAGCCTCATTTATGGCACCATAGAGGCCTTCTGAAAGTCCAAGCACACAGTAGCTATCAATTCTCCTTCGTCTATCCTGCTTGTTATTTCTTCAAATAATTCCAACAGATCTGTCAGGCAAGATTTTCCCTTGAGGAAACCATGTGGACTACAGGTTATTTTATCATGTGCCTCCAAGTACCCCGAAACCACATCCTTAACAATCAACTCCAACATCTTCAAAATCAGAGGTTAGACTAACTAGCCTACAATTCCCTTTCTTCTGCCTTTCTCCCTTCTTGAACAGTGGAGTAACATTTGCAACTTGCCAGTCTTTCAGAACCTAGTGATTTTCGAAAGGTCATTACTAATGCCTCCACAATCTCTTCAGCCACCTCTTTCAAAACCTTGGGGTGCACAGCATCTGGTCCAGGTGAATGATCCACCTTAAGACCTTCCAGTTTCCCAATAACCTTCTCCCTAGTAATGGCAATTTTATACACTTCTGACCACAGAGATTCTTGAACTTCCAGCATACTGCTAGAGTCTTCTACAGTGAAGACTGATGCAAAATACTTATTCAGTTCATCTGTCATATCCTTGTCCCCCATGACTACCTCTCCAGCATAGTTTTCCAGTGGTTCAAAATTCACTCTCGCCTTTCCTTTACACTTTAATTATCCAAAGAAACATTTGGCATCCTCTTTAATATTATTGGCTAGCTTACTTTTGTATTCCATCTTTTTCATTTTAAATGGCTCTTTAGTTGCCTTCTGTTAGTTTTTAAAAACCTTCCTTATCCTTGAACTTCCCAGTAAATTTTGCCCTATTAAGTGCCCTCTCTTTTGCTTTTATGTTGGCTTTTAACATAAAACATAGAAATCAACAGCACATTATTGGCCCTTTAGCCCACAATGTTGTGACGACCATGTAACCTATTCTAGAAACTGCCTAGAATTACCCTACCGCATAGCCCTCTATTTTTTGAAGCTCCATGTACCTATCCAAGAGTCTCTTAAAAGACTCTATTGTAGCCGCCTCCACCACTGTCACCAGCAATGCATTCCACACATCCACCACTGGGCATGGAAAAACTTAGCCCTGACATCCGTCCTGTACCTACTTCCAAGCTTCTTAAAGCTATGCCCCCTCGAGTTAGCCATTTTAGCCCTAGGAAACAGCCTCTGGCTATCCACACAATCAATGCCTCTCATCATCTTATACACCTCTGTCAGGTCACCTCTCATCCACTGTCGCTCCAAGATGAAAAGGCCAAGTTCACTCAACCTATTCTCATAAGGCACACTCTCCAATCCAGGCAACATCCTTGTAAATCTCCTCCACACTCTTTCTATAGTATCTACATCCTTCCTGTGGTGAGGTGACCAGAACTAAACACAGGGGTCTGACCAAGGTTTTATATAGCTGTAACATTACCTCATGGCTCTTGAACTCAGTCCCACGGTTGATGAATACCAACACACCATACACCTTCTTAACAACACTATCAACCCATGCAACAGCTTTGAGTGTCCTACGGACACGGAACCCAAGATCTCTCTGATCATCAACACTGCTAAGAGTCTTACCATTAATACTATATTTTGTCTTCAAATTTGACCTACCAAAATGAACCACTTCACACTTCTCTGAGTTGAAGTCCATCTGCCACTTCTCAGCTCAGTTCTGTATCCTGTCAATGTTCTGCTGAAGCTCAGAGAGCCCTCCAGACTATCCACAACACTGTCAACCTTTGTGTTATCAGCAAACTTACTAACCCACCCTTCTACTTCTTCATCCAGGTCATTTATAAAAATCACAAAGAGGAGGGGTCCCAGAACAGATCCCTGTGCAACACCAGTAGTCACCAAACACCATGCAGAATACAAATTCTCTACAACCACCCTTTGCCCTCTGTGGGCAAGCCAATTCTGGATCTGCAAAGCAAGGTCTCCTTGGATCACCTGCTTCATTACTTGATGAATGAGCCTTGCAAGGGGAACCTTATCAAATGCCTTACTGAAATCCATATACACTACGTCCACCTTCATCAATGTGCTTTGTTACATCGTCAAAGAATTCAATCAGGCTCATAAGGCATGACCTGCCCTGCTGACCATCCGTAATCAGATTATGTCTCTCCAAATGCTCATAAATTCTGCCTCTCAGGATCTCCTGCAACAACTTGCTCACTACTGAAGCAAGACTCACTAGTCTAAAATTTTTGGGTTATCTCTACTCCCTTTCTTGAACAAGGGAACAACATTGGCAACACTCCAATCCTCTGGTACTTCTCCTGTCCCGATTGATGATGCAAAGATCATCGCCAGAGGCTCAGGAATCTCCTTCCTTGCTGCCCATAGTAGCCTGGGGTACATCTCATCCAGTCCCGGCGACTTATCTAACTTAATGCTTTTTAAAAGCTCCGGCTCATCCTCTTTCATGTCTATAATGCTCAAGCATTTCAGTGCACTGTAAATCATCCCCACAATTGCCAAGGTTCTTTTCCCTGGTGAATACTTAAGCAAAATATTAATTAAGTATCTCCACTACTTCCTCTGACTCCATGCACACGTTTTCACTATCGCACCTGATTGATCCTATTCTCACATGGCTCATCCTCTTGCTCCTCACATTCAATCATGGCTGATCCTTTTTTTAAAAAAAAAAATCCCCTCCTCAACACCAGTTCCCGGCCTTCTCTCCGTAACCTTTGATGCCGAGTCCAATCAAGAACCTATCAATCTCTGCCTTAAATACACCCAATGACCTGGCCTCCACTGCTGCATGTGGTAACAAATTCCACAAATTCACCAACCTCTGGCTAAAGAAATTTCTCCATATCTCTGTTTTGAAATAGTGCCTCTCTATCCTGAGGCTGTGCCCTCTAGTCCTAGACTCTCCCTCCATGGGAAACATCCTTTCCACATCTACTCTACCTAGGCCTTTCAACATTCGAAAGATTCCAATGAGATCCTCCCTCATCCTTTTGAATTCCAGTGAGTACAGACCCAGAGCCATCAAATGTTCCTCGTATGATAACCCTTTCATTCCTGCAATCATCCTTGTGAACCTCTCTGGACACTCTCCAATGCCAGCACATTTTTTTCTAAGATGAGAGGCCCAAAACTGTTCATAATACTCAAGGTGAGGCCTCACCAGTGCCTTATAAAGCCTCAGCATCACATCCTTGCTCTTGTATTCTAGACCTCTTGAAATGAATGCAAACATGGTATTTGCCTTCCTCACCACCAACTCAACCTGCAAGTTAACCTTTAGGGTGTTCTGCACAAGTACTCCCAAGTCCTCTGCATCTCCTGGATTCCTGGACTTTCTCCCCATTTAGAAAATAGTCTGCACATTTATTTCTACTACTAAACTGCATGGCCATGCATTTTCCAACCTTGTATTGCATTTCCCACTTTCTTGCCCATTCTCCTAATCTGTCTAAGTCCTTCTGCATCATACCCATTTCCTCAACACTACCTGCCCTTCAATCTTCACATCATCTGCAAACTCTGCAAAAGAGCCATCTATTCATCTAAATCACTTATAAACAGCATAAACAGTGGTCCCAACACCGACCCCTGCAGAACACCACTAGTCACTAGCAGCCACCCAGAAAAGGATCCTTTTATTCCCACTCGCTGCCTCCTACCAATCAGCCAATGCTCTAACCATGTTAATAACTTTCCTGTAATGCCATGGGCTCTTAACTTGGTAAGCAGCCTCATGCTTGGCACCTTGTCAAAGGCCTTCTGAAAGTCCAAATATACAACATCCACTGCATCCCCTTTATCTATCCTACTTGTAATCTCCTCAAAGAATTCCAACAGGTTTGTCAGGCAGGATTTTCCCTGAAGGAAACACATGCTGACTTTGTTCTATCTTGTACTGTGTTGCCAAGTACTCCATCACCTCATCCTTAACAAGTGACTCCATCATCGTCCACTGAGGTCAGGCTAACTGGTCTGTAATTTCCTTTCTGCTGCCTTCCTCCTTTCTTAGAGTGGACTGACATTGGCATGGTGACAGAGAACTGGAAAATTACAAGAGTCCAATGATTTTTGAAAGATCAGTTCTGATGCCACCACAATCTCTAATGCTACCTCTTTCAGAACTTCAGGGGCCGGGTGGCTTATGTATATTTAGGTCTTTCAGCTTTTTGAGCATCTGCTCTCTTGTAATAGTAACTGCACCCACATCTCTTCCTTCACACACTACAACATCAGGCATACTGCTAGTGTCTTCCACAGTGAAGACTGATGCAAAATACTCATTGAGTTCATCAGCCATCTCCTTGTTCCCCATTATTGTTTCTCCTGCCTCATTTTCTTGTGGTCCTATGTCCACTCTCATTCTTCTTTTATTTTTAAACATACTTGAAAAAAAACCTTTACTATCCACTTTGATATTATTTGCAAGCTTGCCTTCTAATGATTTTTTTTGTTGTTCTCTTTAGGCTTTTGAAAACTTTCCATTCCTCCATCTTCCCACTAATTTTTACTTTATTGTACACCTTTTTTTTGCTTTTACAGTAGCTTTGACTTCCCTTGTCAGCCACTGTTGTACTATTTTAGCATTTGAGTATTTCCTCATTTTTGGAATACACATGTCCTGCACCTTCCTCATTTTTCCCAGAAATGCATGCTATTGCTGCTCTGCTGACATCTCTGCCAGTAGCTCCTTCTGATTTACTTTGGCCAACTCCTTTCTCATACCACTGTAATTAACCTTAACCTTGTTTGTCATCGAGAAGGAAAATGGTAAATCATTCTGCAGGTCATTGTCTAATAGCTTGTTGCCCTCTATATGAAGAAAGCATGCATAATCTTTTATATGCTGGAATTTAATGCAACAAGTTGGCTGAAACAACAAAAAAAAAGGAAGCATTGTTCCCCGGGGCACTGTGATAATAGTCCTCTTAATATTCATTATTTTTACAAAAATTACTTAACCGGAAGTTAATTGAAAATTCAATTAGCTTAAAGCAAGTGAGCTCATTGCAGATAGATAATTTTAGTAAAGAGACATGCTGTGTCATACAAAAGAGCTAGACATCTTGAGGCATATCTATTGCACATCTGGATACCAATTAAAAGCATCAAATGAGATTCAGATCGCATTGGTGATTAGCCAGAGGAAAAGAAGCTAAATAAGGCTTTAAGATTGTTGTGTAAATGAAGGTCTAAATTTAGAATGTTATTAGTTGGTTGCAATGGCTTAGATGCATTCATATCATTCAAGTTGTGGAAAGAAACTTCAAAATATCTGGGTTATCATCGCCTAGTGAGATATGCTGAACCCCCCTCCTCCACAACCCCCTCCCCCCTCTAGCTAACAATCTTTGAAATACAATGCAAAGGGAATTTTCTAGTATATATTTTGAAACTGCCTATATTTGTTTGTTTTTGTTTCGAAGATAGATGTCTAGTAATAGGGCTAATGCATTCCCCCCTTGCTACTTGTTTATGAACATACTCTGATATTCAAGTTAGAAACAGCAAATACCCTGGATTTTCCAGGTGATAACCTCGTAATGGAGTACTCCCCTCTCTCCTACATTCCGATAGTAATACATCACCATTTTTGTCCAATATTTTGTTGTCTTCTGCGTTACTAGGGGATATGGATTAATCCAATATCTCATTTATGGAAGGTGCATTTCATTACATTTTTAATAAACTCAATGTTCATGTGCTGCACTCTCTTTTGTGGAATGGACCAAGAGAAACGGAGTAAAAGATCTTTGTGAAACGGTGTTTGGTCATTCCATGTGCCCAGGCAGCTGCTAAAATTTCAATGCGGGACAACACAGCATTACTCATCTTCCAACCTAGTAAATACAAACCATTAACCTGAAGAGTAAACAGGGTTTACCTGTAAAGGTGATTGACAAACGGGCTCACTCCTTGTGAATTCATCCAGTTCCGGAAGGTTCTTTCTTCCCTTGATTCACCTACAACACAAAAAAAAGTTGGTAAAAGATCAAAAGTGGAGCTGACTTCCTTACAAACAAGGAAGGATCGAAACAAGCAGAGACAAGTCAATTATTTAAGATTGTTTATTTGGTCCATTAACGGCTTCAATGTAGTCATTACGGACAAAACTGTTATGTTCTGCTGGTAACTAAAATAGCTTACGCTTGGCCATACAAGTGGAGGGACACCGCTGGCTTTCAAATTATTTAAACAAATGCTAGACTTAAAACCAAACGCACACTTAGACAGGTGAATCCCAAATTTATTGCCCAAAAATTACCAAACTGCTACAGCACAGGAGGAGGCTGTTTGGTTATCGAGGCAATACTGGTTAATCTGGGTAGCACCTATACTGGTTAATCTGGATACTCCACACTTAAAGCAAATGGAAATGCTAAATATGGTCACGGTTATATTGCTAGCCCAAATCAGTGAAGTTCCTGGTTCTGCTGCAGCAAGTTATAAACCAAGGCACCAGTTTTAATTCATCTCAGTATCTCTGAGGTAATTGTTCTGAAGAAATCTTCTGTTTATGTCTGGTTTTTCTTGCAAGCATTTTGATAAATAAAATATTTTAGTTACTTAATAACAGGCAAAAACGTCTGTAAATCTATTTATTTTGGCACTGAAGTCATGTGACCCATCAGGCTCCTGGATTTGCTGTGCTGGAAGTAATCCACTAGTTCCCTTGTTTCACTCATTATCTCAAGCCACAGTTTATTGTCTTGCATACAAGTAACAGCCCCTCAGTGATTCATTTTGCCATTTGCCTACACTAGAGAAATCCACAGTTGACAGTTAATGGACGAGCTAAACTTTTAGAGGTGGAAGGAGACTGGAGAATAGGGCACCACAGCCACATAGCGGTTAGCGCGACACCATTACAGCTTGTGTGTCGGAGTTCGGAGTTCACTTCCAACATCATCTGAAAGGAGTCTGTACGTCTTCCCTGTGGAATGTGTGGGTTTTCTCGGGTGCTCCGGTTTCCTCCCACAGTCCAATGATGTACCAGTTAGTAGGTTAATTGGTGGCTGCAAATTGTCCATGGTTATGCTAGGGTTAAATCGGGGGATTGCTTGGCATTGCAGATCAAAGGGTTAGGAGGGCCTATTCCACACTGCATCTCCAAGTAATACAAAATAAATAAAATGGTGGAAATCTAGGTGATCATGGAAAAAAAACCATGCAAACTCACAGGCATCCCAGAAGTTAGGACCGAACTCAGGTCCCTGGAACTATGAGGCTGCAACATGAATTGATCTATTATCGAGCCATAATAAATTACAGCCCTCTGGTCATTGCCACAAAATTAGAGACCCAAACTTTGCATGTACATAATAGCACAAATCATTCAACAAATTTGGTTCTCAACACATGATTGGAGTTACTAAATGGGGCAATGAAGCAACATCTCCTTGCAAAGTTCTGCCACACAAGCCTGGACTTTCTCATCAAGGGATCAACTGGCTTCCTGAAATGGAACTTTCCCTTCGATGGAGGCAAGCATTGGCAGCTAGTTGATGGACTCCAATTGTGAAGCTATAGCACAAAGTGAAAATAACACCCAGCGTTTTTCCATCTAGAGATTTAGATAGTCACAACCAAGTCAAAGAGCAAACAATGCCTTCAGCCTAATTACTCCATGCTTAACAGTCCCATCAACCTAAACTTGGACCATAGCCCTCCATATTCCTCAGGTCCATGTACCTATCCAAACTTCTTAATGTTGTATTCTAGCCTGCTTTCACACTTCCTCTGGCAACTCATTTCTCACTAGCATCACTTTGAGTGAAGATCCCCTCACATCTTCCCCTTAAATATTTCACCTTTCACACAAAATCTTTTAGTTCTCTAGTTCCAGCCTCACCCAACCTCAGTGGGGGGGGGGGGGGAGCCTGCTTGCATTAATTACCATTATCTGCCTTATCATGTAACATGGGCTATAATGGTCTTTGATCATGATTGTTTGGCACGTTTTTCTGCAGAAGTGGTTTGCCATTGCCGCCTGCTTTGCAAAACAGGTGACCCCAGCCATTATCAATACTCTTCAAAGATTGTCTGTGTGGTGTCAGTGGTCGCACAACCGGCATTTGTGACATCCACCACCTGCTCCTATGGCTTCATGTGACCCTGATAGGGAGGCTAGGCAGGATATCTTGCCCAAGGATGACCTGCAGGCGAGTGGAGGGAAGAAGCGTGATTTATACCTCTTTTTGTAGAGATGCATCTCCACCCTGCTACCCTTGCATTAACCTTATCTGTAGACCAAATCAACTTCATTCTACATTTTATGCACTGGGTAACATTCTCTAACATGATTGTTATTTACCAGTGGAGTAGTTCCACCTTTTGAGCATCCTTATCCTGTTCTTGAGTGAGAACAATCATTTGTGCTACTGAATTATGCAGATCCCATTTGGTTGGCTTTATGACCAGTTCTTGTTGGTCTCACACACAGACTCAACTCCAAGAATTTTTGTTTTTTTTAAAATCCCCTTTACAGAATGCAGTTACCAGAATTTACTGCTTATTCCTAACTGTTCTTGAGGAGGAGATGATGATCCACCTTTTTTGGGGTCACTGCCATCTTTCTATAGAAAATATTCCTACGCTCCATTGTTTAGGGAGCTTCACAGTTTAGATTGAACAGTATATTTCCATTTATATAAATGGTCACATTTATTGAATTTGCCATGGTGTTAGCGAAAGAAGTTTAGTCTTGCAAGTTTAAGACAAAAATCAAATTTATGAATATCTATTTTTCTCCAGGCTGTTCATTTTACCAAATTATTTCCTCAAGTACACAGTGAAGATAGTTTCCAGCAAGCCCAATTAGCCCAAATCAGCTACGTAATTTTTTTTTTAACAATAATTAATGTTAGATCAAAGGCTTGCAGAAAGTACCAGAGATTAGAGGAAATTAACATTTCTTTATTCAAAACAACATTCCGAAAACAAATCCTGATTAAAGAAATCGACTGCTTAAATGTCGTGACATGATCATCCTAAAATGGATGCAAAGCATATTAGATCAAAAGCATTGTAGTGCGGATGATCACAATTTAAAATAAAGGAGGAAGCACAGATGATACTCAGGAGCTTAGTCAACATCTATGCAAGGAGAAACAGTTAATATTTCCAATCTGAAGGTTTAACAAGTTGAAACAATAAATCTTGTTTTTGTCATCACAGATGCTCTATCATCTGCTGAACCTCCCCTCCATTTCCTGGTTATAGTCCCCATCTTGTTCTTGACTGAAAACACTAATTTGTGCTACAGGATTCTGCAAATCCCATTGTTTCATCTTAAAGACAAAACATTGGGATGAATTATATGAAATTCTTCCCCCCCCCCCGAGTATAAACAAACATAAACACTGGTAATTCAATCACACAAAAAATGCAAGCTGAAAACTGGTGTGAAAATTGGTTAACTAAGAATTAATGATGCATTATTTGAGCAAATAAACAAATTCTGAAATGACACTCAATTTTGCATCTGAAGTGTTGTTCATCTTCTTTGCATCATTGGCATCAAAATTATAGAATTAGTATATTCTTCTTCAAAAGAAATGAGCATAACTAAAATTAAAAACTGAACCAAAAGAAGATTTTGGAAAAAAAATGCATTTGTGTAAAAACTTCCATTGCATTGGGTCATCAAAAGCTCTTTATGACCAAATATTTAATCTTTAAAAGTGTTGTCACCAACAAGCAGGCAGCCAATTTGCAACATCAAATTCCCATAAAAGAACATTGTGATAATTACCAAATTTTAAAAAATATATGTTTATTGAGGGCAAATATTGTCTTGGATAGAAGAGTTAGAAAATTTATGACACCACTCAGCCCATAATGTTAGTGCTGGTTGAAAGAAATTACTGAACTGAACCTCACTTCCCAGCAAAGGCATAACCTTCAGGTCTAGGTCATAAATGGGGGTTTTACCTCCACCATCTTTCTGGTGAGTGAGTTTCAGATCCCTACTCCCCTTTAAGTGAAGAAAAGATCTCTCTCCCCCCCCCCACCAAACCTTCTGATTACTTTAAATGTATGCCCCTATTTTAACTGTAAACATATGGCCTTTATTTATTTTAAACCCCTCTGCTAGGGGAAACAGACCCCTCAATTCACTCTTCCTTCAGCCTTCTGTTACACAAGAAAGTATTTACTAGTCCAATCTCTCTTCATTAGATACAAAATGTCCAGTCTTGGCAATATCTTTGCAAGTTTCCTCCATACCCTCTCCAGAGTGATCACATCTTCCTCATAGCAGAATGACTAGAATCATTCTGAATGCCACAGAATAAGTTTATATTCAGCAAACCAGGCAGTCAGGGTCTCCTTTAACTTCAGTTGAAAGGCAGCATCTCAGTGCTACACAGAAGCATCACCTAAACATTTTTGATCTAACATCTCTGAAGTTGGGCAGAAGTTCCACAATTTTTGAATTCAGAGAGAAGAGTCATCTCAACCAAGATATAGCTACCTATTGCATTCTGTGGAGTTGAATTATATTTTAAAATAAAGGCAGAATGAGCAGTGAGAAGAACATAATTGTGCACTAACTCACTTACAGTTAAGTAGCAATGACAACTGGTATTATATTCAGTTTTATAGTTTTAAGGTGAGGAGTAAGTGGCTACAGGGGATCTGAGGAAGATTTTCTCCCCCAATTCATTGTGGTTGAAATGTGGAACACATCAACTGTGGTGATGAAAACAGAAGCTTCTGAATCACCAAGGCATAACAGGTTCTGGCCCAAGTGCTGGTAAATGGGATTTGTATAGGATAGGCACAATTAGGAGCATAGACAAGGTGTGTTGAAAGGCCTGGTGCTTTTTGACTGAATAAATATAATAAATGCACTATTTCCAGATTTATTTTACATAATGCATCCTTAATTTTAGTTACATACATAAATAATTTGCTCATTAGCAGCACACTACTGTACAACAGCGGCTTCATACTGTGTTGTACGTTTCCATGTCAGAATGGCAACGCCGCCATGAATGCTTTCAACCTTTCTTAAACTGTCACTACCAACAAACAGGTGGGCTGCCACAATGAGAAGAAACATTGACAACTTGGTTATAAAAAAAACTACACACATCAGTCAGTCTTTGGTTTCTGCTAATTTCAAAAGGGCTACAAAGAGCCCCAAACCATCAAATCGAATGTTTGCTTTGTAACTTGTTTCTATTTTTTTTATATATGTAAACGAGAGAGGGCACAGATTTCAGGAGAGAAACCTCCATGGCCAAAATCACTCAACCAAACAACCAATACAGTTTCCAATAAAGGCAAGTGTATCACCATGATGGAGCTTTAAAAAGGAACAACGCTGGCGGGAGGGCGGGGAGAAGAGAGAAGAAAGAGAACCAGAGGACTTGGAACAATTCTTAAGACAATACCTACAATGGGAGGGGTCAGTTCTGTAGTCTCCGGCCAGAATCAGAACAAAAAGGGAAAAGGAAAACAATGCAAGCTATTAAAATTATATACAAACGGGTTCAAACATTCAGATAATCTATCATGCCACTATTATTTGACTGGTTTTGTGCTCTGGAGAAAACTAATATTTGCTTCTGATAATATTGAAATACTTCAAAGCACTTCCTAAAAGGGAATTAAGGTGCAGTAACTGTGTGTCAAACATGGTAACAGAGCAGCTTTTGGCACCATGAATGCTTCACCAACATAAGTGAAATGAGTGCTGCTATTGGCCAAAGTGAAGAGCGTTAGCTGGGATATCTGAAGAAATTCCACCTCCAAACTGAATGGCACCAGGTTTTGGACTATCATACAAGATTGCAGACAATTGTAAACACCATCACGAGCGCTAGCCTCTCCACAATTGAGGACATCTTCAAAATGTGATACCTCTCTCTTGTTGCACTACTTATTAATTTAATTTTTTTTACACATTTCTTACTTACTGTACTGCTGCCATTAAACAAATTTCACAACAATGTCAGTGATAATAAACCCAATTCTGAGAATATCCATCTTTATGTTAAGACTAAATCAAAGAGCACTGCCTCTAACAGGAAAGTGAAAATGTAATGATTTAAAGTTTCTGCAAGCAGAAGCATTTAACTCCTAACTCTTAGAGAATGTCAGTGTTTCTTCAATGGAGGTAATAGGATCAGAAACCTGTTTTGACAGCTGAGGTCTCTCCGGTAGCCAATTCACCCACAACACTAGAGGGAGTTTTAACACCAACGTGCACGTTGGGAAAGCAGGAATGACCTTCCTTTTAATTAGGCATTTAATGTTTGGTTTCAATTGAAAAATTTACTTAGAGAATGGATTTTCTCAAGCTTCTTATTCCCCATCAAAACACTGATGTCAACTTTGAAGAATTTATCATTAATTTTCCCAAGAATGTTGCACATGCCAGTCCAGATGAAGGATCTCGGGCCAAAACGTTGGCTGTTCATTTCCCTCTGAAGATGTTGTTTGACCTGCTGAGTTTCACCAGTACTTTTCAAGCTGTTCACAAACTACTGACTAATTCCTATTATTTGGTGGGATATACTGATCAGTGACATGATGGTGGTGACTTCGTTGATGTTAATTTTAATTCTGATATAACCATATGCATTTGTATTATTACTGTTTAGATTTCAATTTTGCTGTATTTTATAAAGCCTGAAAGTTGATTTGCACTTGATTTCATAACAAAAAGTAACCAATTTTACAAACAAATAGACCTGTCCAGGACTTGAGCTGCCTGTGATATCTACTTGAACATCTGCATTTACTCCTTGAAATGCAAAGAGCCAGGAAAGATGACCCCTACACCAGGGCTTCTCAATGATTTTTATGCTGTGGACCCCCAGGAAGTCCATGGACCGTAGGTTATAAACCCCTGCTCCAGACAATGAAGAGTGCCCAGCTCACCCCAAAGGTGACTCTGGCAAACAAGCAAACCAACTTTCAGCATGTCTCAGTCTGAGAATTTTTGACCACATGCCAACACTCTAAAGCACAAATGTAGTATGCAAAAAGTAGTACAACTTTCATCTCTAAACAGGACAACCCATTCAATAAACTTGAACTCATAACATAAGCCTGAATCCCAATGCAGTGCTGAAGAAATTCTCCATAGTGATAGGTGTCATCTCTCTAATGATAAATGAACTAGAGGACAATATGAACAGCCTCTTGAAACTATGAAAATGAACAACAGATCACAATAAAGAAGTGCAGTTAATAGAGCTGTTGCCTCTCAGCTCCAGTGAGAAGTTGTATGTTCTCCCTGTGAATGCATGGGGTTTCCCCTGATGTTAGTTGGTTAATTGGCCACTGTCAATAGCCTTAGAACACTTGTGGGTGGTAAAATAGGTTACACGGAAGGTGACTGATGCTTACGAGATTCCTGCACACCAACAGAGACCTGAAGGCCAAAATGGCTTCCTTTTATAGTGGGATACAGATCAATTGCAAATGTGGGGCGAGTAAATCTGTCCAAACGTGAAGTGTAGCACTGTGGGAGGTCAAATGCAAAGGGACAGTACATTGTTAAAGGTAGGTTCCTTAAGAGTATTGATGTAGTAATGAGGCTAGACTAAAACAATAATGGCTGCCAGTTCCTTATCAATACAAAGTTCTTTTCCAGATTCTGCTACATAAAATTTCTGATATTCAACATTCATACCTTCCAACAAAGTGAGGTCATATTCATTATTTGGCCTGTGCAGTGCAGGATACTTATTGAGCAGGTTGGCTACAAAGGCAAGGTTGAGGTTGGGATTGCCTTTGACAACATCATCTGGTGTGACAAACTGTCTGCAGCCCAGTTTATCAGCTTGTTGCAGCATGTATTCTGCTCTCTTGAGGTCATCCATCTCCTGCAAGATCATGAGAAGTACAATTAGATCCCAAAGCCATTGCCATAAAGTGAGAAATGTCTAATTAAAACAATCAGAATGGACTTACATTATAACCAGACATATCAATTTTAATCGGCATTTTATCATCTTCTCCAGTGGGTGCAATCTGATTAAGTAGGTGGAAATAAGCCCTGGAATCCTAAAAGTGGGATATCAAACCAAAGCTGGATTTCAAGATTAAATCAGTTTTTAGGAAGGAACAGAGAATTATTCAAGAAGAAATTCTCGTCACACCAATCCAAACAAATACACTTCACCCATCTATTGTTTTTAAATGTTAAAAGTTTGTTTCTCAATAAGCAAAAAAAAAGTGTTCTTGGCATGTTAAATATCAAAAGTTTCCAGTGCACAGCTTTTCACAAGCACTTATGTATTTTTGCTAAGTTTATTTTCATATCCACTGTGAACATTCTGAATTTTGTCATTGCATAAGATAGGTGATAATGAATAAAGACTATGTTACATAACAACTCTTTCCCACTTCTATGTAATTTACATTTCCTTCAGATTTAATAATATGCCTTCATGTATTTTGTTAGGGAGCTTAAGAAAATGGAACCCTTAGGAGACAGCAATCATAATATGATAGAACTCACGCTGCAGATTGAGAGGGAAGAGCTAAAATCAGATGCATCAGTACTTCAATGGAGTAAAAAAGAACTGTAGAAGCACGAAAGCGGAACTGACCAAAGTGATTGGGAACACTGGCAGGGGTGATGATGGAACAGTAATGGCTAGAGTTTCTGGAAGCAATTCAGAAGGTGCTGGATAGATACATCCCAAAGATGAAGATGTATTGTAAAAGGGGGGGGGGAATGCAGCAACCTTGCGTGACAAGGTAAGTAAAAGATCACATAAAATCAAAAGAGAGGGCAGATAACATAGGAAAAATTAGTGCAAAGTTAAAGGATTGGGAAACTTTTAAAAAAATAGCAGAAGGCAACTGAGAAAAACCATACGGAGAGTAAGGATGAAGTATGAAGGTAATCTAGCCAATAATATCAAAGAGGATATTAAAAGAGAGCTGAGAGAAGATGTCAGACCACTGGTAAATGACGCTGGAGAGCTAGTAATTGGGGACAAAAAGTGGCGGACAAATTCAATAAATATTTTGCATCAGTCTTCACCGTGGAAGACACAAGCACTATGACAGAAATTTGAAAATGTCAGGGGGCAGAAATGAATATAGTTACTATTACTAAGGAGAAGGTACTTGGGAGGCTGAAAGTCTGAAGATAGATAAAGTCACCTGGACCAGATGGACTACACCTTGCACCCCTGGGTTCTGAAAGAGGTAGCTGAGGTTGTGGAGAGTGGTGCAGACAGCCCAGCAAATCTGTAGTTGTGAACTTCCCACTATTCAGGACATTTACAAAGACAGGTGTGTAAAAAGGGCCCAAAGGATCTTTGGAGACCTGAGTCACCCCAACCACAAACTGTTCCAGCTGCTACCATCCGGCAAACCACAAAAGCCAGGACCAACAGGCTCCAGGACAGCTTCTTCCACCAGGCCATCAGACTGCTTAATTCATGCTGACGCAACTGTATTTCTATGCTATAGTGACTGTCCTGTTGTACGTAATATTATAAATTACTGTAATTGCACATGTAGATGGAGATGTAACAAAAAGATTTTTATTCCTCATGTACATGAAGGATGCAAGCAATAAAGTCAATTCAATTCAATTAATAGTAATCTTTCAAGGATCACTAGATTCTGGAATGGTTCCAGAATTCCAGAGGACTGGAAATTTGCAAATGTCACTCCACTCTTAAGAAGGGAGGCAGCAGAAAGAAAACTCATTGATTCTATGGTGTTTCTGTATCTACTGTGAATGCCAGTAAGAAAATGAATATCAGGGTTATATATGGTGACATATATGTGGAGGTACGTTTCTACCAAAGGAAGTGCAAGGCACTCTTTCCCTCTGCTAGCATCCAGGTCACCCTTGGGCAAGGTGTAGTACCTGCTTAACACCCCAATCAGGGTCACATGAAGCCATGGCAGCAGTTGGTGCAGATCACAAGTCCTGGTTATGCGTCCACTAGCACCATGCAGATAACCTCTGAAGAGTATTGATAATGGTTGGGGTCAAACATCTTGTAAAGGTGGTGCATAGAAGGCAAAGGCAAACCACTTCTGAAGAAAAATTTGCCAAGAACAGTCATGGTCACAAAGAGATGATGATGATGATGATGATGATGATGATGACGACGACGACGATAACTTTAACAATAAATTTAATTTGAACCTTGGTTATTAAGGATGAGGGTTTGGGGTACTTGGAGGCTCATGATAAAATTGGCCAAAGTCAGAATGTTTCTTTGTGTGGAAATCTTTCCTGCCAAATGTGTTGGAATTCTTTGAGGAAATGACAGGCAGGATAGACAAAGGAGAGTCAGAAGATATTGCTTACTTGGATTTTCAGAAGGCCTTTGACAAGCCGCCACACATGAGGCTGCTAAACAAGATAAGAACCTATGGTATTACAGGAAAAGAACCAGCATGTATAGAAAATCGGAAGAAAGCAAAGAGTGGGAATAAAGAGGGCCTGCTCTGATTGGCTGCTGGTGACTAGTTGTGCTCTACAGGGGTTGCTGCTGAGACCACTTTTCATGTTATATGTCAAAGATTTGGATGATGGGATTGATGATACAAAGATAGATGGAGCAGCAGGTAGTATTGAGGAAGCAGGGAGGCTGCAGAAGAGGTAGAACAGATTAGGGGAATGGGCAAAGAAGTGTCAGATGGAATATAGTTTGGGTAAGTGTATAGTCAAGCACTTTGTTAAAAGGAATAAAGGTATAGACTATTTTCTGAAAGAGATAAAAATTGAGAGATCAGAGGTGCAAAGGGACTTGGGAGTACTCATGCAGATTTCCCTAAAGGTTAATTTACAGGTTGACCTGGTGGTAAGGAAGGTAAATGCAATATTAGCATTTCACTGTGTGGGGATTAGAATATAAAAGCAAGGATGTGATGCTGAGGCTTTATAAGGCATTGGTCAAAGCAATTCTGGGCCCTTTATTGTGCTGGAATTGGAGAGGATCTAGAGAAGACTTACAAGAATGATACAAGAATGAAATGATTAATGTATGAGGAGCATTTGATGGCTCTAGGCCTGTACTGATTGGAGTTTAGAAGAACGAGGGGGGCATTTCATTGAAACCTAACAAATATTGAAAGGCCTAGAGAGAATGGATGTGGAGAGGATGTTTCCAAATAGTGGAAATCTAGGACCAGAGGCCACACACTCAGAATAGAAGACTGTCCCTTTACAATAGAGATGAGGAGGAACTTCTTTAGCCAGAGGGTGGTGAATTTGTGGAATACATTTCCACGCAGTTGAGGAGGTCAAATCACTGGGTATATTTAAAGAGGTTGATAAGTTCTCGATTAGTAAGGACATCAAAGGTTATGGGCAGAAAGCAGAAGAATAGGGTTGAGAGAGATTGAATGGTGGAGCTGACTTGATGGGCGAAATGACCTAATTCTGTTCTTATACCTTATGGTCTTATATTTATTATACTTGACTGCCTGACTGGGTATCCTGTCAGGATTCAGTAAGCACTATGCCAGCACCTCATTTTCAAAAAGCTAGGACACAAACTCATCAAACTACTTTCCCCAGTTTCTGGGAAATAGAATCCAACTTTAAATTCCTCCATCAATCCAGTAAGTAAATAATTTTACAGGTAATTAATTATACATGACATGTATATACACAAGTTGAGAACTGTTAATTTAAAACTAAAGTAAACATCTGATTTCCAGAAATAGTGGAGGCAGTTTTGCAAATCAGATTTCTTTCCCCACATTAAAACTGCTGAAAGAAAACAGAAGCGACTGAAAGTGTCAGAACCAAACAACCAAAGCTAAAAACAAACTGCTGGAAGAACTTAATGAGCTGGGTTGCAGCCAGGGGTGGAGGTGCTTTTAAAGAGGTGGGAGCAATTGTTGAAATTTCAGGAGGAGCTCCTGCTGCAAGACTGAGAGCGGAAAGAGAAGAATGTGGGAATAAAGAAGAAATGGGGAGGGGCGGGACTGATAGGTTATGAAGTTGCACAACTAAGAAAATAGCAAATCCCGAGCCAGACCCAACTTGCACCCTCTTTCTTTCCTTAATATTGCTGAAAGGTTTATACAGTGATGATAAGGGAGAGCAAACTCAGAATTACATCATCCTCAAAGGCCTGGGAAAATTTATTTTTCTTGCTCAATACTGCAGGGAAAAAAAAAGGAGGAATGCTGCGCCTTCCACATGGGGAAACTTAAAAGTAAGACAGACTCATTGAGGAAAAATAGGAAAAAGCAATAACGAGAGGTCGTTCAATCCATGAAGCTTGTTCAAACAGATGCGAGTTAATTATTTTGTGTACTGGTAAAAAAACCAGTCCTCTTCTCTCAAATAATTTATTTTAGAAAAGCTTTAAGCAAGTTGGAATTTACTGCACTAAGCTGTAAGTGTGAGGCATGTTTACTGGCTCAGATTTAACTTTTAAGTAATTAGCTCTGTCCCTATAGCACACAGGTAACATTTCTGCCAAACTCATCTGGGAGAACAAAGATGACTCAGAAAATAAAATCAAAGAAACATTACAGCACAGAACAGAACATTACAACACAGTACAATCTATTCGGCCCACAATTTATGCTGACCTCCATGCAGGTCTATAATTTGTTGAAAGCGGTGTCACAGAGGGATAGGGTCATCAAGAAAGCTTTTGGCACATTGGCCTTCATAAGTCAAAGTATTGAGTAAAGGAAATGGGATGTTATGCTGAAGTTGTACAAGATGTTGGTGAGCCTAATTTGAAGTATTGTGTGCAGTTTTGGTTGCCTACCTACAGGAAAGATATAAGCAAGGCTAAAAGAGTACAGAGAAAATTTACGAGAATGTTGCTGAGTCTGCAGGAACAAGAAAATATTGAAAGGTTAGGACTGTATTCTTCAGAACGTAGAAGATTGAGAGGAGATTTGATAAAGGTATACAAAATTATGAGAGGTATAGATAGGGTAAATGCAAGCAGGCATTTTCCACTGAGGTTGGGTGGGACTACAGAGGTCATAGGTTAAGGATGAAAGGTGAAATGTTTAAGGGGAACATGAGGGGGAACTTCTTCACTCAGAGGGTCATGAGAGTGTGGAATGAGCTGCCAATACAAGTGGAGCATGCGAGCTCGATTTCAACATTTAAGAGAAGTTTGGACAGGTGCATGGATAGTAGGAATATGGAGGGCTCTGGTCCCAGTGCAGGTCAATGTGAGTAGGCAGTTTAAATGGTTTTGATATGGACTAGATGGGCTGAAGAGCCTGTTTCTGTGATGTACTTCTCTATGACCTTTTAACCTTCCCTCTACATAATTCTCCATTTTTCTATCTTCTATGTGCTATCTATGAGATTCTTAAATAACCCTAATGTACCTGCTTCTAGCACCATCCTTGGCAGGGCATTCCAGACACCCATCACTCTCTGTGTAAAGAACCTACCTCTGATATCCCCTTTATGCTTTCCTCCAATTATCTTAAAATTGTGCCCTCTTGTATACCTCTCATCGTCTTGTACACCTCTACTCAGTCAGCTCTCATCCAGAAGGAATCCACTCAGTCATAATTTATGCCAAACCTCAGTTAAGCAATCCCATCCCTCAAGAACCCTGCAAATTATTTACCTTCAAGTATGTTCCAGTTACCTTGTGAAACCTCTGATTTCCACCACCCCTCAAGGGAGCAGCTCTAACCAGAATAGTTGACTTTTACCACCCGAAAATATTAACCTCTGTTCTGAAACTAAAAAGTGGATTTAAAGTAAGATGTAAATTCAAAATAGTTTGATGAAAATATCAATACCTTAATGTCTTCACTGAAGTTACTGATTTTTCCGTAATCAGCTCTTTCCAAATGGTAGTTAACCCAACGCAGAAGAAGATCTTCAGGTGAGATTTTTAACAGCTCCTCCAGCTCTTCGCCTTCCCTTAACAGAGCAATAAGTGCTGAAATCAAAGACATAACAGCATCAATATCAAAAATTCAGAAAAGGTTGTCATACACCACAACATTATATATTGTGTGTGTATATAAAAGCTAAAAGATATGAGGTCGCTTTGGCAAGTAAGGTGAAAATAAATCCAAAGGGTTTCTACCGTTATATTAATAGCAAAAGGATAGTGAGGGATAAAATTGGTCCCTTGAAAAATTAGAGTGGACAGCTATGTGTGGAGCCAAAAGTGATGGGGGAGATTCTGAACAATTTCTTTTCTTCGGTATTCACTGAGAAGGATATTGAATTGTGTAAGATAAGGGAAACAGGTAGGGAAGTTATGGAAACTATGATGGTTAAAGAAAAGGAAGTACTGGAGCTTTTAAGGAATACAAAAGTGGATAAGTCTCTGGGTCCTGACAGGATATTCCCTAGGACCTTGAGGGAAGTTAGTGTGGAAATAGCAGGGGCTATGACAGAAATATTTCAAATGTCATTAGAAACGGGGATGGTGCCAGAAGATTGGTGTATTGCTCATGTTGTTCCATTGTTTAAAAAGGGTTCTAAGAGTAAACCTAGCAATTATCCACCTGTGAGTTTGACGTCAGTGGTGGGTAAATTGATGGAAAGTATTCTTAGATATGGTATATATAATTATCTGGATAGACAGGGTCTGATTAGGAACAGTTAACATGGATTTGTGCGTGGAAGGTCATGTTTGACAAATCTTATTGAATTTTTTTGTAGAGGTTACTAGGAAAGTTGACGAGGGTAAAGTGGTTGATTTTGTCTATATGGACTTCAGTAAGGCCTTTGACAAGGTCCCACACGGAAGGTTGGTTAGGAAGGTTCAATCGTTGGGAATTAATATTGAAGTAGTAAAATGGATTCAGCAGTGGCTGGATGGGAGATGCCAGAGAGTGGTGGTGGATAACTGTTTGTCAGATTGGAGTTCGGTGACTAGTGGTATGCCTCAGGGATCTGTACTGGGTCCAATGTTATTTGTCATGTACATTAGTGATCTGGATGAAGGGGTGGTAAATTGGATGAGTAAGTATGCAGATGATACTAAGATAGGTGGAGTTGTGGATAATGAAGTAGGTTTTCAAAGCTTGCAGAGAGATTTAAGCCAGTTAGAAGAGTGGGCTGAAAGATGGCAGGTGGAGTTTAATGCAGATAAATGTGAGGTGCTACATTTTGGTAGGAGTAATCAAAATAGGACATACATGGTAAATGGTAGGGCATTGAAGAATGCAGAACAGAGGGATCTAGGAATAATGGTGCATAGTTCCCTGAAGGTGGAATCTCATGTGGAAAGGGTGGTGACAAAAGCTTTTCGTATGCTGGCCTTTATAAATCAGAGCACTGAATAAAGGAGTTGGGATGCAATGTTGAAATTGTACAAGGCATTGGTGAGGCCAAATTAGGAATAATGTGTACAGTTTTGGTCACCAAATTATAGGAAAGATAGCAACAAAATAGAGAGAGTACAGAGAAGATTTACTAGAATGTTACCTGGGTTTCATCACCTAAGTTACAGAGAAAGGTTGAACAAGTTGGGTCTTTATTCTTTGGAACGTAGAAGGTTGAGGGGGGACTTGATAGAGGTATTTAAAATTATGAGGGGGATAGATAGAGTTGATGTCGATAGGATTTTTCCATTGAGAGTGGGGAAGATTCAAACAAGAGGACATGAGTTGAGAGTTAAAGGGCAAAAGTTTAGGGGTAACATGACGGGGAACTTTTTTTTTTTAACTCAGAGAGTGGTAGCTGTGTGGAACAAGCTTCCAGCAGAAGTGGTTGAGGCAGGTTCGATATTGTCATTTAAAGTTAAATTGGACAGCTATATGGACAGGAAAGGAATGGAGGGTTATGGGCTGAGTGCAGGTCGGTGGGACTAGGTGAGAGTAAGAGTTCAGCATGGACTAGAAGGGCCAAGATGGCCTGTTTCCATGCCGTAATTGTTATACGGTTATATCAGAGCAAAGAGGATGCCCAAAGAGACCAATACAACTTTGACCCCAAGACCATAATATACAAGAGCAGAATTAGACCATACTGTCCATTGAGTCAACTCTGCCATTCCATCATGGCCAATTTATTATCTCTCTCAACCCCATTATCCTGCCTTCTTCCTGTAACCTTTGATGTCTTTAATAATCAAGAACCTAATGACTTCTGCTTTAAATATACCCAATGATTTGGCCTCCACAGCTGTCTCTGGTTAAAGAAAATTCTAATCTCTCTTCTAAGTAGATGTCCCTATAATCTGAGGTCTTAGACGAAAGGAAACATCTTCTCCACATCCACTTTATCGAGAACTTTCAATATTCAATATTGAGGTTCTCCATCATTCTCCTAATCACCAGTGAGTACAAGACCAGAGCAATCAAACACTCCTCATATGATCATCCTTTCAAACCCAGAATCATCCTTGTGAACCTCCTGTGGACACTTTCCAATGGCAGCACTTCTTTTCTGAGATAAGGGACCTAAAACAGCTTACAATACTCCAAGTGCAGCCTTATAAAGCTCCAGCATTACATCCTTGCTTTTACATTCTAAAAGAAGAAAGCCCTTAACTCCAAGTGGAGTCATCGGGACACCATCATGATGGCACTTTTTTTTGTTTTAAGCAGGCTTTCTTATTTTTACGAGGTCAAGTTGCTAGCTCGACGCTCAACCCAGCACGGATGGAAAGCGTGCAAGGGAGCTGGCTGGATTCGAACTCCGGAGCCTTCGCTCCGAAGTCCGGCGCTGATGCCATTACACCATCAGCCAGCTCGCTTTTACATTCTAGTCCTCTCAAAATGAATACTAATATTGCATTTGCCTTCCTCACCACTGACTCAACCTGCAAATTAACATATTGTCAGGATGCTGGAGCAGGGATCCAATCGTAGACCAAGTACTGTGCACACAGTGATATAAACAAATCCCAAAGTGCAAAGTTCAGGCAGAGATCAAAACATCCAGAGAAATCCAAAAACCAGAATCAGGAAACAGGCAGAGTCAATAATCAGATGGACCAAGTACAGATACGAATACTGGAAAGGTTCAGGAAAATTCATTGGCACAATCCGGCAACAAACAGGTGAAAACACAGGACTGACATACGCTGAGCAATAAACAGAGAGGCAGATGATAGGTGGAGCACAGTGAGACAGAAGTGGCAGCAAAACAGGTAATAATGAGAAACAGGTGAGAGGCGGAGTACTCAGTAATGCAGGGGCCGGAGTAGAGCAGAAGTGGGGACAGGAGCACATGGGGCATGAAAACAAACAAGAGCACATGGCAATACAAAACCACGGACTGACGGCTTGGGGCAAAACACACAAAAACACAAACTTCAACTGGAGGTACTGACACATACAGAGAATCCTGCACAAGGACTCTCAAGTTGCTTTACACCTCTGATTTTTGAATTTTCTCCCCATTTAGAAAATAGTATATGCCCTTATTCCTTCCAACAAAGTGGATGACTATACACTTCCTTAAACTACATTCCATCTGCCACTTTGCCCATTCTCCTAATCTGTCCAAGTCCTTCTGCAGACTCCCTGCCTCCTCAACACTCCTTGCTCCTCCACTAATCTTTGCATCATCTGCAAACATGGCTACAAAGCCATTAATTCAGTCATCCAAATCTTTGACATATAATGTGAAAAGCAGTCCCAGTACCAACCCCTGTGGAACACCACTAATCACTGGCAGCCAACCAGAAAAAAAAACCCTTTATTCCCACTCTTTGCTACCTGCCAGTCAGCCAATTTTCTATCCATTCTGGTACCTTCCCTGTAATACCATGGGCTCTTATCTATTTTAGCAGCCTCATATGCAGCACCTTGTCAAAGGTCTTCTGAAAATCCAAATTAACAATATCCACTGACTTTCCTTTGTATATCCAGACTGTTATTTCCAATAGAATTCCAATAGATTTGTCAGGGAAGATTTTCCCTTAAAGAATCCATTCTGACTTCACCCTTTTTTATCATGTGCCTCCAAGTAGCCAAAAACCTCATCTTTAGTAATGGACTCCAACACCTTACACCGGAGTCAGGCAAACTTGCCTACAATTTCCTTCGTCTTGCCTCCCTCCCTTCTTAAAGAGTGGAGTGACATTTGCAATTTTCCAGTTTAAAAAAAAGCTAGATGCCAAACAGACTATAATGTTGCAAATGACACATTCAGCACAAAATGTACTTCATCGCTGTACTCTCCTTCATTGCTAAACATAGTAAAGTAAATGAAAGATCATCATGAAGATAGAGCCTTGCTATTGTGACTTAGTATCTGCAATTATATTAAACCCATACAAAAACAAGTCTTCTTGTATCTGGATTACAGCACCTGGTCATCTGCATGCATGATTAAGTGATTAAGCTAGCATAGTCCCGCTAGTTCTTTGCCTGCACAAAACAAAGATTATCACTTCATACTTTTTTTTTAAAAAATACATCATATTTTGCCAGATAGGTTTGTATGCACACCTACACTGCCCACTTACCTTCATTCCTGGTAATCTCAATGTCAGCGAACAAGCCAATCTTTATGATCTGCCACAGGAGGCCGAGTACCAGGTGGTGTCTGCCTTCCTTTAGATCTTCTGCACCGATGTTCACCACTGTACAGCCAATGGCAGAGGCAGAGTTCAGAGCAAGGTTCAGATTTTCCTGTGGGAGAATTAATTAGAGTGCAAATAATGACACTGTTTTCAAAACATCATTTCTGTAGACACAATACATTTAAAAGCAGCAATGTCAGAATATGGAGAAAAAGACCCTTATTTTCTGGGAATTGTCAGTGAAGAGTTGCTCTGGTGCATCTCTAATGGAGCAAAATAAACAGAGCAGACAGTTACATCCTTCACCCTGTCCATTTTAAAATGCAAGATATCCCAGTGGCTACCCATTTCAGTTTGGCATTTCATTCCAATTCTGGCATATCTGTCCATGCTTCCTCTATGGCCATGACAAGGCCAAACTCAGCTTGGAGGAGCAACACTCCACATTTCATCTGGGTAGCCTGCAACCTGATAGCGTGTACATCGATTACTCTAACTTCTGGTCATTTCTCTCCCCCATCCCGCCCTATCTTTACTCCTTCCCCTTGCTTCCCCCACCTCATTCTGGCTTCTGCCCACCTTCTTTCCAGTCCTGATGAAGGGTCTCTGCCCGAAATGTCGACCGTTTACCCTCTTTCACAGATGCCGCCTGACTTGCTGAATTCCTGCAGCAATTTGTGAGCACACAAGAACCAAAACGTTGACTTTTTCCTCTCCCTACACAGATGTTGCCTGATCTTCTGAGTATTTACAGCACGTTTGGTTTTTGATTTCCAACCTGTAATTTTCTTTTAGCTGATTATGTAGGTTGCTCTCTGCATTTATAATCTATTATCTGCTCTAAAAAAATAATTTGATACTACTTTTGAGAGGAGGCAAATGAATTATGAAGGTATAACACCGAAAGATAAATATGAACCTTCTATGCACATTAGCTACCATTGATGGAAGGATAGTACTTACAGAAATTGTGAATGGCGTCAGCTTCTTCTTGTTAATTACTCGCTCATCAATTGTATCTGGCTGGGATAAGTTAATCATTTTGCTGAACAGAGGGAAAGAGATTTTTGTCAGAAGATTACATTAGAACTCAAAGTTGAAAATTACATCAAATATTTAAGTACCATGGATGAAGAGTTGATTTATTTTCCATCACAAAGATTGTGGGATGAATGTCATAATTGTTTGGTTCCTACCAAACGTTGGACAGCAAGAGTCTGCCCTGTTTACTACCTGCCAGCTCAGAGGTTGAATTACCATATCCACGTCTCTCTTTGATATACAGTGGACTCCAGTTAATCAGACCATTGGTTAATTGGGGCAGCCGCTTATTTGGGGCAACTCTTAAAAAACAGAAACTAAATCGAGAAAATAGTCAGGATTTCCTTCGTTTATTCAGGATAATATCCCATTTAATCGGGGCAGAAGACTTGTTGAACAGATTCTAACTAGCATAAGTCACTTGCGCTTATAAATAGTCAGCTGCATGTGTTTGTGTACAAAAAGCAGTGATTTTTGTCATGAATAGTTGGTAAGAAGTAAACAGTAAGACAACACTGAACTGTCTTGCTCATTGCAGTTTCAAGCATTCAGGCTTGGAAATGGGCGTGAGTGAAAATGAAACAATTTCACATCTTCAACATTAGGAACTACAAGGAACTTAAAGAAAATGACATCTTGAATGTTACAATGAAAATTAAGACTTGGTGGATACAATTGTCATCAGGATTGTGTGAAGGCAGTCCATTCTCTGCATTAGGGGTCTACACTGATTGTGTTCATTTCATACACTAAATAAATTCCTGTCACTAATTATTAGGAACTAATACAGTTTTATAGTACTGTAGTACTATTGGTAGTGTTCCAATTTGTTCTGAGTTTCATTTAATGCACCATTTATTACTCAGTTTGCATTTTTAACCATTTCCATAGAACTTTGGTTAATTAGGTTAACCACTTAATTGGGACAAACTCTACTGGGCCTGATGAGTCCCAATTAACCAGAATCCACTGCATTTCAAAAATAAGCTTTATTCATAAAAATAGACAAGGAATACTATAATTTTTCTAGCTTTCTTTACACTGTTATCCAGTCTATACATTTCAAGTGTTGGCAAAACAAAACATCTGTGGTGTCATCAACTCAAAAGCACCAATGCCAATCAGGTGGTCTTTTTGAACAGTACACCATTCAAGTGTTTGCACAGTTGTTACACAAGATCTAATTTCTCTATATCCATGTGGCAGCATTCACTTATGGACATCTCGTTGTACCAGAAGTTTTACCCTGCTGCATGGACTGAACTCTGAGTCCTCCAAGATCATCCAGAGGCAAAGAGTGTGGCTTGCCTGCTTTTCACTTCTGAGTTGCACCCTCACACCTAACTCTTTCCACCACACCACCCCCAATTGACTGGAGAAGAAGGTGCTGCAAGTTTGTCTGAAGTTGGCACAATTCCCCCCGATTCTGCCTTGCTCTCTGAACACCTTGGAGGATGAAGAATCAGTGAAACCTTCTCTCACTGCTCCCCCTCTGATCTCTGCTGCCCAACTCCTCTACCTGCTACTACAGCCACGCATCCTTCCTGGGAGCTTGTCCAGCTAACCTTTCTCCCCCTCCTTCCTTCCCTCTCACTCCTGAAGAAGGGTCTCAGCTCAAGACATTGATTGTTTGCTCTTACCCATAGATCTGGCTGACCTGCTGAGTTTCTCCAGCATTTTGTGTGTGTGTTGCTGAAAAATCTCTTGATGTTCTCTTTGGGTGCTTCTCACCAGTACATACAGGAGTCAAAGAGGAGCTTCATATTGCTCCCTGTGCCACACCTCCTTAATTTCTTTGGAGTCAGCAGATCAGGAGCAAAGAATGTATTCCTGCATTCCCCCCAACCCCCCACCCCCACCCTTTCTGGAGAGCTATCCCAAGGCTGGCTGACCAAAACCAGTGTCAAGCAAGTGTGGATTTGAGCAACAAATAATGCCAAAAATTGAGCAAATGTGAATTAGTAACATCCCAAGCTTCAATATTTTACAACTTTAATCAGAATTTTTAAAAAAAGTTGAATAAACAGAAGGTTACCATAGGAGAATGCCATCGCCAACTGCATTAAACAGATGGTCACTGTTGGGATTCATGGGAATCAAATGTTTACAGTCAGGATCGCCTTCCAATGCTTTGTTAATCCAATTAACAAATGCAACCTTTTCTTCCTCTGCAATTTAAGAGAATATCTTTCAGGCACTTCTGGTCATATTCAATAAAAGACAATAATTTGGGAATAATCATTAAATAAACATATAAACCAAAAACATTAAGGTACATGGGCAAATCATACTTTGCAATGACTGTGGGATTTTACATTTGCAAGGTGACCACATATACACAGATGGAGGCTGAGGGCACAACTTCAGACCTCAAGGCCAAAACGACTGCCAACAAGTCAAAGCAGCACATAATGTTGTCAAAGCAGCTCATAACGGTTGTCCAACATACCCTCAATACATTGTACCTTTGATCTCATCTAACTAAATACTATCACATCTTATATTGGTCTCTCTTCAATCACTTCTGTGAACTAGAGGAAATAGAATCCATCTATTCTTGCTACTGTAAAAAGCTGCAAAAAATTTTGAAGATGTTCCCATTACTGTTTACATTAAGTTTGTTTTGCACCAAATTCTTCATCTCCTTTTTAGTGGAGATACAACCAAAAAATGCTTCATTCACAGGATGCTGCAAACTACTTTCCATCTCAATAATATATTTGTGCAGATTAAGATGCGAGAAGGCCCATTTTCTACAAGTTCTGAAAACTGTCAAATGCAAGATAAACATACTCAACACCTGCCTCATGGCACGTCCCATTTGTGAGAAGAGAAATTCTGGTTTATAAAAGCACTACCTCCGATAAGTTGTGTTATATTATAATGTACTAGATACTCAATCCTAGCCTGAAGAGGGTGCTGGAGTATTTTAGTGTATTAAAGGGTTGCTTTGGAAAAGAAAATAGAAGAAGTTCTTCCAGCTCAATATACATAGAGACATGCCAGAATATTTCCACTTCCATGATCTTAAATTCAAAGGTTTGCCTTTTAATTTTTAACAACTATTGTTTGAGAAATTTTAAGTTTTTTTTAAAAATGAAGGCCTTTCTATTTGTATGTTGAGAAAAACTAAACAGCCAAAGTTCATTGGGCACTTTGCCATAAAGAGTGGAAATCAGGGTGCAGTGACTATTTTAACATCCTGTTTTCTGCACAAATACAAGACTGATTGGTCAGGTGTTCCCCAACAATTTCAAAATATCAAGAAACAGTGCA
This sequence comes from Mobula hypostoma, assembly GCF_963921235.1. NCBI lineage: Eukaryota > Metazoa > Chordata > Chondrichthyes > Myliobatiformes > Myliobatidae > Mobula > Mobula hypostoma. The sequence goes on from NC_086100.1 coordinate 25,558,929, forward strand.
TTATCCTGATTTTGAACAGAGATGTTAGGTTTATGTGCTCTACAAGTCGTCAGGAAGCACACTGTGCCCTCATACTAATACTGTCCTAAGACCATGGGTGTGTGCACCAAGCTATAAAGCCAGCCTGCAAAATGAACATTACAGAAAATGTTTAGCTCCTACATAGCACTGACTGCCACAGCTGAAGTGCAAGGCTGAGTAAATTGGGGCAGGGGGGGGAGGGCAGTAACTTTATGATTGGGCGTTTGGACTCATATGTGCAGAAGATTTCATCCTTCAAAATTAAAAGTTAAGAATTCCTTTGAGTCTGTTTTTAAAGAACCACTGGTTGCTGAACACCAGAACAAATCAGATGGCTGGTAACCGGATCACGTACTAAACTGCTTTCATTGCTCTACCAAATGCTGTACTTCAGGGATGGTAATTTATAGCCCAGTCTAATCACAAAAAAAATATTCATGTACATATCACAGCTGGTTAACACAAACTTTCTCTGTTCCTTCAGCAGCCAAAACTTGCACAACTTGCGGGTCCTTGAACTAAGCTAAAGTGAAACCATATGAGCAGCTCTTGCAGAGATATAGAAGATTATACTGACTTGTGAACTTAGTTGATATACAGAAGGAAGAATTAAACAAGGTTAATAAATCATGTTTTCCGCGATTTCACTGACAATGAAGATTTAACTTTCAGAAGTAGTTTGCACTTCCTTTGTAGTTTCTATATTTATTTTTCCCTTCACAAGTATAACCCTGCTACACCTGCTGCCTGTGTTGTAATGCATGCTGAAGCAATGGAGCGGAGTGGGACATAATAAGGAGAATTCACCCCTTCTTGCTCCCCATCTCCAATAATGCAATTTGAAAATCAACTTCATGGCTTGCAATGCATGAATTTGTACATAACTGAGACACCAGCTGCTGCAACCTCCCTTTGGAAGCAGTAGTTAAGTGTTTCAGCTTTTAATCATAGAATCTAAATACTGAGAGGCAAGGCATTAATCCCAAGTCCTGCTTGCCCTTGTGGCACTATGAAAGAGAACTGAGTTGTTTGGTGTCTCATGGGCAATATTCATCCCTTAGCCAACAACTAAATTAAAGTGTACTTTTCTGACTAAAGTTCATTGACCTGAAACATAAACTCAGGTTTCAATCTTCCCAAACCAAATGAGTATCTCAGCATTTCTTTTTTTTAATTTCAGATTTTCAACATAGGTGTGATTTAGTTTTCTAAATGAAAATTGATTGCTTGATCATTACCTCATTTCTGTTTGCATAAACTTAGTGTGCACATTGGCTAATGTGTTTCTTGTATTAGGTGCTGTGACTGGAAAAGTACTTTATTGGCCATTGACATTCAGAATATTGAGGTCATGAAGGTATGTACATTTTCTCTTTCCATTGTATGCCAGTTTTGTCCCCAATAGATTTAAATTGGCTTTTTCTGTGCAGAAATAGTTTTAAATTCTTTAGCCTCATTTTCTGGCAATCAGCAGACAATTTTACCATCTGTCAAGCAAAAATCAGTTCAATTGTAATTTAAAAACTAAAAAAACAGCTTTGGACTAATCTAAAAAAACTTTAGATGGGGATGTTAGAGGGTCGTCCTTCCTTTGCTCAACAGTCTCTTCCCAATGCACAAATATTAATTGAGTTCCAATAATGGCAAACAAAAGATAATAAAAGATGGAGTTCTGGGCATCTGTGTCACAGTGGAGTGATTCCTTTCAGCAAAGACAGTTTTCCATGTGGACTTCTAATAAGTAATTAAATTCTGATGCAGCTGTAGTTGCCTGGCAATTCATGTAAGCACCAATAACTCTCCTAATGCTGCTCCCATAATTACCTTTTTAAACATTACCAACCTTGAAACATCCCCGCAGTATTGGGCAGGTTATGGGGTGGGAGGGGGCAGAGATGGAGACTGTGCACAGAGTAAGCGCATTTCATTTAGTCTGAAGAAAATTGTTATCTCTGTTTATCAAGATGAACCTTCATTTGTTAGGCAAGGGTCATAATCCTGTAGCTTCAACTAAATTAAATTAAAAATGAAGAAAATATTTAATGTTTCTTCTGCTGCTGCATAGGTAACAGAAATAAGAGGCTTTAGATTCTAAAACAACACAATGCTTCAGCAAATTAATACAAAGTATTTCCAAAGCCAATTCCAAGAGATTAGAAAGTACAATTAACTCATTGGTTATTTATGGAGTTCAGGCTGACTTCTACAGAGATGCACGTCTTTAATTCGCCAATGTGCCCATCAAGATAGCCAATAATAGCCATATGGAAAATAAAAATATATTTCCATAATCAAGTATAACAAAGACCGTCATTAACAAGTTTCCATGGAATACTCAGACCGTCAAAAAACTCAATGACATTATAATGCCATTTCCCCATGCGAGATTGCATCAATGAACCTTGCCACAAATGATTTTTTTAAAGAACTAAAACATCTCTACACATGTTCGTTACTCAACCACAGCTACAGTCAGAGTAACACAGCACAAAAACAGGCCCTTCCACCCAACCTTTCCATGCTGACCACAGCGTCCCCCCTGCCAGTACCAGTTGCCCACATTCACCCCCTCAAGCCCCTCCAACATCACATACCTATCTAAATGCCTCTTAAATTTTAATTACTTTCTCTGACAGCTCATTCCAGGTATTCGCTAGCCTCTGTGTAAATAAGTTATCACCCAGATCTCTTTTTTACATCTCCCCTCTCATCGTCTATCTGCGCTCTATTTTTGGATTTCCCAACTTGAAGAAAAGATTAACAGTCCACCCTATCTATATCCCTCATGATTTTATAAACTATGAGGTCAACTCTCACTCTCCAGCACTTCAGGAAATAAAGATTTAAAGAGACTGTGGATATTTACTGCATGGGGACATGTAGGCCAACAGTGACTGTGCAATTGGTTAATATTTTCCCATATCAGTTTTCAAGAGGTTAATGTAAAAACATAAAGGTATATATTCCCACCAACAGATGTCAAGAACAAGAGGACATAATATAAAAGGTCATTTGCAAAGGGACCAGAACTGATCAAAACCTATGAAAAATAAACACCAAGTGGCTAGCAACTGAAGTTCAATGTCAGAGATTGTGGAAGCAAGTTCATTAGCAAGTTTCCAAATGGAGCTAGATTAGTACTTGAAAGGAAAAAAGGGCTATGGGGAAGGTAGGGAGGTGAAATGTGCTGGACTGCTCTTGTACAGAGCATGGTCTCAAAATAATGGCCCCTTTCCATGTGATTCCATACATGCCTGGAGAGAGACTGGGCAAATGGTAACATGGAAAGGTAGTGAACTAAACACAGAATGTTTTATTTTGGACTGCCTTGGAACCCCTTTAGCCAACACCAAAGTGACTTATCCTATCATTTAAACCTGAATCATCAAATAAATTCTCCAGGGAAGCAAAAAGAACACATCGACCCAAATGGTAATTTCAAATGTTATGAGAATACACATAAAATTAAGATGTTTGCTGGCCTGGGTTAGCATCAGTGACATCAGCAGTTGGTCTGCCACCTGCCCTCAGGGGAAGGAGAGATAAGGAACAATGGAGCAGCGTCTGGAGATGTGTAATGAAGGAACGGGGGAGAGAGAGCTGTCTGGAGCGGCTCCCCTCTTTGAACATTGAACTGTTTGAAGTGATGGACAGGCGATACCCCAGCAGGGGGATAAAAAGGGACCGGTTTGCTAAGGCGGGACACACGCCACCCGAGGTAACGAGACCCTGGAAGCGGTGCGCCTCTCACGAGTGGGTGAGAAGTACCAGACGACGACCAGGGTGGAAAGGTACGATCAGCGGGAACCCGGTGTGTGTCCGCCCTTGCCTGGGTGCCGGGTTCACTGCAGAGGATCGACTGCATCTGGAGGAGGGGTCACAGTCGGTGACCTCAGGTGACATCACCAAGGACCCGCCCAAAAGTTGCTTGTGAGCAATCTCGCCGGTCTGTGAGTGAAGCCGTTCTGAATGATCAGTTGTTCCTGTTCTATTGCTCTCTTCCCCCATGTTGTCCATCGCCATGGCAACGATTACTGCGAACTGAACTGGACTGAACTTTGAGTCATTTTGAAATTTGGTCATTTACCCCTAGACAACGATAGAGCTTGATTGATGCTGTTATCTTAATTCTGTGCACCTGTGCGGTTATCATTGTTGAACTGTTGCATTTATTATCCTTTCGATTACTGTGTTGCTTGTTTCTTTAATAAAACTTTCTTAGTTCTGGTACTCCAGACTCCAACTGAGTGATCCATTTCTGCTGGTTTGGCAACCCAGTTACGGGGTACGTAACATAAGTGGGGGCTCGTCCGGGATTTTGAACGCTAAATTTGGGACGGAGTAAATTGATTGGGTTAAAATTCCCGAAAGAAAGAAAAGACAAACAGCAGAAATGGAGGCTGAGGAATTTATAAAGGCACCGACCTTGGAGGCATTAGAGGATGCCAGAAAATCGGAATTGATAGCTGTGGCCAAACGGTTGAATCTTGCTAAGGTGAAGTCGACAATGAGGAGAGAGGAGATACACAGAGCTATTGTAGAGCACTATGTATCTAAAGGTGTGTTTCCCTAAAGTGAGCTGGGGGTGGTGTCTATTGAAAAACCTGCTGGAGACACGGTACAGGTACAGCTTGAAAAACTGAGACTCGAGCACGAGTTCCGGGTACGGCAGTTAGAACACGAAGAGAAGCAGTTAGAAAGGCAGGAGAGAGAGTTAGAAAGGCAAGAGAGAGAGAGACAGTTAGAGAGAGAGGAGAAAGAGAGGCAATGGGAGCGAGAAGAGAGAGAGAAACAGAGGGAAAGGGAATTTGAGCTGGAAAAGTTAAGGATAAGGGCCGAGCAGGGGCTCGTGCCGAACCAAGGTGGAGGGTTCCGGGCGACCCAGGAGGTTAGGCTGGTTCCCCCATTTGACGATACCGACATGGATCGGTACTTCCTCCACTTCGAAAAAGTGGCTATAAGTCAGGACTGGCCGAGGGATAAGTGGGTTGTTTTACTTCAGAGTGTACTGAAAGGGAAGGCCCAAGAAGCTTACTCAGCTTTGTCCGCGGAAGATGCCCAGAGGTATGAGGTGGTGAAAGAGGCCATCCTCAGGATTTATGAGTTGGTCCCGGAGGCATACCGGCAGAGGTTCTGGAATGCGAGGAAGCAGTGGGACCGCACGTATTTGGAGTTTGCCCGTGAGATGCAAACATATTGTGAGCGTTGGTGCGCCTCGAAGGGGGTAGAGGGGGATTATGACAGACTGCTACAACTGATCCTGATTGAGCAGTTTAAAGGTTGTGCCCCTGAGGGTATGAGACCCGACCTCGATGAGAAAGGGGCAGCCACGTTAGCCGCAACTGCTAAGTTAGCGGATGAGTATGCGTTGACGCATAAAATGAAGTTTGCCCCGAGTAAAGGCTACCAGAAGGGTAGTCAGGACGGAGGGGAGAGTCCGCCGGAAAAGTCAGAAAGTAAGCCGGGGACTAGTGAAAAGCGTAAGGTAGACCAGGAGCAGTCTGGTAGGAAGTCTCCTGGGGTCGTCTGTTATAATTGTGGGAAAGCCAGACACTTTGCGTCCAGGTGCTTTGCCCCAAGGAAGGAGACGGGGAAAGGAAAAGCGGAAATTTGGAATGGCTGTATCGAGCTGTTAAGCGAACTGCTAGGGAAGGACAGGTCTGAAAAAGTCCAGGAAGGGCGCGAGAGGTTTATCTCGGCCGGATTGGTGTCAGTGAAGGAGAGGTTAAAACCACTTCTAGTGCGGATCTGGAGAGACACGGGAGTGTGTCAGTCACTAATACTGAAGAGTGTATTAGAGTTTAGCTCAGAGACCCAGACTGGGGAGGTAGAGGTCAAAGGTGTTGGGGAAGGGACAGAGTCAGTCCCTTTGCACCAGATACACTTACAGAGCAACCTGGTCTCTGGACTAGTCACGATCGGGGTGAGGTCCGAATTACCGATGAAAGACGTGGAAGTCTTGCTCGGTAATGACATCGCCGGAGGAATCGTGTTCCCAGCAGTGAGATTGACAGGTCAGCCTGCCAGCATTGAGGCCCCGCCCATGGACTCACAGGTTCATCATGGGGCTGCAGTGGTGGATTTAACTGTGGTGGTAAATTTAGCTGAAACATTTCTACCAACCTTGTATGAGACAGGGTGTAGTGAGATAAGAGGTAGTGAGGGAGCTGGGACGGACGTAGCAATAGCCAGGAAAGAATTTGTGCAGACGCAGGAGCGAGACGAGGGGCTGATGGTTTTTGCAGAGACAGCTCTCTCTGACACAGCTTTAACAAGGGAACTAGTAGGCTATTGTGCGGATGAGGAAGTGCTAAGGAAGAAAGGGAAATCAAGTACAGTATCCGCAGATGAGGAGTGGGGGGTGGTGCAAAAGAGTTATGGGGATGAGGTTTTTAACATGGCCCACGAGGTACCCCCCGGTGGACATTTTGCGGTGCTGGAGGAAACGGTTGGTGGAATCATGAAAGAGATTTACCGGCTGCCCAGGGGGAAAAATGTTATTGATCATGACCGACGCGAACTGAGACGGTCACCGGCTTTTGATATGCTAACAAACCTAGTCGGTGTTAGCGTGGAAATCAATGAAGCTAGGGGCCCCCTGATAAGAGGAAAAAACCATTTTGAAAAGATTAGGATGGGATCGGTCAGATGGGAGAAGGCTATTGTTTTGGCCAGGTCTACTGATAAGGTCTCTCCCTTAATCCCCGAACAAAGCGAATCTTTAGAAGGAGTAATTAAACGACTCGCACCCATGTGTTTGATTGTCCCGAGGAAATGCAAAGAACTGGGACATTGGGTGATTGTGGTTACAATAGGGCGGCCAAGTAAACAACACCCATATTTTTTGAGTAATTCAGTGACTAAAGGGCTGATGAACACAGAGGTGTGTACTGGCAATTTAATACGGCTGCCTGAAGCCAGTTTGATAGTGAACCTTGAAAAAAATGAATTCGGCCACACGAGGGTCACTTACCTGGGAATTGTGGTGACACAGGGGCAGCTGGCAGCGATGCAAGCTACAGTGCAGGCTATCGCTGACCTCCCAACCCCGACAGACAAGAGGGCCCTCAGAAGGCTCTTGGAGATGGTGGGGTACTGCAGGAAGTTTTGCAATAACTCTGCGGTCAATACCCGTCCCCCTCCTACTAAGCCCTTGCGAGAGAAAATTGAGTCGGAATGGGACGACCCTTGTTGTTGTGGTCCGGGACAAAACCAAATGAGAGGTTACATTGGTCGCAATTCATCAGTGTTTTTGGCCACTAGGAAGTTTGCTGAGTTGGAGCCTGGTCTAAGGGATTATTAATAACACGTGTAAAAGGAACAGAAAATGTGATGACTGTCTGTCAAGGTGTTGACAGCTTCAAACTCGCTGTGTTAGCCAAATAGCTAATAAAGATGTATATTGTGTATGTATCAAATAATGTAGTCATGTTTGTAATTTTTACCTCCCGGTAAAAATCCTTAAAGGGGGGAAGTGTTACGAGAATACACATAAAATTAAGATGTTTGCTGGCCTGGGTTAGCATCAGTGACATCAGCAGTTGGTCTGCCACCTGCCCTCAGGGGAAGGAGAGATAAGGAACAATGGAGCAGCGTCTGGAGATGTGTAATGAAGGGACGGGGGGAGAGAGAGCTGTCTGGAGCGGCTCCCCTCTTTGAACCTTGAACTGTTTGAAGTGATGGACAGGCGATACCCCAGCAGGGGGATAAAAAGGGACAGGTTCGCTAAGACAGACACACATGCCACCCGAGGTAACGAGACCCTGGAAGCGGTGCGCCGCTCACGAGTTGGTGAGAAGTACCAGACAACGACCAGGGTGGAAAGGTACGATCAGCGGGAACCCGGTGTGTGTCCGCCCTTGCCTGGGTGCCGGGTTCACTGCAGAGGATCGACTGCATCTGGAGGAGGGGTCACAGTCGGTGACCTCAGGTGACATCACCAAGGACCCGCCCAAAAGTTGCTTGTGAGCAATCTCGCCGGTCTGTGAGTGAAGCCGTTCTGAATGATCAGTTGTTCCTGTTCTATCTCTCTCTCTTCCCCCACGTTGTCCATCGCCATGGCAACCATTACTGCGAACTGAACTGGACTGAACTTTGAACGCAAACAACAGGAATTCTGCAGATGCTGGAAATTCAAGCAACATACATCAAAGTTGCTGGTGAACGCAGCAGGCCAAGCAGCATCTATAGGAAGAGGCGCAGTCGACGTTTCAGGCCGAGACCCTTCGTCCTGACGTCGACTGCGCCTCTTCCTATAGATGCTGCTTGGCCTGCTGCGTTCACCAGCAACTTTGATGTATGTTGGTTGGACTGAACTTTGAGTCATTTTGAAATTTGGTCATTTACCCCTAGACAACGATAGAGCTTGATTGATGCTGTTATCTTAATTCTGTGCACGTGTGGTTATCATTGTTGAACTGTTGCATTTATTATCCTTTCGATTACTGTGTTGCTTGTTTCTTTAATAAAACTTTCTTAGTTCTAGTACTCCAGACTCCAACTGAGTGATCCATTTCTGCTGGTTTGGCAACCCAGTTACGGGGTACGTAACACAAACCACTGCCCCCAATAACTACTGTGTGATTTCATCAAGGAGCAAAGACCTTGAACTGAGGAACGTACCTTCATAGGAGTGCTGGGTCCCTTCACTGGATCTGTCAGACATGCCACCTATAGCACAAATCCCCTGTTTTTTGTTGATGGCTTTTCTAAACGTTTTGCTGATTTCCTTGTCTTTAAGATCATGGAAGACCTGAAATTAAAACAGGAGTTGATTTGGCAGCGTACAAATTTCAGTACCAATATGGTGTATATTTGGAACATTGACAAAATGCAATATATAGGGTTTGGAGATGAATATTATTCATTTCATTTTGCTTTTAAAACTTACATAACAGAAGAATCACCAGGAAACATAGTTTGATACACTGACTTTAAAATCTGTGGAGCCAGGCTGAGAACACCCTGCTTTAAATGTTCTTCAATCAACTGGTTGATTCAAATGTTACCACCAGTCCTCATGGATCGTTACTTCATTTTTATTCTGCACGTATTCAAAACAAGCTGTTATTTACAGCAATTCCGAGGCTAAGAATTATTTGTAATTTTTAAAACAGAACTACTTTTTGTGATTGGCACCCGATTAGTTCCAAGGGTTTAGATGGGACAGAGTTTGTTAAGTGTGTCCAGGACGGATTCCTGTCACAGTATGTGGACAGGCCGACCAGGGGGAATGCCATACTAGATCTAGTACTAGGTAATGAACCGGGTCAGGTCACAGATCTTTCAGTGGCTGAGCATCTGGGGGACAGTGACCACCGCTCCCTGGCCTTTATAATTATCATGGAAAAGGATAGAATCAAAGAGGACAGGAAAATTTTTAATTGGGGAAAGGCAAATTATGAGGCTATAAGGCTAGAACTTGCGGGTGTGAATTGGGATGATGTTTTTGCAGGGAAATGTACTATGGACGTGTGGTCGATGTTTAGAGATCTCTTGCGGGATGTTAGGGATAAATTTGTCCCGGTGAGGAAGATAAAGAATGGTAGAGTGAAGGAACCATGGGTGACAAGTGAGGTGGAAAATCTAGTCAGGTGGAAGAAAGCAGCATACATGAGGGTTAGGAAGCAAGGATCAGATGGGTCTATTGAGGAATATAGGGAAGCAAGAAAGGAGCTTAAGAAGGGGCTGAGAAGAGCAAGAAGGGAGCATGAGAAGGCCTTGGCAAGTAGGGTAAAGGAAAACCCCAAGGTATTCTTCAATTATGTGAAGAAAAAAAAGAGGATGACAGGAGTGAAGGTAGGACAAATTAGAGATAAAGGTGGGAAGATGTGCCTGGAGGCTGTGGAAGTGAGCGAGGTCCTCAATGAATACTTCTCTTTCTGTATTCACCAATGAGAGGGAACTTGATGATGGTGAGTACAATATGAGTGAGGTTGATGTTCTGGAGCATGTTGATATTAAGGGAGAGGAATTAACTGGAATTAAGAGAGATATTAACTGTATCTTAAACATATTTAGTGAAGAAGCCTCAACTCTTTCCCTGGGCAGAGAATTCCACAGATTCACCACTCCCTGGGAAACACACAGGTTCATCACTCCCTGGGAAAAACATTTCTCCTCATCTCCATCCTAAATCTTCTCCCCTGAATCTTGAGATAATGTCCCCTAGTTCTAGTCTCACCTACCAATGCAAACAACTTTCCTACTTCTATCTTATCTATCCCTTTCAAAATTTTGTATGTTTCTATAAGATCCCCTCTCATTCTTCTGAATTCCAGAGAGTATAGTCCCAGGTGACTCAATCTCCCTTCATAGTTAACCCCTCATCTCTGGAATCAACCTGGTGAACCTCCTCTGCACTGCCTCCAAAGCCAGTATATCCTTCCTCAAGTATGGAGACCAGAATTGCACATAGTACTCCAGGTGTGGCCTCACCAGTACCCTGTACAGTTGCAGCATGACCTCCCTGCTCCTGAATTCAATCCCTCCAGTAATGAAGGCCAACATTCCGTTTGCCTTCACAAGGAATATCAATATACTAACCTGTTACCCACAACTAATGCTAGAACAATCATCTTTCATAAGTAAGCAAGTTTATTCTGAAGGTGCATGTGGTAACAATACAAATGCTTTTTTTTTCCCCAAAGGAGCTTCAGTATCACTCTCATTTTAAGTCTACATTAATGACTGGCTCCCCAAAATTTGTGTCCTGATGAAGGGTCTCAGCCCGAAATGGCTACTGCTCCCTCTTTTCCATAGATGCTGCCTGGCCTACTGTGTTCCTCCAGCATTATATGCATGTTGCTTGGATTTCCAGCATCTGCAGATTTCCTCATTTTTGTACTACCACAATTTGTTAAGTTGTCTTAATGGCAAAATTACATTCTGTTCACTTCATTCACAAGAAAAAGCTATTCATTACGAATTTTACATGTTAACATGGTGAATATTCTCCCTAAATGCAAACTCAACAATATAAAAGCACAGACATTATATGGTATATTAAGGCCAAGTACAAACGATGTAAAAGATGTATAGAATAAAATGAAGCAAAATTGCCTTTCATGTCTTCACAAAACATTGCTACCAATGAAACCAATGTATTCAGCTTCAATACTGTTTCTATTATTCAAGTGGACAAACTGCAGAATACTGGAGCCATCATGCTTTAATTGAAACGGTGTTTGAGATAATACCCGTTCTCGCCAATTTATCAACCTCTCCTGTCTGGTGATACACACTATTATGAAAAGGAGAATCTTTCTTAAAGCACCCTTTCAGTCTCCACGTTCTTCCAGGCCAATAAGGGAAACAAATACAGAAGAGGACCTGAAGCAATTATTTAGCAATAGGGAGGCTATAAAACCCAGAGTGTTTATGATGGTAGAATACTCTAGCTTAAAGAGCAATGAACAGGATGAATCAGCACTCCAGAAATGCAAGCCTGGTAGATTCTAAACCTTACCATCCTAGTTCTGCCAGCAAAGCTGACCACACGGGTTTCCACTCTGTGTCCAAGTACCCCCCCACCCTTCCCCATGACTTGCTGATACATTAACCAGCTACTGTAAATCACCCCCAGTATAGGCTGATAGAAAAAAGAATCAAAGAGGGATTGTTGGGAATTTACAGTTAAGACCATCAGACACAGGTGCAGAACTACACGATTTAACCCAGTGGGAGAACAAGGTGCAGGGGTATAACAAAATAGGGATAAAGGAAATATAGGATTAATCAGTTTCCTCTCCTGGGAACTGGCATAGACCTGGAGGCAAAGCAGACTCATTTTGCGAACGGAAAGAAAACAATCTGTGTCACATTCAGTATAACATAAGAAAACATGCAAAGGCACAAAAATAAACACACAGGTCACTTACCAAGGCAAATTCCTCAAAACTAATTCGTCCATCCCCAGAACGGTCTCCCACGGCTATAATTTGTTCCACAATTTCACGCACCTTGTAGCCAGGTAGAGGATGATTTGCTTCCTTAAAGAGATCTTGAAGCTCATAATGACTGATATAACCAGAATTGTCAAGATCTATTTTTTTAAAAAAAGATCTGGTTTATGTAATCTGCAGCAGAAAAACAAGTCTTCAAGCAACAAAAGACTTAATTTTAAAGATAATTTCCACCATTGTTCAGTAAATTAATAAAATACTTTTAGGTATATTATGAGTTGTTTGAAAATATGCCAAAGAAAGTACTTGCCATGTCATAAAGAATTTCATACTTTAAATCAATACAAGTGAGTAAATTTTAGTACAAGGATGCAGCATGGTTCTTTCAGGAAAGTTCAAGCTTCTTAACATTCATGAAGATAGTTATAACAGAACACCATCCAGTCACCAGAATTGAGGTAACTGAAAATCAAAGTCTGATAGCACCCTAAAGCTATACCTATTTTGTTAAAGGCTTCTTTCATTTCTTCCAGCTCTTCCTGAGAGATCTGCATTGTGTGGTTTTCCATCATGAACCAATCTGGAAATTCTTCTTTATGCTTTTAGACCTAAATTTGAGCAGAAAAAAAAATCAGTTCAATGTCTTAATTTTTTTTTAAAGTTTAAACAGGATATACGAGAGCTGGTGCTGTTTTACAAGGGAGTGTCTGTTACTTTTCAGTCCAGTCAATAGCAGGACAGTTAGTCATTCTGGGTGTGATAGCTAGCTTTTCCTCAGTAGCCCTGCCAATGTTTCCTTATCCAGAAGGAAAATAATGAAACAGTTAATCAAGATGATCTCAACATTACACTGTAAGGCACTCCTCCCATGAAATGTAACACGAGAAATGCGCAAGAAGTTGGACACATACTTTAATTTCCACCCTCAGCTTATTATACCATTGCAAATACACCAATATTAAGCTCCAACTTTGATTAAACTCCATAGATCATCAGCAGCAAAAGAACTATAAAACCGTGATTCAACATAGTTACCCATCTCATGCTCCAAGCTCACGCTCAATGAATTCACAATGTTTCTACTTGCAATATATAAGCAGACAAGTGACTATACACGTCTTTACTTCAAATAACAACAGGCCTGCTAAAAGGTCACCCAACTATTGAGCATGCAACAAGGCAATTTGAATGACTTATATTTGAAAACTAATATCCATCAGTTAGAGGTTTTCTAGGTTGTATTAATACTCAAAAGTCTATTTGTATGCTGCTCCAGAAATAGCATGTGAGCAGATAGACAAGATTAATATATCCAAGGTAGTTGGTTGGACACAATAGGCCTCACATTTGAAAATTGGTGCCTTCCCTCCTCCTTACCCCCTCCCCCACCAGAGTTGAATGGCTTCAAAATTCATAATTTCAAATACTTTCTCAGATAACATTACGTAATAAGAAACATTACAGGTACGCCACTTACTACTTTTAAATATCTTGCCAACATGGAAAGAGAGATCAAAAGCTTAAGTGGCTTAAAAGTGTAAACATTCCTTTGAGCAATGTACTCAAAATAATTGCCATACATTTGGTCTGGAATATGACAGTTTTTTTGAAAAATATCCCTTTTGGCTGAATTTTAACCTTGGTTTTCTTTTTACTCTGCATTTTTTATGGACATCCTTTAAATCTTAAATGGTTAAAGCACAATAACGAGTTAAGTATCTATATTACAGTGCTGGAGATTGATGAGATTAATTATTCAATGTGGTCAAGGTGTTGTTGCATAAATATTTCACAAAACCATTAGTTAAGTATATTTGAGACCATCATATTACATTTTATACATATTCCACTCATGGTGCAGGAATTTCTGTTTAAGTTTTCATGGCCGATTCTCATTCTATTCATTTACAAATTCTTTAATGTGCATTTAAAATGGTACTTACATCCATTGCACATGGTGTCAAAATTGGCTCATGTACAGATTTCCCATCATAAATGAATCATAAATTTGCTCCTTGACAAAGATTTGTTTTGCAGATGTGTTTCATAGTAAAAGTATTCAAATCAGAAGAAGTCTATATAAACCTGAGGGAGGACGAAGTGTGCACATGTGTAGAGGCTGAGAGAAATAATCAGCAGCAGTCAGGAAAATATTCACATTTATCCAGCCATTCATCTGAATTAGCTATCAGGTTACAGCATGAATGGGAAAGTTTATGACTTGTAGCATTCCAGACTGAGTTACAGCTGTTAGTGCATTAGTTATTATGAAGAGCAGCATTGCACAGGTTATCATTGGCTATCATTAGTTAATTGTCTGTTTAATGAGATTTTAAAAGCCTGTGAGACAGAATTATTTAACCTCAGACTGAATTCCACCTTTTTCAGAAATACAGAAATTTCCCCCAAAACAATGCTGAAAATTAGGTTTTCTGAAGAACCAGAAAATGATTCATTAAAAAATTTTCCTACGCCTTCTTATTTCATGGAGTGTTACAGCAAAATATAGACTCTTTCCCCCATGACGTTGTGCCAACCTTTTAAGCTACTCATTTCCTCCTCCACAGACCTCTATCTTCTAACATCCACCCAAGAGCTTCTTAAATAGTCTTAATGTACAGTATCCGCCTCTACCACCCCTGGCAGGATGTTCCAACTACCTATCATTCTGTGCAAAGAATTTAGCTCTGACATCCCCCTGACACTTTCCTCCAATCACCTTAAAATTATGCCCCCCTCTATGAGCCATTTCCACCCAATAGATCTCTGGTTATCCACTCCAACTATGCCTCTTATATTTTTAAAACTGTATTCCAATTTTATTTCAGACCATCAATAAACACCGCAGCAATACAAGTCAGGATTGTTAGCAAGATATTTTCCCCCGATTAATAATAAGCAAGGTGCTGGGATGTCAATGGCATAGGATTGGTGGAGGCTGGTGGAGGAGGGAAGAGGGCAGTAGTCTTTCAGCATTAGATTCATAGGAATGTTGATGGTAATGTAACTGAAAATAAATAAAATTTAACTATACTCAAAAAAAGCAGTTCTTGAAGATCTTAAAAGAACACATCTTTAACTTTTTTCCTCTCTGTTGGACTTGTGGGACCAGTGATACAAATTGTACCGGGATAATGGCACATAATTTATCTGAAATTATTCTTAGTGGGGAAATAAGGCAACATTTCAAGATATTGAACAGTCTGAGCTGAAAATCTCCTCCCACCCACAACAGATTTTCACTTTATGAGTGGAATTATAGAGAACTTACTTAATTAATCCACAAAATAATTTGCCCATAACTACCTATTGCAGCAAGGAGAGGACCTCAACTTCCCCAGCAGAAGCAAAATTTCTATGTTTCATGTTGCATATTACAGGAAGAACCCAACTGCATAACAATTTTGAAATTCGAGCAAAGTATGTAGCAGTGAAATGTTTTAACATTGGCTTCACTGTAAGCATTTGTTGATCAACATGGTCTATGTTTCAAGTTGCTGCCATTAATTGAACTTCCCTGAATTTCTTTCATTGCCACTACTGTAATTACACTTATATAGTAATTTATTACCTCAAAGAAAAACTACTTTCAAGCATTTCACATACTAAATGTGCAATCATATTAATTTATAATAAATAGAACAGTCAATGTAATATAGAGTACACTCAAGTCAGCACGAGTTCATCAGTCTGATGGCCTGATGGAAGAAGCTGTCCTGGAGTCTGGTCACCCTGGCTTTTATGCTGCAGTACAGCTTCCCAGATGGTAGAAGCTGGAATAAATTGTTGTTGGAATGGTTTGGGTTCCCAATGATCCTACGGGCCCCGTTTACACACCTGTCCTTGTAAGTGTCCTGAATCATGGGAAGTTCACAACTACAGATGCGCTGGGCTGTCCACACCACTCTCTGCAGAGTCCTGCAATTAAGTTGAATGTCATGTAGGGCATTCAAGGCTTGCATCAGTGGAAGAAATATGATAACTTCCAACAGGGAGCGAAAGAACTTCCCAAATTTTCATTTGGTAGATTTCCTGCTCATGCAGTCCTGATTGTTAGGCAAAGTCTCAAAATAAAATCTAGAGTTGCTTTCTTTTCATACATATTAAAGGTACTTATAAAGCCCAAATTGGGCACATTCCAATTTCTAGTCAACAATTCGCATTTGTGCAACTTAAAATCATGTGAAAAGGCTTTTCTTCAGATGAACTACTACCTCGTCACATAGTACAAAATGCCCAAATGACAGAAGCTAGCCAGTACATTTCAAAGTATTATGAAGCATTTTGAATACTTTTATCTGGTAAATTATTACAAAGTCCTGCCAAGGATGACAGTGAAGTACTGGAGGAAGACACTGTGAACATCAAAGAACACGAGTTCTGAAAGAGTACATTGTCAGAGATGTTTCACTATGGTGTGAGGGAGAGAAAGAGACAAAAGCCTGGCCGGTTATAATGTTTTGGAAACAAAACTACTTTAAAGGATTACGAAGGAATTGAATATTAGAGATAAACAGTAAGAACAAACTAGTAGAACAGTAGTAGCTTGTGTGATACCATCTTCCCTGACTGGTAGCTTACCAAAAATCAAATCAATTTCATATACCCATCATCTCTCAATTTTACACTGAGCTTCCACAGCACTCAGAAAGATTCCAAAAGACTTATTAGCTGCTGGAAGAAAGTTCTGCTCCTCCTCATTCAGTCCTCAATGGCTAACTGTTCATGGAAATTGGCCTTTGGCTTGCTGTAAGATATCCTTATGTTCTTGGAATAAAACCCAAAAATTTTGCTTTCTGTTCCTGATCTAGAGACTTCTGTGCCTAGTAGTTCAAACACAGATTTAGATTATGTTTAGATGTTGAGATACAACCTGCCCCCACCACTCACTCAGGTGATGTGTTGTAGATACCAACTCTGATGAACTTCCTCCTCAGATATCCTCCAGTTTTTAAACATACTTTTGCTTCAAGAAACTTTTCCTATCATCCACCCTACCTATACCCCTTCCATTTTATATGCCTCTATAAAGTTCCATCTTGGCCCCATCAACCTCCATTTGTCTTCACAACTGAAATACTCCTAACTAGAAATAGAAATCTTTATTGTCATTGCATAGTACAATTTGTCATACACCAATACAGCGAAAATGAGTTTGCAACTCTCATACTCAATGCTATAAAACAATAAATAAAGTAACCAGCCAGTACAAGCAATGTCCAGCAGTACAAAAGCGCAGCTCAGATGCCTGACAGCCATAAAACCAGTATTAAAGTAGCAATATAACACATTTATGGATGAGTAGATTATGAGGACACTCAGTCTTCGTTTATTGTCATTTAGAAATGCATGCATTAAAAAATGATATAATGTTCCTCCAGGATGATATCACAAAAAACACAGGGCAAACCAAGACTAAAACTGACAAAACCACATAATTATAACATATAGTTACAACAATGCAAAGCAATACCATAATTTGATAAAGAGCAGACCATGGGCATGATAAAAAAAAGTCTCAAAGTCCTGATCGACTCATCATCTAATGCAGGCGGCAGAATGGAGAAACTCTCCCTGCCATGAACCTCCAAGTGCCGATAGCTTGCTGATGCATTGGAAGCACGCAACCACAGCCGACTCTGAGTCCGACCGAAAACTTCGAGCCTCTGACCAGCCCCTCCGATACCGCCTCTTCGAGCACCATCCTCTGCCGAGCACTTCGACCCCGCCCTGGTCTCCAAGCAACAAGCAAAGCCGAGTATTCAGGGCCTTCTCCTCCGGAGATTCTGGACCACACAGTAGCAGCAGCAGCGAAGCAGGCATTTCAGAAGTTTCTCCAGATGTTCCTCCGTGCTCTCACGTCCGTCTCCTACAAATCAGGATTGTGCACGGCACCCTACTTGACAAATAACAGACATCACCACCGGAGTGGCTGCTGCGAGCTGCGTCGCGCCGCCATCTTCTCCTCTTGATGCTTGATCGATTGGTTCAGAGCAATTATAGCTTTGGGGGAAAAAAGCTATTTTTCAGTCTGGAAGTGTGGGCATAGAAAATCTTATAACGTCTGCCAGATGGAAGTTCAAACAGATGATTACATGGGTGTGTATTGTCCTTACAGATGCTTGTAGCTTTCCTTAGGCAGCGAGAGCTGTAGGTGTCAGGCCCTTTCTCTGGTGCCATGGCCGGAACTGTGCAAAGTACTCCAAGTTCTTGCCCTGAATCTTTTAGCTCCAGTGAGTAAACAGAACATTTTGATGGTCTCACAAGACATGTTTTTCCATTGTTGTTTAGTTTCAATGTAATAATATCTGTGATATTGAGGTTCAACTCAATTGGCTTAAATTTAATCATTCATTGTTGTAAAAATTAAAACGCGGCATGATTGTGAGAAAAATATGACAGAGAACTGATCACTTTGGGGAAAATCTGGAAGTCTGAAATTTTAAGAGTGCTATCATGCTGTTTCATCAGCCTTAAGAGCAAATCAATAAACTATAAGCAGAATGGTTAATAAATGAAACTGAGCAAAGTAGCACTATTATATTTCAGAAATGTGTTCTGCACTTGAAATCAAAGCCTTAAAACTCATTCATACTGAAATTATTCTCTTTCAGTAGAAATATTCCACTTGTAGTCTCATCCAAGTACTTCTAATGGAGGATTAAATTATAACTTCAGAACATACACACCAGTATTTTTCATTGGACCTTCCTTCCTTGTTTACCCAAAGACAACTGATACTTTCAGTTAAAAGTATAACCACATACACAAAATGTGCACTAGCACCTTTGAATCATTTTATTCGAATTGTGAGAAAAAGGGACAACTGATCAGAAAACTCCAAAATATTTACGAGCTAGTTAATAACTATGTACAAATACTGTTATTTTGCAAATATTGAAAAGAATCATTGATACAAATTGTATGACTGGAAAATAAATCAATCACATATATATTGAACAAAGAATCCATGCTTCTCCCTTCTTCCCTATGGGTATTATATCCTTTTCTTACTGATTATGCAATGAACTAGACTCTTCAGAGCACACTGACCCTGACTACATTTATATCTTTAAATGGTCAAAGATATTTTTCTTGAAAAACTTGGAACTGAACAGTCTTTGAAAGAGACTTAATTCGAAGTAATCAATATTTGGGACCCTCGTTTCATCAGTATGGTTTAATGGAGAGGAAAATATTAATTTATTATACATTTGTTTAGTTAAGAATGCAATTTTCTTTAAAGCTATTGTGACATATAGAATTATGACACCAACAACTGCCTCCAATACTAACGCCAATCAAATATAATCATTTCCAAATGGGCAATGATTTCAAATTATAGTTGAGAATTGATTTCTTACCTTTTTCACTTCTTCTCTATTTTGCTTATAATTTCTACTTTTGATGCCTCAAATACTATTAAATATCCAAACTACATGTTTTACCTCCAAAATAACTAACGATTTTCTCTCAAGTGTTTTATTTCACAGAGCAAATCTTCAGTTTGAGTTGGTTCTGGCTGAATAATGCTTCAGACTTGCAATAAATTTATTACTTCCAAATTAAACAATTCTTCAAGTTATAGCTGATATTACCCACCCTAATGTCAGGTAAGCACACACAAACTAGATTGCAGAAAACTAAACAAACATCTGTAACGCCAGCATATCTGTATTGGATGACCTTTGATACCATTGTAATCCCACCTAAGTATGTCACATGCCAACCAGCTTTAAGTCCAACGTGCAAAGAAAGCAGCATTTTAGTTCACTGCATTGAAGACAAAAAGCTGCAGAAGTTTTTTTTTTAAAAAGTACATAGATACTACACTATATTCTGAGAGTAAACTGAAAACAATAACTTTATGGAGCTGAATAATTAAAAATGTGGCAATCCTTGCACAAGTACACAAATTACAGTTTCTGTAGTCAAGGTAGCGGAGTTCTCAGTGCAAATCAGATTATGATTACTAACCTTTCCCCCACCCAATACATTTTAAAACTATGCATTCACAACTCAATATCTTTTTTTGCACAGCTCTAAAACTTCACAAACCCATAACCAGGATAAAGCTATGTAACAGATAAAACAGAGCACAATACTAAGCTGCTGCATTTTCTGATTTATAAAATCTGATTGCATTCTACATTTTATTTCAATAGTAAGAATGGAAGTTTATTTTTGAATGAGGTCTGACTACGCTCCTGTCAAATGCCTTGCAATGTTTTACGATATTAAATGCATCACTATTGACAATTCTACAAAGCTAAACCCAAAAGCATGAATGGCAGTGATGCTTCACTATCAGATGAACTCAACGCCTTCTATCCTGATTTGAAAGGGAGAATAGAATTACAGCTGTGAAGATCCCTGCTGCACCTGATGACCCTGTGATCTCTGTCTCAGATGCCGAAGTTAGGCTGTTTTTAAAGAGAGTGAGCCCTCACAAGGCGGAAGGTCCCAATGGAGTACCTGGTAAGGCTCTGAAAACCTGTTCCAACCAACTGGCAGGAGTATTCAAGGACATTTTCAACCTCTCACTGCTACGGGCAGAAGTGAAAAACAGAAACCCTACAGCACAATACAGGCCCTTCGGCCCACAATGCTGTGCTGAACATGTCCTTACTTTAGAAATTACCTAGGGTTACCCATAGCCCTCTATTTTTCTAAGCTTTATGTACCTGTCCTGGAATCTCTTAACAGACCCTATTGTATCCGCCTCCACCACCGTTGCTGACAGCCCATTCCAAGCACTCACTACTCTCTGCATAAAAAATACTTCCCCCTGACATCTCCTCTGTACCTGCTTCCAAGCACCTTAAACCTGTGCCCTCTCGTGTTAGCCATTTCAGCCCTGGGAAAAGGCCTCTGACTATCCACATGATCAATGCCTCTCATCATCTTATACACCTCTGTCAGGTCACCTCTCATCCTCCATCGCTCCAAGGAGAAAAGGCCAAGTTCACTCAACCTATTCTCGTAAGGCATGCTCCCCAATCCAGGCAATATCTTTGTAAATCTCCTCTGCACCCTTTCTATGGTTTCCACATCCTTCCTGTACGTAGTGAGGTGACCAAAACTGAGCACAGTAATCCAAAGTGAGGTCTGACCAGGGCCCTATATAGCTGCAAATTACCTCTCGGCTTCTAAACTCAATCCCATGGTTGATAAAGGCCAATGCATCTTATGCCTTCTTAACCACACAGTCAACCTGCATAACAGCTTTGAGCGCCCTATGGACTTGGAACCCGGAGTCTCCTCTTGGCAGCTACTGGAGTAAGACGCATTTATCGCAGCTCCATCTTTTACAACTTACTTTCCACTGTTAGATTTGTTTAAAGTTTTGAAGCTTTATCACTTTTGCTGAAGGATTTACAATTCTTTTACGATGGCTGATACTCGATCTGGAATCGAATTAAGAGGTGGCAAAACTCTTCCTGAAGTTGAGCAAACAAAGAAATCAGAGGAAGTCTCTACTTCAGAAAGAATGCTCTCTTTAATAGAAGTTATTAATGCTAAGATTGGTACAGTGGACACCAAGATCGATAAACTGATGAACGCTAATGAAAAGCTTGAAAAAAAAATAATCTTCGCTGTTCAGGAATCTTTGAAGAATCTGGAAGTTCAATATCAGATGCTTAAACGGAGCACTCATAGAATTGAAAGAGAACAGGAGTTAATGAGTCAAACTATTAAAGGACAAAAATTGAAGATGTCTTTTATAGAAAAGAAAATTAATGAAGTTACTTCGGAGTTATCAAGAATTAAGAAGAAAACGATCGATCTGGAAAGCAGAAGTCGCCGGATGAATTTACGCATACTGGGTTTGCCTGAAAATATGGAAACATTAAAGTTCTTTTCAAACATGTTATATTCACTTTTTAAGTGAGGTTCTTGAAGCCTGTCCGATACTGGACAGAGCCCACCAAATTCAACGTCCTAAGCCTTCAGCTGAAATGAAACCCCATCCTGTGATATTATGTTTGCACTATTTTATAACTGAAGAAGCTATTCTTCAGGATGCAAGGAAAAGGGATAAGCTAATTTATAACGGAGCAAAGATTCGTATAGTTGAAGATTTTACCCCAGAGATATATGCTGGAAGAATTAAATATTGGGCAGTCATGGCTGAACTTTATAAGATTAACTGTCGTCCCTCTCTGCGCTATCCGGCTTGTCTGAGAATTACTCCATCTAATGCTCACCCAAAACGAATTGACTCCCCAGAAGACAGTTGGAAATTTATAAATTTTGTAAGCAATTTGAATAGTTAATCCTTAGCCTGGAGCTGTTTGTAGCGGCTTTGATGGAAGTCTGCTCCACGTTTTATGAGTGCCCAGACATGGACTTGGTTGATTTACTTAGATCTGTTGTTGTTTGCTTTAATAGTTAATATAGTTTTGGATTTTATATATTTACTTATTTTTTTCTTTGATTTGTAAGTCCTTAACATTAGTTGTAGTATATTAGTTGGTTGGATTCATCTTTTTTCGAATACATGGTTACGTATTTTAAATGAATCTAAGATGGCCATCATTAGTTAGGTGTTAACTATTGTTAGACATAATATGTAAATATTTGGAATTTGTTTATTTCTTTATGTACCCTTTGTCATGTCTTTTTGGTAGTGGTAACATATTACTTTGTAAGCAGGGACTGCTAACTGGAGACAGGGGTCAAGGGTCATTAGAGTAGCATGCTGTCTGCCTATTGGATGGTTTCTGGGTCTTTGGGGGAGGGCGTGGGTCTATTAGATTAGTTTTTATTTCGACTGGGCAGTCTTGAGAGGTTTTTTTTGGTCAATTATCTTGTTTCTCTTTCTGATCGAGTCATGCTTTGTCTTTTCTTCAGATTTAGTTTGTGCCTGCACATTAGCTTACTTTATAAATTTAAAATTAAACCTTAAATATGGATCTTAATAAAATTAATGTAATATCTTGGAATCTGAATGGTATGAACCAACCTATTAAGCGCAGAAAGATTTT
Organism: Mobula hypostoma; assembly: GCF_963921235.1. Taxonomy (NCBI): domain Eukaryota; kingdom Metazoa; phylum Chordata; class Chondrichthyes; order Myliobatiformes; family Myliobatidae; genus Mobula; species Mobula hypostoma. Next base: position 25,581,841 of record NC_086100.1, read on the forward strand.
TAAGAAATTAAAAACACTTCATGCAGATATTATTTTTGCGCAGGAGACTCATATCCGTAGGCAGGATGAAAATCATTCTTTTAAATTTTCGAAGGGACCCTTATTTCATTCTTTATCAGTAAATACAATAAGAGGGGTATCTATTTTTATTAATTCTAAAATCTCTTTTGTACATTTTAATACTGTTACTGATTTAATTGGAAGATATTTAATTGTTACTGGTTTGTTATGTGGTCAAAAGGTGTCTATGGTGTGTGTTTATGCACCTACTATAGATAGCCCTGATTTTTTTTAAGAAGCTATTTTCTGTGCTGCCAAATTTAAATGAATATAAGTTGATTATGGGCGATGACTTTAACTGCTGTCTCACTCCATCGACTGATAGATCATCCACCAATCCGTCGCTTCCTAATAAAGCTGCGACTTGTATTAATTCTTTTTTTATTAGTATATGGCCTGGTTGATATCTGTAGATTTATGCATCCTAAAGATAGGGATTTTTCTTTTTTTACCCCACATGTATACCATAAATACTCAAGAATTGATTATTTTTTGCTGGATACGCGATTGGTGTCCTGTTGCTGATTGTGCGTATGATGTGATTGCATTGTCAGATCATGCACCCATGAAACAAACTTTGAAGTTCTCTGATAATATACTGAAGATACCTCAGTGGAGATTTAATGCTACATTACTACAAGATTTAATCTTTGTAAGTTCTATTAAAGAGCAAATTTCTCTATTTTTTGAATTAAATACAACTGAGGGAATGCCAAATTTGGTTATTTGGGATACGATAATTAGGGGACAGATAATTTCATACTCAGTAGGTTTAAAAAGGAAAACCAAAGTGGAACTTTTAGTGATTACTAATAGGATTAAAGAAATAAAGTTTATTCAGTAATGCCTAGTGAAGATCTCTATAAGGAAGGGGTGGAACTCCAAACACAGCATGATTTGCTTCTGACTTTTCCCATTGAGCAGCAAATTCTTAAATCTAAAAGTCAATTTTATATACATGGGGACAGGTCAGGCAAATTATTGGCTGGTTAATTAAAAGTAACTATGGCTGGAAGACAGATCCTGAAAATACGAAGACCTGATAGAACCGAAACAGTAGATCCTTATGAAATTAATAAGGTAGTTATGGATTTCTACTCGAACCTTTATAAATCTGAATTTTCAGACAATATTACTTTTATGAATAGATTTTTGCAAAAATTGAATTTATCTAAAATTTCTATCCAAGATATGAATACATTAGATACACCTATTAAACAAGAGGAAATATCCTCTTCCCAACCAGGTAAGGCTCCGGGACCAGATGGATATACACTGGAATTTTATAAGATTTTCACTGAAATACCTGCACCTCATCTATCTCAAATTTTCACTGATTCTACATCCTCTGGGAATCTCCCGAAAACTTTTTATGAAGCATCAATCTCATTAATTCCTAAAAAAGAAAAAGATTTATCTGAATGTGCTTCCTATAGACCAATCTCTCTACTGAACATGGATTTAAAAATTCTTTCTAAGATCTTGGCTAATAGACTTGAGAGTATTTTACCGAGTGTTATTTCCAATGATCAAACTGGATTTATTAAAAATAGGTATTCACATTTTGACATTCTAAGATTATTAAACATTATTCACTCCTCTCCATCTAAAGAATCTGGATGTGTTGTTTCTCCTGATGCAGAGAAAGCCCTTGATAGGGTGGAATGGTCTTACTTATTTGAGGTTTTGGAAAGATTTAATTTTGGTCAGGGATTTGTTTCCTTGATCAAATTGATCTATCAAGCCCCTATGGCTGCAGTTATAACTAATGATCAAAAATCTCCTTACTTTAGATCAGCGGTCCCCAACCACCGGGCCACAAAGCATGTGCTACCGGGCCGCGAGGAAACGATATGATTTGGCCATATCAAATGATATGAGTCAACTGCATCTTTCCTCATTCCCTGTCATGCCCACTGTTGAACTTTAACGCATGCAAGGTCTTCAGTGACCCAAGATGCAAATAACCCATGACGTGCAAAGGAATGGGTCTGTGACCCATTTGTGAATATCCCCAGTGAATCATCCATGTCAGCGTGGGAAGAAGATCAACTCCTCGAGCTTGTAAATAATGGTGGGCTGAAAAGTATGTTTGACATAACATTTCTGCCGGCGTTCTGGATCAAAGTCAAGGCTGAATATCCTGAGATAGCCACGAAAGCACTGAAAACGTTGCTTCCATTCCCAACATCATATCACTGCGAAGCGGATTTTTCTGCAAGGAATGCAATGAAAACTAAATTGCGCAGTAGACTGGACATAAGGAACCCCCTTCGAGTATTGCTGTCTCCCATCATCCCTCAATGGGACCATCTTGTTGCAGGAAAGCAAGCCCAGGGCTCCCACTGATTCAGCGATATTGGTGTGTTGCAATGATTTTATATGTTCATATGAGGAAAATATGAGCTGTGTTTAATATCCAAACGTTACTTAAAATATTATGATGCTATTGACTTATAAGTGACTTATAATTCAGTGGTCCCCAACCTCCGGGCCGCGAGGAATGCAGTGGTAAAGCGGTGGCCGGAATGCACCCAGCGCATCTTTAAGAAAAAAGCCGAAATAAACAAGCTAATTGATTAGGTGCTGCTTGGCACGTAATCAATTTGGGACCACTGTTATAATGGATTTATCACTATAGTCATGCAAGGAAAATATGTGCTGTGTGTTTAATATTATATTTGTTAGATAAACCCCTTCAGGAAACAAAATTGAGTGTGTTAGCCACTTAACAGTGACTTATAGTTGACTTATCATCTATATTCCGTCGTGTTCAACACCAACCACCACCCGCCCCGCCGGGTCGGCCAGTCCGCAAGAATATTGTCAATATTAAACCAGTTCGCGGTGCAAAGAAGGTTGGGGACCCCTGCTTTAGATTATACAGAGGTACTTGGCAGGGATGTCCTCTTAGCCCTTTATTATTTAACTTTGTTTTAGAACCCCTTGCTATTTATTGCTCTTAGGAATTCCAATACTGTTCAGGGTCTTAAGAGAGGGGACCAAAGTACACAAGGTTTCGATGTATGCAGATGACCTGTTAGTTTATATTTCGGATCCTAGGAAATCTATTCCTTCTATGTTATCTATATTTTCTGAATTTAGTGGTTTTTCTGGATATAAATTAAATTTACATAAAAGTGAGTTATTTCCTATTAATAATTACTTGGATCAATATCATCAAATACCTTTTAGTATTGCTAAAAATTACTTTACTTATCTTGGTATTAAAATTACTAAAAATTAAGGACCTATGTAAATATAATTTTCTCCCATTAATTGATTACACCCAACAAATGCTTTCTAAATGGTCACCTATGACGTTATCATTAATAGGTCGAATTAATGCTATTAAAATGATAGTTCTACCAAAATTCTTATATGCATTTCAGGCGGTTTCTTCCTTTATTCCTAAGATGTTTTTTTGACAGAATAGACTTTATAATTTTATCTTATATTTGAAATAATAAAAATCCTAGATTGAGTAAACCCTTATTGCAGAAATTAAAAAAGGACAGTGGTATAGCTTTGCCAAATTTTAGAATGTATTATTGGGCAATTAATATTTGATACATGAATGTCCTTCATGGTTGGATTTGAAGGAAAACTCGGCAAAGGGGTTCTCTTTGGTCTCTTTACTGGGAGCTCCTCTTCCCTTTTTGTTTTCTAAGATTAGCAGACAAGACCTTAATCCCATTATTAAACATACATTAAGAACTTGGTTTCAGTTTCGTAGATTTTTTTTGAATTAAATAATTTTGTTCTTTCCAGTAACATCCATTTCAATTATTTTTTTAAACCATCAATTCTGGATAAGGCCTTTTTAATTTGGAAAACCAAGGGAATAACGACTTTTTCAGATTTGTTTTTAGGAGATTGTTTAATGTCTTTTTCTCAGTTTGTGGATAAATATGATTTATCTAATGTACACTTTTTTAGATATTTACAAATTCAGAATTTTTTTACAACCTTTGTTGCCAAATTACCCTTCTGCTTATCCACCTAATATGACAGATGCTCTCTTTCAGTTTAAACCACTTCAAAAAGGGTTGATAACTATAATTTATAAACAGTTATTGAATTTACAAATGGTATCTAACGATAAAATTAAACATGCTTGGGAATTGGAATTTCAAGAGTCATTTTCGGATAATCAATGGAGTAAAATTTTTCATTTGGTTAATAACTCATCTACTTGTGCCCGCCATTCCTTGATACAGTTCAAGGTAGTGCACCGGGCCTATATGTCAAAGCATAAACTAGCACGTATTTTTTCCAACATCAATCCTATTTGTGACCGATGTAATATTGAGGTGGCCATTTTAACTCATATGCTTTGGTTTTTCATAAAGCTAGACAATTTTTGGAGAGATGTTTTTAAAATGTTATCAAAAGTCTTGGATCTGGACCTACAATCTAATTTACTTACAGTAATCTTTGGGATTATCCCATCGGAAGCAGGAAATATTCCTGTTTCCGCTCAACATATGATGGCCTTTGCAACTTGATTGGCAAGGAGAGCCATTTTACTGAATTGGAATGATTCTAATCCACCTACTGTCTTTTATTGGCTTTCCTCCATCATGTCCTGTTTAAGTTTAGAGAAAATAAGAAGTCGGACGTTTGATACATCCTTTAAATTTGAGCAAATCTGGCAACCTCTTATTCAATATTTTCATTTGATTTGATTTATTACTCTTCCAATTATTCTTTTTCTTGAAGTTTTAGATTTGATCAGAAAGTCTTCCTTTTTTTTTGGTCATATCCTCAGAATGGACTGCCCAGTCCCTTCCCCCCCCCCCCTTTTCTCATATAGTGTACTGTGGTTTTTTTTCTCATTTAAAAATTTAAAGTTTATTTTTCTCTCTTCATGAATTGATAAGAGGATAATTAGCTGTCTCTTTTTTATCATATACTACATATTAGTTTAATACAATGATTTTGATAATATCTATTTCACTTTCTGTTTGTATTGTTTATATATATATGTATATATATATTTGAGATAATTCTCCTCTTGTTTGTATACATGTTCTTTTTAAAATCAATAAAAAAAATTAATAAAGAAAGAAAGAAAGAAAGAAAGAAAGGACTCGGACCGCAAGATCCCTCTGATCCTCCCATCTGCCAACAGTCTTACCATTAATACTATATTCTGCCATCATATTGACCTACCATAATGAACCACCTCACACTTATCTGGGTTGAACTCCATCTACCACTTTTCAGCCCAGTTTTGCATCCTATCGATGTCCCACTGTAACCTCTGACAGTCCTCCACACTATCCACAACACATCCAACTTTTGTGTCATCACCATATTTACTAACCCATCACTCCACTTCTTCATCCAGGTCATTTATAAAAATCACAAAGGGGTCCCAGAACAGATCCCTGAGGCACACCACTGGTCACTGACCTCCATGCAGAATATGACCTGTCTACAACCACTCTTTGCCTTCTGTGGGCAAGCCAGTTCCGAATCCACAAAGCAATGTCTGCTTAGATCCCATGCCTCCTTACTTTCTCAATAAGCCTTGCATGGGGTACCTTAACAAATACCTCACTGAAATCCATATACACGACACCTACTGCTCTACCTTCATCAATATGCTTAGGCACATTCTCAAAAAAACTCAGTCAGACTCGTAAGGCACGACCTGCCTTTGACAAAGCCACGATGACTATTCCTAATCATATTATGCCTCTCCAAATGTTCATAAATCCTGCCTCTCAGGGGGGATCTTTTCCACCAACTTACCAACCACTGAGGTAAGACTCACTGGTCTATAATTTCCTGGGCTATCTCTACTCCCTTCTTGAATAAGGGAACAACATCCACAACCCTCCAATCAGAATCAGGTTTATTATCACTGGCATGTGACATGAAATTTGTTAACTTAGCAGCAGCAGTTCAATGCAATACATAATCTAGCAGAGGAAAAAATAACAAAATAAATAAAATAAAAAATAAACAAGTAAATCAATTACATATATTGAATAGATTTTTAAAAAGTGTGCAAATACTGTGAGGCAGTATCCAAAGATTCAATGTCCATTTAGAAATCAGATGGGGAAAGGGAAGGAGCTGTTCCTGAATCACTGAGTGTGTGCCTTCAGGCTTCTGTACCTCCTACCTGATGGTAACAATGATAAAAGGGCATGCCCTGCGTGCTATAGGTCCTTAATAATGGATGCTGCCTTTCTGAGACACCGCTCCCTAAAGAAGTCTTAGGTACTTTCTAGGCTAGTGCCCAAGATTGAGCTGACTAGACTTATAACCTTCTGCAGCTTCTTTCGGTCCTGTGCAGTAGCCCCTCCATAGCAGATAGTGACGCAGCCCGTCAGAATGCTCTCTACGGTACAATCCTCTGGAACCTCCCCGTCCCCTTTGATGATACAAAGATCATCGCCAGAAGCTCAGCAATCTCCTCCCTCGCCTCCCACAGTAGCCTGGGGTACAACTCATCTGGTCCCAGTGACTTATCCCACTTGATGCTTTCCAAAAGCTCCAGCACATCCTCTTTCTTAATATCTATATGCTCAAACTTTTCAGTCCACTGTAAGCTCTTCAGTTCCCATGCTTCAAAGAGGCAACAATTATACCAGTGCCCAAGAAGAATAATGTGAGCTGCCTTAATGACTATCACCCGGTATCACTCACATCTACAGTGATTTGAGAGGTTGGTCATGAGTAGACTGAAGACCTGCCCCAGCAAAGACCTAAAACCATTGCAGTTTGCCGATTGCTACAATAGGTTAACGACAGATGTAATCTCAATGCCTCTCCACATTGGCTTCAGACCACCTGAACAACACAAGCACCTACGTCAGGATGCTGTTCATCGACTGTAGCTCAGCATTTAATATCATCATTCCCACAATCCTGATTGAGAAGTTACAGAACCCGGGCCTCTGTACCTCCCTCTGCAATTGGATCTTCAACTTCCTAACTGGAAAACTACAATCTGTGAGGATTGGTGATAACATATCCTCCTCACTGACAATCAACACTGATGCACCTCAGGGGTATGTGCTTAGCCCACTGCTCTTCTCTCTGTACACCCATGACTGTGTGGGCAGGCATAGCTCAAATATCATCTATAAATTTGCTGACAATATAACCATTGTTGGTAGAATCTCAGGTGGTGATGAGAGGGTGTACAGGAGTGAGATATGCCAACTAGTGGAGTGGTGCTGCAGCAACAACCTGGCACTCAATGTCAGTAAGACGAAAGAGCTGATTGTGGACTTCAGAAAGGGTAAGATGAAGGAACACATACCAATCCCTCATGGAGGGATAAGAAGTGCAGAGAGTGAGCAGCTTCAAGTTCCTGGGTGTCAAGATCTCTAAGGATCTAACCTGGTCCCAACATATCGATGCAGTCATAAAGAAAGCAAGACAGTGGCTATACTTTATTTGGAGTTTGAAGAGATTTGGTATGTCAACAAATACACTCAACACTTCTATAGATGTACTGTGGCGAGCATTCTGACAGGCTGCATCACTGTCTGGTATGGAGGGGCCACTGCACAGGTCCGAAAGAAGCTGCAGAGGGTTGTAAATCTAGTCGGTTCCATCTCAGGTACTAGCCTACAAAGTACCCAGGACATCTTCAAGGAACAGTGTCTCAGAAAGGCAGCATTCATTATTAAGGACCTCCAGCACCCAGGGCATGCCCTTTTCTCACTGTTACCATCAGGCAGGAGGTACAGAAGCCCGAAGGCACACACTCAGCGATTCAGGAACAGCTTCTTCCCCTCTGCCATTCGATTCCTAAATGGACACTGAACCCTTGGATGCTACCTCACTTTTTAAAAAATATATAATATTTCTGTTTTTATATGATTTTTAACCTATTCAATATACATATACTGTATAAAGTATACTGATTAAGATTTACTTACTTATTATTTTTTTCTTCTATATTATGTATTGCATTGAACTGCTGCTGCTGCTGCTGAATTAAAAAATTTCATGTCACATGCTGGTGATAATAAACCTGATTCTGATTCTGAAATATGGGTAAAGCAAGGTCAGAAAATAGACGGAGAATATTTTTATTAGAAGTCCTATATAGCAAACATTTGTCACAGTTGACCATCAGTCCATAACTACAGGAGCATCACCCAGTTGAATAAACACAGACAGCTTTTCAAAGTCATTAAGTTAACTTATAATATCAAATATATTTTCAATCTCTCATTGCTACAGTTGGAAGTTCCTACCTGCTTCAAAAGGGCAACAATAGTACCAGTGCCCAAGAAGAGCAGAGTGAGCTACCTCAATGTCTATTATCCAATAGCACTCATACCTACAGCGATGAAGTGCTTTGAAAGGTTGGTCATGGCTGGAATCAACTCCCATTTCAGGAAGGACCTGGACCCACTGCAATGAACCTATCACCACAGTAGGTCCACAGCAAACAATCTCAATTGATCTTCAAGCAGCCTACTATGTTAAGGTGCTGTTTCTTGACTATAGCTCAGCATTTAACACCATCCTTCCTACAGTCCTGATCAGAAAGCTACAGAACCTTGGCCTCTGTACCTCCCTCTGGAACTAGATCCTTGACTTCATAACCAGAAGACCACAACCTGTGTAGGTTGGAAATAACATCTCCACCTCACTGGCAATCAACACAGTCACACCACAGGGATGTGTGCTTAGCTCACTGCTCTATTCATTCTACAACTATGACTGTGTGGCTAGGTATAGCTCAAATGCCACCTTTGCTGATGATACAACCACTGGTGACAGGATTTCCGATGGTGACGAAAAGGCATACAGGAGCGAGATGTACCAGCTAGTTGAGTGGTGTCGCAGTAACCTTGCATTCATCGTCTGTGAGACCAAAGAGGTAATTGTGGACTTCAGAAAGAGCAAGACAATGGAACACAAACCAATCCTCAGAGGGATCAGAAGTGGAGAGAGTGAACAATTTCAAGCTCCTGGTGTCAATATCACTGAGGACCTAACATGGATGCAACATATCCATGCAACTATAATGAAAGCAAGACAGCAACTATATTTCATTAGGAGTTTGAGGAGATTTGGTTTGTCAACTAAAACACTCAAAAACTTCTAATGTACTGTGGAGAGCATTGTGACTCGCTACATGGGTGGGGGCTAGTGCACAAGATGGAAGTTGCACAAACTTGTAAAATTAGTCAGCTCCATAATGGGTACCAGCCTCCATGGTATCCAAGACATCTTCAAGGAGCAGTGACTTAGGTGTCCATCATTAAAGATCCCCACCACCCAGGACATGCCTCTTCACACTGTTACAGTCCAGAAGCAGGTACAGAAGCCTTAAAGGCACACACTCAGCAATTCAGAAACAGCTTCTTCCCCTCTGGCATCAGATTCCTAAATAGACATTGAACCCATGAACACTACCTCACTACTTTTTAAATTGTTTTGCATTACTTATTTTAACCTAACTATTTAATAGACACATATAAACATAATATAACTTAGTTTTTTTGTTCTCTATATTTTTATCATGTACTTCACTGTACTGCTTCTGTAAAGTTAACAAATTTCATGACACATGCCAGTGCTTTTAAACCCAATTCTGATTCACATTTGGTTGTAGAAACAGATGAATCCTTTTGAATATACAATGAAAATACCCAATCATTGTTTCTCTTTACCAAAGATGCTCATGTGATGTACCTATAATGATCTTCTCCAACAATAGCCACATATCAAAAGCCAAATGTGTAGCTCTGCAGTTTCCCTGCTCATTTGCTTCTTCATCAACTTTAAACAAATTACTTCAATCAATCTCAGATCTGAGAGATCTATTCTGTCATAAAACTTGGCCCCACTTGAACACTTCAGGGTCAAGAGTGACCAGATAAATTAGCTCAGCTAGAACTGATATCACTTCTCCTCATAATGAATACATAGACATTCACTGAAACTCAACCTCAACTCTGATAGGCAGAACTATGTGCCAATAGCTTTCTTTGGGACCCTGTCTACCTGTGAAGCCACTTTCAAGGAATTATGGATTTGTATTCCCAAATCCCCCTGTTCTACTGCACGCTTCATGGGCCTATCTCTCACTGTGCAAGTCCTACCTGGCTTACCCCGCCCAAATGCAACATCTCACACTTGTCAGCATTAAATTCCATCTGTCAGCAGAAAAATTCCTAAAATTTAAAAGCATATGGTGCAAATCATCTCCATTATGGAACAATAATCGTTTTCTATCTGGGGGGAAACCATTCATTAACAGAACTTGGGAGGATAAAGGTATTACTACTCTTCAAGATATTAATGGGGCAAGTACTATCCTCAGCTTTCAAGAACTGATATCTTGATATAATATTGATAAACATTCTCTTTTCTTCTACTTTCGAGTAAGATCACCTTGTAAAGCCTACGGCGTTCCCTGGGGGTCAGATTTAAAGGACCATCCCATTTTAAGTTGGATACAGAGTGCTCCAGGACAGATAGTGTCATATGTCTATGATAAATTAAACTCCCAGAATTATATGCCCACATTGGGAATGAAAGCTTGGGATAGGGACATATCTGAATTGGGACAAGACTTAAACCGGGATGCCATTTGGGATAATGCTGCTGGTGCTTCGAAAAACCCAAATCATCGGTATATACACTTGAAATTTTGTCATAGAGCATATTTAACACTGAGAATTAGACATCAAATGGGACTGGTTCCTGACCCTTATTGCTGATTTTGTCCCCATGGAGCCATTGGCTCTTTTATTCATATTTGTATGGGAATGTCCAGGGGTTTTTGATTTGTGGAGGAAGGTTATTAGTACTCTTACAGAACTAACAAGGGTACAATTACCAATGGACCCCACTGTACATCTTCTAAATGATGACTCCCACCTTTCCCTTACGGAAAAAACACGCAAAACCTGGCTGGCAGGCCTGACTGCAGCTAAGAAGATTGTAGTCCAGTGTTGGAAACCTCCCCATGATATTTCAAATACTCACTGGCTTCAGAGCTTTTTGGACATTTCTTACCTGGAACTTTCATCAGCAAGAGTAGATGATGCATAACCAAACAGTCATAATGTGGACAAATATGATATCTAACTTAAAAGATCCTTTGTTAAAACAGGAATGCTTTGTCTGTGTATGTAATACTATTCAGTTGATTGGTGGAGGGGAGAGGGATGGGGGGGTGAGAGGAGTGGAGGGGGGGATGGTGATGAAGGTTGGGGAGTAGCTGGGTTAAACAGTCAAGATGTAATTGGCAACTGGTTGTATTGAATGTAATTTGTTGGTGTTGCAATAAAAAATTAATAATAAAAAAAATTCCATCTGCCATTTCTCAGCCCATTTTTCCAGCTGGTCCAGATCCTGCTGCAAGCTTTGACAGCCTTCCTTGTTGTCCAGTATACCCCCAATCTTGGTGCCATCTGCAAATTTGCTGATTCAGTTTACTTCATCATCCAGATCATTGATATAGATAACAAGCAACAACAGACCCAGCTTTAATCCCTGCAGCACATCACTAGTCACAAGTCTTCTGTCAGAGACGCAACCATCTACTACCTGCGAAGCCAATGTCTAAACCAATTTATTATCTCATCTTGAATGTCAAGCAACTTACCTTCTTGACCAACCTCTGATATGGGACCTTGACAAAAGCCTTGCATGTAGACAACATCCACTGCCTTGCTTTCATCAATTTTCCTGGTAACTTCCTCAAAAACCTAAAAGAATGGTTAGATTCAATTTTCTGCACATAAAGCCATGCTGGCGATCCATAATCAGCCCCTGTCTATGCAAATACTCATACATTCAGTCCCTTAGAACACCTTCCAATAACTTAGTTACTACTGATGTCAGGCACATAGGCCTATAACTTCCTTGCTTATTCCTCAAGCCTTTCTTAACCAGAACAGCATTCGCTATCCTCCAATCCTTCAGCAACTCACCTGCAGCCAAGGACATATTAAATATCTCTGCTAAGACCACTACAACTTCTGCACTAGTTTCTCCATAGGGTCTGAGGTGACACTTGTCAGGGCCTGGGGATTTATCCATCCCAATTTACCTCAAGGTAGCCAATACCTTCTCCTCTCTAATCTGTATATGTTCCTTGACCTTCCTTCTGCTTTGCCTCACTTCTATAGACTGTGTCCATCTGCCAAGTACAGATGCAAACAACCCATTTAAGATCTCCAGCTCTTTCAGATCCATGCATAGATGACCACTCTGATTTTCTAGAGGACCAATTTTGTCCCTTGCTATCGTTTTGCTCTTAATATATCTGTAGAAGCCCTTGGGATTTTCCTTTCCTTTTCAGGATCTTCCTGATTTCTGAAGTGTAAAACTTGCATTTCTTATACTCAAGTACCTCATTTGTTCCCTCCTGCCTATACCTGCTATGCACCTCTTTCTTCTTAACCAGGGCCTCAATATCTCTGGAAAACCATCGTTCCCTAAACCTGTTATCCTTGCCCTTTATTCTGACAGGAAGAGACTAACTCTGTACTCTGAAAATTTCACTTTTGAAGGTCTGCTACTTTGCCAGAAAACACCCTGTCCTGATCCACACTTGCCCCGTCCTATCTGGTACCATCAAAATTGGCCTTTCACCAATTTAGAATCTCAACCCGAGGACCAGACCTATCCTTCTCCATAATTATCTTGAAACTAATGGCAATATGATCACAAGATGCAAAGTTGAGGAAATCTACAGATGTTGGAATTTCAAGCAACACACATAAGAGTTGCTGGTGAACACAGCAGGCCAGGCAGCATCTCTAGGAAGAGGTACAGTCGACGTTTCAAGCTGAGACCCTTCGTCAGGACTAACTGAAAGAAGAGTTAGTAAGAGATTTGAAAGTGTGGGGGGGGGGGAAGATCCAAAATGATAGGAGAAGACTGGAGGGGGGAGGGATGAAGCCAAGAGCTGGACAGCTGATTGGCAAAAGGGATATGAGAGGATCATGGGACAGGAGGACTAGGGAGAAAGAAAGGGGGGGGGAGCCCAGAAGATGGGCAAGGAGTATAGTGAGAGAGACAGAGGGAGAAAAAGGAGAGAGGGGGAAAATATATAAAACGGATGGGGTACGAGGGGGAGGTGGAGCATTAACGGAAGTTAGAGATGTCAATGTTCATGCCATCAGGTTGGAGGCTACCCAGATGGAATATCAGGTGTTGTTCCTCCAACCTGAGTGTGGCTTCATCTTTACAGTAGAGGAGGCCGTGGATAGACATGTCAGAATGGGAATGGGATGTGGAATTAAAATGTGTGGTCACTGGGAGATCCTGCTTTCTCTGGCGGACAGAGCGTAGGTGTTCAGCAAAATGGTTTCCCAGCCTGTGTTGGGTCTCGCCAAAATATAGAAGGCCGCATAGGGAGCACCGGACACAGAGAATTGTTATTTTCTTTTTTTTTTTAATTATATATTTTATACTAGTTTAACAATACCTATGATTTTGACAGTCTATTTTAATCTTGGTTACTGATATGTATTTGAACTAATTCCCCTCTTAATTGTATTTGATTGTATCATTTTCTTTAAATCAATAAAAAGATTAATAAAGAAAGAAAGAAAGATAATCTTTGAATTGTATGTGGTGAACTGTCTGTTATTTCGAGGCACTAATTTGTAACAGAATAATGAATTACACAGCATCCAGACAAACCGGGGTTTGGGGTGGGGGAGTGCGCCTCAATCTCACGAGTTGGGCAGGGCCGGAGGTCGTCTTCCCTAGACCTACACAGCCATGGAAACCGGGGGTTTCACCAGTAAGGAACAAACATCCCTTTAGCCTGATGTTAGCCATGACAAAAATAACAATTTCAGTTAGAGAGATTAGTTTTCTTTGCCATATGTACATTGAAGCAGTGAACTGCGTCGTTTTGTGTCAACAACCAACGCAGTCCAAGCATCGTCCTGGGGCAGTCCACAAGTGTTGCCATGTTTCCAGCTGATCATAGCATGCCCTCAGCTTTGGAACGAGGGAGGAATCAGGAGCACTAGGAGGAAACTCATGGCGTCATGGGGAGAATGTGCAACCTCCTTCCAAACAGGAAAAAAAGCAGGAATTGCTGGCACTGTAAACTGTGTTAACTGCTGTGCCTCATTACCATACTGTGCCGTGCCTGCATCAGTGCTTAGACAAAGTAAAAAGTCATCACAACATACTTAACATCATGAATGGCTGTGATGCTTCACTCCCAGATGAGCTCAACACCTTAACGGCACACGTTGAAAGGGAGAATAAAACTACACCTGTACGAATCACTGCAGTCTCTGGTGACCCTCTGATCTACCTCGAAGGCTGACATCAGACCATCTTTCTAGAAGAGTGAACCACTGTGAGGGGCCAGGCCCTGAAGCTATACACGATTGGGCACTGAAAGCCTGCGCCAACCGACTGGTGGCAGTGTGTTAGGACATCTTCAATCTCTCATTGCTGCAGTTGGAGGTTCCCACCTGCTTCATACAGTGCTCAAGAGCAGGGTGAGCTGCCTGAATAACTATTCACCCAGTTGCACTCAAATCTACTCTGATGAAGTGCTTTGAAAGGTTGTCATGGCTAGAATCAGTTCTGTCCAAGGACATGGACACGCTGCAATTTGCCTGTCACCACAATAGGTCTACAGCAGATGCACTCTCACTGGCTTCTCCACTCTGCCTTGGAATACCTAGACAATAGCAATACCCATGTCTGGCTGCTGTTTAAATGACAATTCAGCATTTAACACAATCACATCCACAAGTCTAACCAACAAGCTCCAAATCCAGGCTCTCTGTACATCCTTCCGCAACTGGATCCTTGACTTCCTCACCAGCAGAGCAGTCAGTGCAGATCAGATCAGAATTAACATCTCCTCCTCACTGACAATTCACACTGGCGAAGCTGAAAAATGTGTGCTTAGCCCACTGCTCTACTCTCTCTCTCCACCCACAGATGTGTAGCTGGTGTAGCTCAAAGGATATCTATAAATTAGCCAATGACAACTATTGTTGGCAGAGTTTCAGATGACGACAAGGAAGCAGATGGGGCAAGAGAGGTCAGCTGGTTGAGTGGTGTAGCATCAACAGCCTTGCACTCAGTGTCACCAAGACCGAGAAATTGATTGCGGACTTTAGGAAGGGGAAATCGAGGGAACACATGACAGTTCTCGTCAAGGCATCAGAAGTGGAAAGGATGAGCAGTTTCAAGTTCCTGGGTGTCAATACCTCTGGATATCCATCCAGGGCCCAATGTATTAATGCAATTACAATGAAGGCATGACAGCAGCTATATTTCATTAGGAGCTTGAGAATTAGTATGTCACCCCACATACACAAACTTCTACAGATGTACTGTGGAGGGGATACTAACTTGTTGCATCACCATCTGGCATGGAGGGGCCCACGGCACAGGATCAGAAAGAGCTGCAGAAAGTTGTAAACTCAGCCAGATCTATCATGGGCACTAGCATCCCCAGCAAAGGACATCTTCAAAGGCAATGCCTCAAAACAATTAATTTCATGCCAGTGATATTAAACCCGACTCTGGGGCTGGCTGGTGGTGCAATGACATTGGCGCTGGACCCGGGAGCAGTTGTTCCCGAGTTCGAAACCAGTCGAGTCTGGTCCTGAGTACACGTTCCATCCGTGCCAGGCTGACTGTCGAGATCGCAACGACTTCGTAAAATAAAGGGAAAAATACCGCGAAAATGTCTGTGTAAGGTGTGGCGCACCACACAGTCTCTCTTTCTCACTCCACACCTTGTAAAAGCCATGAAAAAGACATCACAGACGCACGCACAGACGCATGCGTGCACACAGACTCGCGCGCACACACAGGCACACGCCAAAAGAAAAACCCGATTCTGATTTTGTTACAAGGAAATAAGATACTGCTAGAAAACAGTACAGAGGTAAATGGTCAGCATTGACATTAATGAATGGTGGAGCAAGTCTGAGAGCTAAAATTGTTTACTCCCATTTATTATGTTTATATTTTCTTAAAGTGACACGTACACAGATTGCAAGTATACTATAATAAGCTTAAATTGGATTAGAAATAATATTAAGTTATGGTATTGGAAATTATACAGAATGGCTAAATACAGATTTTGTTTAGCAAGGCAGTAACTTTGTACTGCATCTTTTCACTCCAGCAGAATTTTTTATTGTCTTACAACAAGAAAGAAAATGATATATGTGTGTAGAGTACACTAAAAGGTACAATAGTCAACAAGCAGGCACAAACTCAGTCTAAGTAACAATTATTCTTACAAAGAAACATAATGGCTGTTGCGTGGTCCACATGCCAGTTTTGCATACTGATGAATTATTTCTGATTCTAACAACTTGAGTGAATTTGATGGTACCACACTTTTCTTGTATCATTCAAATTAAAGAACCAGATAGACTATTCAAGGTTCTTCAGAAGCACCATGTTACATTTAGAGCATCTCAAAACTCACTTCAATTCAGTGCCGACATTCAAAGTCCAAGACACTTGCTAAAATCGAACTAGGGTTAACACTTGAGTGCTCACTATCATCACATCATCAAAAAGGGCCAACATTCGTGTATTAGCATATACCTCAGTGTCATGAACATGCACTTTACAGTATTCACATAAATGTACATATGAAAGTCGTTCCCCGGCCCAGTTAAAAAACTAGTAGTCTTAGAATAAGGGCCTTTGTGTTTCTTTCATCAACTGTCCAATTAATTTAGATTAAATATCATCCAATAGCTCATCAACACAAGAAATTCCGCAGATGCTGGAAATCTAAAGCAACACACACAAAATGCTGAAAGTATAATATTGATGTGACTCGGACACCTCTGTAGATTGAACAACCACGTTTATTCACCAGATTTCCATTTTCACTTCTCCACGTCCTGACGTCATACGCACTCTGAGGCTACGAATACTCACACAATACATTACATCCCCCTTCTCAAGATTGTTTTTTTTACAACAGTGTGAATTACCAAAACAAGGCCTCTAGTTATGCCCTTCTTACAGTGCAACAACCATGACATAAACTAAAAAATCTTACCTTCTTGTACTGTATTCTGCATTGTATCTTACAATACTAACAGCAGTGTATTTTCTTTTACTAACATAGACTATTAAACCTTTTATTTCACACCTTGGAACTTATAACGTGTGACTTTGTCTCAAACGGTGTGAGACTGTATGTATGTCTAGTCTCTGTATCTAGCTGGAAGTTTGACTTGTCTCCCAGACCGTGTGTGATACAACTGTGACTGTGCTTGTCCTTCATCCGTGTCGGTCTCTCCAGTGACCTCTGTGTCTCTGTGGTCTGCATCACTCTTGGTGTCGTTTGTTTCCATGTCTGTATCTGTGGAAATGTCCTGTGCATCTGTACGTGGAAACTCCCTCTCGCCTGTCTTCAGCAGATGCTTCCTGTTCCTCCTGTAGACTCTTCCATCCAGCGTGCGAACTATGAAGGATCTTGGTTGCTGATGTCTGTTCACAACCACAGCTGGTTGCCAAGTGTCTCCTCTCTGTATTCTGACATTCTCACCTGCATGCAGATCTGGCAACTGTCTTGTATGTCTGTCATAGTAGCTCTTTTGGTTTATTTGCTTGTACTTTTGCTTGTCATGTACTTGAGCATTACCTTCAGGAGTCAGTAGAGTTGTGGATGTTGGCAGTTTGGACTTCAGATGACGTCCCGTCAACAGGTGCGCAGGACAGAACCCCCCACCCTCAATCGGTGTGTTGCGGTATTCAAGCAGAGCAATGCAAGGGTCACCGTTGCTGCTTTGTGCCTTCTTGAGCATGTTCTTGACAGTTTGTACAGTTCTCTCTGCTTGTCCATTAGACTGAGCGTGCCCTGGACTGGAAGTAACATGTTGAAATTCCCAGCTTTCTGAGAACCCTCTGAACTCGCCACTGGCATATTGTGGACCATTGTCACTCACGACAATATCTGGAATACCCTGTCGTGTGAATGTCGACTTCATTGCGGTAATGACACCTCGACTGGATGTGTCACTTAACTTGGTGATCTCCGGATATTTTGAATAGTAGTCCACACAAAGCAGATATTCTGTACCATTGTAGTGAAAGAGATCTGTGTTAATCTTCTCCCATGGTCTTCCTGGTAGTGGGTGGGAAAGCAGAGGCTCTCTGGGATTGCTGTTTTTGTTTTCATTACAGACAGCACACTGAGACACAATGTCTTCTATCTGAGTTGACATGCCTGGCCAATAGAGAATGTCCCTTGCTCTATCTTTACATTTCATTCTCCCCAGGTGTGACTCATGAATTCTGTTGAGCATTTCCTGTCTCATTCGGTTTGGTACGATGAGTTTTGCCGTTTTGAACATTAGTCTTGATGCATAGCTGATTTCCTCTTTAAATGTCCAGTATTTCTGCATTTCCTTTGGAACATCTTTCTGCTGGCCATCCATTCATTCTAATGTCTCTTAGCATTTGCATTTCAGGATCATCTGCAGCCACTTTCCTAAACATGTTCAACTTCTCCTCAGAGATGGGTAGCTGAGGTGTAACCCAGTTGACCTCCAGCTCTCTTCCTAGCAACTCTTCCTTTTGCTCTCTGAGGTAAGCAGGGCTCAAAGCATCAGCGATGTGCAGTTCTTTTCCTGGCTTATAGGTGACTGTGAGAGTGTACCTCTGTAGCCTGAGAAGCATCCTTTGCAGCCTCATAGGAGCTTGGTGAAGTGGCTTTTTGAACATGCTCTCAGGTGGTTTGTGATCACTCTCAACCTGGATTTCTTTGCCATATACATATTGGCGGAACTTCTCACACCCATAAACTATGGCGAGTAATTCCTTCTCAATTTGAGCATATTGGCGTTGACAGTCCATAAGTGCTCGTGATCCATACGCCATAGGCCTCTCACCCTGCAGTATAACAGGTCCTATTCCCTCCGAACTGGCATCCACAGACATCGTCACCGGTTTATTGACATCATAAAACTTGAGTGCTGGTGCATTGGTAACCAACTGCTTCAATGTGTCAAAACTTTTCTTTGTTTGTCTTCCCAATGCCATTCAGTGTTGCTCTGTAGTAGCTTTCGGAGTGGAGCGCTGACCTCTGATAAGTTGGGAATGAATTTGGCAAGATACTGTATCATGCCCATGAACCTCAATAGTTCTTGCTTGTCTTTGGGTGGTGGTAGCTGTACCACAGCTCTGACCTTTTCATCAGCTGGTTTAAGCCCATCAGCGCTGAGTACATGACCTATGTATTTGATCTCTGTAGTTCTGATCTTACATTTACTTTTGTTCAGTTTTAGGTTGTACTCACGTGCTCTCTCCAGGAGCTTCCTCAGTCTCTGATCATGTTCCTCAATTGTATCACCCCATGTCAGCAACTCATCAATGATGCTGACCACCCCGTCCAGGCCTTCAATCATTTGTGCCACGGATCTCTGGAATACCTCTGATGCAGAAGAAATCCCAAAGGGTAGACGCAGGAAACGATATCTCCCTATGGGCGTGATGAAAGTACATAATTTGGAACTTTCTTCATCCAGCTTGATCTGCCAGAAACTTTGATTTGCATCTAATACTGAAAAGTATTTTGCATTAGGCATGCGGGAGACAACCTCTTCAACCATGAGCAGTGGATAGTGTTCTCTTTTGATGGCTTGGTTGAGATCTTGTGGATCCATGCAAATCCTCGTCTTTTTTTCTGTGTCCACTGTCACCATACTATTCACCCAGTCAGTCAGTTCTATTTGTCTTGTTATGACTCCCCTCTGTTCCATTCTGTGTAGCTCCTCCAGTACTTGATCCCTGATAGCTACTGGAATCTTTCTCAGGGCATACACAACTGTTGCAATAGTTGAATCAATCTGGATATGGTGTTTCCCTGGTAAACATCCTAATCCAGAAAACAATTCATCAAAGTTTTTGAGAACACGAGGAAATCTGCAGATGCTGGAATTTCAAGCAACACACATAAAAGTCGTTGGTGATCGCAGCAGGCCAGGCAGCATCTCTAGGAAGAGGTACAGTTGACGTTTCGGGCCGAAACCTTCGTCTTTGAGAATGTCGTTTTCTTTTACAACACCATAGATTCATTTCACCAGGCCTAGCTTTGTGCATGTTGCTTTGCCCAGTATTGCTGGAACATGTTACTGTACTATTTCAAACTCGATCTTGTATTGTTGACCTTTGTACACACAGGTGAGTGCTTTTTTGCCCAGTGGCGCCATCTTGTGGCAAAAATATGCAACAAGCTTGCAGGTGGATTTTCTCAGTCTTCCTCTGATGTCCAGTGAGTTGAATGTTTCTGCTAACATTACATTGCACTTTGCCCCAGTGTCAAGCTTAACTGTCACATTCCTCCTGTTTATTATCAGATCTTGAGTCCAATCATCTTCATCCTCCATCTCTGCATTGTCAATATTCTTGATGCATCCCCCCTGTTCCACTTCAACTGTGCCAATGAACATGTCACTGTTGCCCTCACTCTGTTCCACAGCATGCATTTTCCTTGCATGCTCTTTCGATCTGCACATCTTTGCAAAGTGATTTCTTTTCTGGCATAACTTGCATGTCTGACCAAAGGCTGGACATTTTCTGTATCCATGTTTATAACCACATCTGTTGCAGTTAACTTCCTTTTGATTATCCTGTGGAGCTGGCTTTGTCCTACTCTTGTCAGTTTTCACAGTTTTTATTTTGTGCACTTCAATCTCTTCATTGAGCACTTTAACCTGACTTGACATGATCTCGCTGGGACTGCAAACATCAATCACCTTTTCTGATGCAAGATCCGCCTCTCTCAATAGCCTGCCTCTCACTTGATCATCTCGTATGCCGCATACAATCCTGTCACGTATTAAAGAGTCACGCAGTTGTCCGAACTCACAGTTTTTTGCCTTGTTCTTCAAATCTGTTACATAGGCGTCTATGGTCTCTATTGGTCCTTTAGCCCTCGTGAAAAACTTGTTTCGGATGTATGGTAGGTTTTTTCTGGGTCGCAGTAATCTTGAAACTTTTTCTTCAACACTTCAATTTTACCTTGCTCATTATCTTGGAAGACAACTGTGTTGCAAATCTTTATTGCCTCTCTCCCGCCACATGCAGAAACGTAGCACATTGCACTTTCTCCGTCTTTTCAGCTACGCTGTTATACTTTTATACTTTATTGTCGCCAAATAATTGATACTAGAACGTACAATCATCACAGCGATATTCGATTCTGCGCTTCCTGCTCCCTGGATTACAAATCGATGGTAAATATTAAAAATTTAAATTATAAATCATAAATAGAAAATATAAAAATGGAAAGTAAGGTAGTGCAAAGAAAAACCGAGATGCAGATCTGGATATTTGGAGGGTACGGCCCAGATTCGGGTCAGGATCCATTCAACAGTCTTATCACAGTTGGAAAGAAGCTGTTCCCAAATCTGGCCATAGGAGTCTTCAAGCTCCTGAGCCTTCTCCCAGAGGGTAGAGGGACGAAAAGTGTGTTGGCTGGGTGGGTCATGTCCTTGATTATCCTGGCAGCACTGCTCCGACAGCGTGCAGTGTAAAGTGAGTCCAAGGACGGAAGATTGGTTTGTGTGATGTGCTGCGCCTTGTTCACAATCTTCTGCAGCTTCTTCCGGTCTTGAACAGGACAATTTCCATACCAGGTTGTGATGCACCCTAGAAGAATGCTTTCTACGGTGCATCTATAAAAATTAGTGAGGATTTTAGGGGACAGGCCAAATTTCTTTAGTTTTCTCAGGAAGTAAAGGTGCTGGTGGGCCTTCTTGGCAGTGAACTCTGCTTGGCTGGACCAAGTCAGGTCATTTGTGATATTGACCCCGAGGAACTTAAAGCTTTTGACCTGTTCCACTTGCGCACCACCGATGTAAATTGGGTCGTGCAGTCTGCTACTCCTGAAGTCAACAACCAATTCCTTTGTCTTGCTGACGTTGAGGGATAGGTTAGCGGTGCAAAACAGCTCAAACTTCTGGATCCATATTTTCCAGTTCTCAGCAAGATTACCTTGTAGGCTTAAACTTGACGGTGGCTGTAACTGTGACATCTTTTACCTGTCTTCTCTTCCTTTCTTTTTTCCCTGTTTTCTTCTGACACCATGTAATATTGATGTGACTCGGACACCACTGTAGATTGAACAACCACGTTTATTCACCAGACTTCCACTTTTACCTCTTGACGTCCTGATGTCATACACAATCTGACGCTACAAATACTCACACAATACATTACAGAAGGAACTCAACAGATCAAGCAGCGTCTATGGAAATGAATAAACAGTTGACGTTTTGTGCCGAGACCCTTCTTCGGGACGAGAAAGGAAGAGGGAAGATGAAAGGTAGGGAAGGGAAGGAGGATAGCTGGAAGGTGATGGGTGAAGACAGGCGGGTAGGACAGGTAAAGGGCTGGAGAGGAAGGAATCTGATCGGAGAAGAGAGTGGACCATAGGAGAAAGGGAAAGAGGGGACATGGGGCAGGTGACAGGTAAGGGTGAGGAAAGGTAAACGACTGGAGTGGGGAATAGAAGGGGGGGGATGTTGCCATGGAGTCTTACTACAAAAGAAATACGTCCATTATTAATAAATTAGAACTCTAAATTTTTGATTTTTTTTACTTTAGATTCACGAACAGGACTTGTAAATCAATGCAAGATGTCAGCATTGGACAACATACTGGCAAGTTTAAACAGCTGATTTTTAGGGGCAAAGATGTGGGTGATAAAAAATCTATTCCATGGTGTACAAGTGTAAACTGCCAGTGTATGTCAAACTTCAGGTCAATTCCTTGATCAGTTAAAACATTTCCAAACTGACTGCTTCCCAAGGAATGCATGCACAATGCAGGAACAATTTCCAATGCAGAATATATATAATCTATAGGACAACATTAAGAGGGGACTGCATTGTATTCAACAGGACTGAACAATGACCTAGATGCAAATCCCAGGTGACTGAATCTCTCACGAGTTCCCTCTGTGTATTGGCTCAGAATCTAATTCTGACTTACGATGTAAAATGTGTTGTTTTGCAGCAGCAATATAGTACAAGAACATCTAAGTAACTACAAATTATATAAATAAAGCAACAAAAAAGAAATGCTGATTTAGTGTTCATGGACTGTTCAGAAATCTGAGAGTGGAGGGGAAATTGCTGTTCCTAAGTCACGAACCATGGGCCTTCAGGCTCCTGTACCCTCCCTCCCTGAGGTAGTATCAAAAAGGTATGCTCTGGGTGGTGAGGTAATTTTATCGTCTTCTTCAAACACTGCCTCTGAATAGTGGGGAGTGTTGCGTCTGCAATACAGCTAACCGAGTCGACAACCCAATGTAGACATTGGAGTCTCCTAACCAGTGATGCAACCAGTCAGAAAGAGCTCCACCACAGCTCTGTAGAAATTTCCAAGGGTCATTCATAAAATCTCCTCAAATTTCACATTTGTGAATAGCAAGGGGCTTTTTCCCCAGGCCGAAATGGCTAACATGAGGGGGCATCGTTTTAAGGTGATTGGAAGTAGGTACAAGGGGGATGTCAGAGGCAAGTTCTTCCCCCACACACAGAGAGCAGTGGATGCGTGGAATGCACTCCCAGTAACGGTGGTAGAGGTGGATACAATAGGGTGTTTTAAGAGACTCTGAGATAGGTCTTAGAGCTTCGAAGCTTAGGAGTCAGAAAAAATAGAGGACTATTTGGTCGGGAAATTCTCGTCAGCTTCCAGAGTAGGTTACATGGTTGGCACAACATTGTCAGCCAAAGGGCCTGTATTGTACTGTAGATTTCTATGTTTCTATTACTAAACATCTTCAACTCCTTATGAATCAGATCTGCTGGCCTGATTTTTCAAGTTTGTCTCAATGGGTTGGGCCCAGGATAGATCTTCTGAGATGCTAATGCTCAGACACTGGTGCGTTGCTGTGCAGTTCAAACCCCAGGATGCAACTATATTCACTTGACAACCATGAATAAGCTAAATGTGAAGCTCAGGCATGTCCAAGGCTTTTCATCATCTCAGCCAAAGAACTGCAAGCTAACATTAAAGATGGTAAACGGAATAGAAGATGCAAAGAGCTACTCCCTGAATACAATAGATTTCTTCCATGCAGAGACAGAATGGGTATAATCCTCATTGTGCACTAAGTCAAAAACAAATGCGGGGAATAGCACTGTTATACATGGAATTCCCCCAACCTGAGTAAAGCCTCTGACCTGATTAACCAGGAAGGACTGCAGCACTCTCCCCAAATGTAACTAGCCCCAGAAATTCATTACACTTGCTTCACCATGGCATACAAATCCTGATCCTAATCAACAGATCAATAATAGAGTCAACCTTACTGAAGTCAAGTCACTAAAAAAACTGAGCATGCCATAACACTTCCTCCAAACCTTTCTTTCTACAATGTTCCTCGAAACAGACTCACCAAGGAAGGTCAGCCATTCTTCAGAATTACTGGGAAACCTTTCAGATTAAGGTGACCATGCTTCAAATTCAAGGTCACACAAAACTGAGTAACTGAGCTGCAGAATCCACACAATGATTTCCTCAGCATTTTGTGTGTTATTCCAGATTTCTAGGTACTTTTACCCCCAAGTTTAAAGCTTCCCTTCCTTGAGAGTTCAGCGAGACCCTCTCTCACTGATCTTCTGAGGGCGAGACCCTCCCTCCCTCTGTGATCTCTGCTGCTCTCCAAATCTTTGACCATGTGCTCTTATTTCCCCCACCCACCTGGCTTCACCTATCACCTCCTAGCTTATACTCCCTCCCCACCTCCCCCCACCCCAGCTTCTCATTCTGGCTTCTTCACACTTCCTTTCTAGTCCTGATGAAGGATCTCGGCCCTAAACGTCAACTGTTTATTAATTTCTGTAGGTGCTGCCTGATCTGCTAAGTCCTTCCAGTACTTTCTATGTGTTACTCTGGAATTCCAGCATCTGCAGAATCTCTTGTGTTTATAAATACAGGCATTGCTTGCGCTTGCTCATGTTGGGGACAGAGCTCCAAGCCACTGCCATTTGTTCACTGAAGTGTTCAAGAGGATCAACTCTGGCAAAACATTGATCTTCTTCCAATCTGCTCCTGCTGTCAGGATGGGAGGGGGCAGGGAGGAATGCCACATCTCCACGAACTCTTGGGAATCGAAGCCGCAATGCTCAAAGTGGAGAAGCAGCATTCAGGATGACCAGGAGAACCTCACGTAGAAGGTCTGAAAAATATTGAAAGGAGTGCACAAACTACACATCTGCCATAATATCAGACATCCCACCCTGCAAAAACTCATTTCAGGGAGGTAGCACCATCAATTTGCGGGAGACTCCTGGAACTTCCGGGAGAGGTGGGATGTTTGCAATAGAGTAGCTCCTTAGCAGCTAGCCAGCTAGTTTAAATAACGTTAGCTATGCTAATGAACAAATGACACCTGTTAAACTCACCTCAACATGTCTTTTACAGTCTTAACCCACCGTGGGCAATAGAAAAGTCACTGTTACAAACAGTGCAGCGAGCAACACTGTCATTATTTTTGACCCCTACTAGGCAGGGGTACACTTTAGTGTAGTCTGGGGTGATGTACGTTTTATATTCTCTTTTTTTGGAACACTCTGCCATGGCATACTCTCTCTCTCTCTCGCGCGCTCTCGAAAAACATCTATTTCCAGAATATTGTATATACTGTAATTTGCAGGCATCAGGCAGCCACTATCAATATGCAGGAGTCTCCAGGAACTTCCAGGAGAGGTGGGATGTCTGTAATAGCCAATTCACACACCATCTTTGCAAAAGTCTAGAGTTCCCATAACGACTTCATTAGCTATCTTAGAATTCAAAGAACCTGTAGATGTAGAAGTACACACCTAACCCTGCCCTGCTCCCCCCCCCCGCCAGGACTGACCAAAAAGATGACAACTGGAAAAGGTCACATGACCTTTCATGCTTCATTTCTTTAAATCTTATGAAAATGAACAGTTCAGTTATGCCTCTGCACTAATCAGTTTTGATTTGAATAACACATACAAAACACTGAAGGAACTCATTCAGTCAGGCAGCATCTATGGAAAGGAATAAACATTTTGGGTAGAGACCTTGCATTAGGGTTCACTCCCTCCAAACTTAGTGTGGTCAGGGTTTAAAAAAACTGGAGACTCACCAACTTGTGCTTAAATCTCCAAACAAATTAAGGTGTAAGCAACTATGATCGAAGATGATTGATGCTTGGGAGTATGTAACCATGTTTGGAGAGAGAGGTTGCTGAGGAAGGGCCTCGGCCTAGATCAAGTAAACAGTCCCATGGTGACAATGGCTAATGCAAGACGATATTTTTTTTGGCGTGTGCCTGTGCGTCAACGTGCTCGTCTGTGCATGTGCGTCTGCGTGCATCCGTGATGATGTCTTTTTTCATGGCTTTTACAAGGCGCGGAGCGAGAGAGAGAGAGAGAGAGACTGTGTGACGTGCCATTGCTCACACAGACATTTTCGCAGTGTTTTCTCTCTGTTTTACGAGGTTGAGTTGCGATCTCGACACTCAACCGGGCACGGATGGAAAACATGCTCGGGAGCAGATCCAACTGGTTTCGAACCCGGGAACCTCCGCTCCCGGGTCCGGCGCTGATGTCATTGCGCCACCAGCCAGCCCACAAGACGACACGTTTTAAAGATGATTGGAGAAAAATATAGGAGGAATTTCAGAGGCTGGCATTTTTTTTTAAACTATACGCAGAGTGGCAAGTGCATAGTCTCTACTGCTGGGGGTGGTAGTGGCAGACTATTCGGGACATAGCAGGGTGGCATAGCAGTTTGTGCAATCACTTTACAGTGCCAGCTATGCCATCATAATTGGGGTTCAATTCCTGCCACTGCCTGCAAGGAGTTTGTATGTTTTCCACGTGACTGCACGAGTTTCCTCTCACATTCCAAAGATGTACTGTTAAGGTTAGTGAGTTATGGCATGCTGTGTGGGCACTGGAAGCACGGTGATACTTTGAGGGCTGACCCACCACAATCCTTGGGGCTGTATTGGTCACTGATGCAAAACGACACATTTCATTCCATGATGCATGCTGTTTCATGTTCATGTGACAAATGAAACTTTTGTCTTTTTATCTTTATGTTTAGACTTTTAAATAGGCACAAGGATGAAAGAAAAATGGAGGGCTATGTGGGGGGGGGGAGGTTAGATTGATCTTGGAGTAGATTAAAAGGTCAATGCAAAATCATGGGTCAAAGGGCCTGCATTGTGCTGTTCCATGTATTATGGCAAATGTCTTTCTCGTCCAGATTGACAAAGATACAATGCTTGCTAAATAGGTCAAGACATACAGTATGTTTTGCACCATTTAAGAGCAGCTAAGGAAATTCTAATGTATTGATCTCAGGCAGGCAGCCTTGAAGCATAGCAGTATTTGTCAGGGACAGTAGTGATGAATTTTCTTCTGAACTGGATGCAAGACTAAAACACAATCAATTAATGATGAAAGTGCAAAACTTAAATAAAATTAATGATTTACGGGCTTTTGCTCAATTCGCTCAATTTGTGTTGGGCATGTGGCCAAGTAGTTAAGGTGTTCGTCTAGTGATCTGAAGGTCGCTAGTTTGAGCCTCAGCTGTGGCAGTGTGTTTGTGTCCTTGAGCAAGGCACTTAACCACACATTGATCTAGTCTGTGCGAGGAGTGGTGCCCCACACAGGCTTCCAATCTGCGCCTTGTAAGGCATGAAAATGCCCGACGCAGGCCTCTCATGGTCTGAGTCAATGTTCCCCCTCAATTAGCAACGCATCATTTCATTACCTTAGTAAAGGGAAAGTACGGATTACAAACAAGGCCACTGATTCCATTTACTGAATATTTGATGAATCTTGAGAATCAATTCTGGTTTGGAAATTACACTCCCATTAAGATATACTGGTTAAATATAATTCTTGTAACAAAATTCTGCACCTATAATCACAAAACATCATCCCGCACACACAAATAAGAATCCCCACATTGAGTATTCTGTACTGAAATTATAAAATAATTCCAATTACCAGGGACAGTCCATTTGAAATTCAGTGGTTCTGGATTTTGCTTTGGATTTAAGTCCTGTCTGGGCATTACTCTGATAGTGCATAAATTCTACATCACCTAAACACCCATATGCACCAATCTATATTTATTATGCCGCTGTAGTTAAAGTATTATTCATTCTCGACGCTGATGAAAATGATTTGGCATTTTCAGTGTGAAACTTCTGGCCTTGGTAATATCTGCACGAGTAGTATTAATTACTGTCCAATGTACTTTGTGTACATAGTTACTATTAGAGCGCCATGTACAAGCTGACCTTGGGAAAAGAGTTAGGTCAGGAGAAACCATGCCAAGAAATAGGTCCTGGGAGGCAGTAATGAATCCAAAAAAAGAGAAGTTCAGTGTAGCATCAAGTTTGAGCTGTACAGAAAAGGTACATGAGGCACAGCATGCAAAGGACATATATTTGTCTGCATTGCCCTGGAAATAAGAGCAAGGTTCCTTCCATACTCTGGAAGTTACTGACATGATGAAGGAAGCCCTGAACACTGCCAGAGACGGAGGTCCTTCATTGCTGCTCTAAACACCAGAAGCATAACAGGCAAGGAGAGGAGAGTTCCCTCTATACACCCAGAGTAGGGACTAACTTTTTTTTAAATCTAAAGAGAGTTTTAATCTGAAGAAATTTTTTTTTAACGTTTAGCTTCATTATTCACATGTACATCAAAACATACAATGAAGTGTGTAATTTGTGTCAACAATACATTTCACGAATGTGCTAGGGTCGGCCTGCAAGTGTCAACATGACAAACAGTGGACATAACCCTTTCTTCCCTCCCACACCATAGTCCCTGGGTTTATCAGTACCAATGATACCCAGTTCCAGCAACTTCTACACTAAGGGATCAGCACATGATTAAAGATGCAATTTGATATCAAAATCAAAGTTTAATAGCAGCAGCGTAAGTCATGGAATTTGTTGTTTTACAGCGGCCGTATATTGCAATACATAGAAATAAAAACTATACATTACAATAAGTAATACGCATTTTTAAAAAGTTCAATAAATAGTGCCGAAAAGAGATGGAAAAGATACTGGCGGTATTCCTGGGTTCATTGTCCGTTCAGAAATCTGATGGTGGAGGGAAAGAAGCCGTTCCAGAAACGTTGAGTGTGCATCTTCAGGCTCCTGTACCTCCTTGACAGCAGCAATGAGAAGATGGGGGTCCTTAAGGATGGATGCCGCCTTTTTGAGACATTGCCTTTCGATGCCAGGGAAGCTAGCACACATGATGGAGATGGCTGAGTTTACAAATCTCTGTAGCTTTTTCTGATCCTGTGCAGTGGCCCCTTCATATCAGACTAGGATGCAACCAGTTAGAATGCTCTCCACAATGTACCAGTGTAAATTTGCAGAAGTCTTCGGTGACATATCAATTCTCCTCAAACTCCTGATGAAATATAGCTGCTGTCATGTCCTCACTGTAATTGCATCGATGTGTTGGGCACAGGAAAGATCCTCAGAGGTGTTGACACCCAGGAACTTGAAACTGCTCACCCTTTCCACTGCTGATCCCTTGATGCGAACTGATACTGATAAGTGTCCCCTCCACTTCCCCTTCCTGAAGTCCATCATCAGTTTCTTGTCTGACCGATGTCGAGCACAAAGGTTGTGGCTGCAACACCACTCAAGCAGCTGCTCTGTCTCACTCCTGTCCGCCTCCTCGTCACCATCTGAAACTCTGCCAACAATAGTTGTGTCGTCAGCAAATTTATAGACGTTATTTGAGCAGGGCCTACACAGTCATGGGTGCAGTGAGCAGAGCAGTGGGCTGAGCACATATCCTTGAGCTGTGCCCCAGTTGATTTTCTGCAAAGAGTTCCAAATTGCAGAGACTGTGGTTTCCCGGTGAGGAAATCAAGGATCCAGTTGGACAGGGAGGTACAGACAGCCAGGTTTTGGAGCTTTTTGATTAAAACTGAGGGTATAATTATATTGAACGCTGACCTGTAGTCAGTAAACAGCAGCCTGGCATAAGTATTACTATCGTCTGTGTGATCCAAGGCAGAATGGAGAGCATGTCATTAGCTCTTCAGCAGGAAATAGATTCACTTGTTCAAAGTGCACATCAGCATAAAATGATTTGCATAGAGAGATAATGAGAGAGATAGAGATATAAAGATATAAAGATGGCAGATTGCAAGTTACTCCTATCAGCTATGTCAAGAATGAACCTTGGACAATAGTACAACAGCTTATTTAATACAGTAACCAAAATTAGAATTCCACAACGATGACATTAACATTTTATTTCTCCATTGCTCCCAATCCCAAGACACAAAGTTTCAATATCATGTTCATGGCAAGATAATTCAGTTACACCGTGCCTTTCCCAGAGAACACAAAAGCCTATGTTAAATATAAAATTCTCTTGCCATTTTATAAAGCAACAGAAAGCCCCTTTTCTCCCATACATTAATAGCACAAAACATGAAAGGGTAGAAGTGAATTCTCCAGCAGCCAATGTCATGCAGTACAGAAAAGCAATAAAAACTGCAGGTGCTGTGAAAGAGAAATAAAAACATAAACTAGGTGGTAATACTCAGCAGGTCAGGTAGCATCTGTCTGATAGTCTGCCCCCTCTCCACAGATGCTGTTTGATCTGCTGAATATAACCAGTATTTTCTGCCAGACTTTACAAACCACCCAACTTCAAGATGTAAGCTTGTTTAATGTCATTTCCACATACACAAATTTACCAAGTAAGTTGTTACTCAGCTCTGGTTCAGCACTAAAAATATACAAGATAGTTTACATACATAGATCGATTGTATGTCTATGTAGAGATGTTAAGCACAAGAATGTGGAGGGGTGTGTTAGTAGTTGGAGTTATTGGTCAACCTCAGTAAGACCATAAGATATAGGAGTAGAAGTAGGCCATTCAGATATGCAGGAATTTTTCTATTCCTCCAGAAAAAAAATGCAAGGGGAAAAAAAACATCGTCCACTTACCATGCCGAAGCCCGAATGAGCCAAAGCCCTACCTCTCTGACTCAGACCACCCCACTAGGTAGTGCCTTCCTTTCATGCCTGAACCTGCCCTGCTCTGATTGGTGCTCTGGTTATAGCTGAGCTCCCACGAAGCTCTCCCCTTTTGAACTTCGCTCCCAGACCTGTACACCGCCTCCTTTCTCATCACCCTTCAACTCATGGTTGACGATTGGTGCGCCGGTTAATGTTTGGGAAAGTAACTGTTTTTGAGTCTGGTGGTCCTGACGTGGATGCTATGTAACCTTCTCCCTGACGGGGGTCCTTAATGACAAATAGTGGGTGGGATCCTTCATAATGTTCCTAGCCCTTTTCTGTGTACATGTCTGAGACCACAAGACATAGGAATAAAATTAGGCCATTCAGCCTATCGAATCTGCTCCACCATTCCATCATGACTGATCCTGGATCCCACTCAAACCTATATACTTGCCTTCTCACCATATCCTTTGATGCTTTGACCGATCAGGAAGCTATCGATTTCCACTGTGGAAGAGCATTCATCTCTGGCTAAGAAACAAATTCCTCCTTACCCCTGTTCTAAAAGGTCACCTCTCAATTTTGAAGCTGTGCCCTCTAGTTCTGGTTGTCCCTACCATCGGAAACATCCTTTTCACATCCACCTTATCTAGTCTTTTCATTATTCGAAAAGTTTCAATGAGATCCACCCCCTCCCTGCATTTTTCCAAATGCCAGTGAGTACAGGCCCAAAGCTGCCAAACGTTCTTCATATGTTAACTCCTTAATTCCCAGAATCATCCTCATGAACCTCCTCTGGACTCTCTCCAATGACAACACATCCTTTGAGACACGGAGCTGAAAACTGTTGACAATACTCCAAGTGGGCCTGACTAGTGTCTTATAAAGGCCCAGCATTATCTCCTTGTTTTTATATCCTATTCCCCTTGAAATAAATGCCAACATTGCATTTGCCTTCTTTACCGCAGACTCAACCTGTAAATTAACCTTCTGGGAGTCTTGCATGAGGATTCCCAAGTCCCTCTGCACATCTGATGTTTGAACCTTCTCCCCATTTAGATAATAGTCTGCGCTATTGTTCCTTTTATCAAAATGCATCATACATTTCCCAACACTGTATTCCAACAGCCACCTTTTTGTCCATTCTTCCAATTTATCTATATCCTGCTGCAATTCCATTGCTTCCTCAGCACTACCTACCCCTCCACCTATCCTATCACCAATTCCATTATCCAAATCATTGACAAACAATATCAATTATGTGTCACCTTAACAAATGCCTTCTGAAAATCCAAGTGATGACATCCATTGCCTCTCCTTTGTCCACCATGCTGTCGTTTGTCCTTGATGACATCATACAAAACGCAACATTTTGGTGCAGATTATTTAATATCCCAAGTAACGTGAGTGAATCAGGCCATGAACTCAATCCTTTTAATTCTTCTGGGTGAAGGTAATTTTCAAGAATAAGAACCTACAATTGTTCAAAGTTTCTAGGGCACATTCCTGTACTTAAAAGATTTCATTCCTAACAGGTTTTCATAAAATGCACAATGGAGAGACAGAGACGCACTGCCTGCAGTAGACACTTCAAAGTAAGGAAGTCTCTGCAAAATTTCCCAAATTCACCGGAAAGATAAATTGGTGTCCTCTCCCTGAGCAACGTTGCAGTGGCATCCAGAACCTGGTACAACTCAGTCAGTTAATTTGGACAGATCAAGTTGTTCGATGCCTTGCATTAGACTTCCAAAACAGCCACTCTATTCCTGTCAATGGGAAGAGGCTACCAAGCAGATCAAAGACGTGCTAAACAGCTCCATGAAGAAATGCAACATTCCTGGGAATCTCTGGTTCATGACCAATCATAGTGAAGGATGGTATTGAAATCCTGACACCATGCATCAGCAGCCCACTGCAGCTCTGTGTAAATCATGGAATGAAAACCCGACAACACAACCTAACCCTAGCTTGTCCCATGGCGACAACCTGCCCCATATGTAGAAGAGATTGCAGCTGTAACATTGGCCTTAATAGACACCAGAAACTGCTGGTGATACTCAACAGGTCAGGTTCCATCTGTTCTGTAGGTATGGATCTCTGTCCCCTCCCCACAGATACTGCCTGCTCCGAGTATAACCAATATTTTCTGTTTTAAGTAAGACTTTACAAACCAACCAACTTCAAGATTGTTTAATAGCTTTGCCCGTACACATGTGAACAAAATATTTGTTACTCAGCTCTGACTCAGCACAAAAAATACACAATAAGATAACACAATAGTAAAAAAGCAAAAATACAAAATACACAAGATAAATAGATTGTAGACAACCATGGGAACATGCATTAGGAGCACACAGAAGCTCTGTGTAAATCATAAAATGAGAACCCTGCAACACCGCCTAACCCCTGCCCCTCCCATGGCTGCAACCTGCTGCATGTGTGAAAGAGATTGCAGTTCCAACATTGGCCTTAATAGGCACCAAAGAACACAAAACTGAAGTCTGCCATAATTGATCCCAAAGGGATTTCTAAGGAATTGTCCAGAAGCACTTACATCCATGGTAATGAAGCTCTCTGAGAGACTTTGATGAAACATATCAACTCCTGTCTGAGGAACAACTTGGATCCACTCCAGTTTGCCTACCATCACTACGTGTCAACAGCAGATGCCATTCCATTGGCTCCTCGTTCAACCATGGAACATCAGGACAGTGAAGATACATATATCAGTTTGCTCTTCATTTACTATAGCTCTGCATTCAACACCATCATACCCTCAAAACTGATTAATAAGCTCCAAGGTCCAGGCCTCATTACCTCCTTGCACAATTGGATCTCCGATTTCCTCACCTGCAGGCCACCACCCCCCCCCCCCCCCACCGCCAGGTCAGTTCAGATTGGCAACAGCATCTCCTCCACAACCTCCATCATCACAAGTGCACCACAAGGGCTGTATGCTTAGCCTCCTCCTGCTCTACTCACCTCATACTTATGACTGTGAAGCTAAGTACAGCTCCAATGCTATATCTAATTTTGCTGATGATACCACTGTTGGTGGCTGAATCCAAGGTGGTGACAAATCAGCATATCAGAGGGAGTTCAAAAATTTGGCTGAGTGGTGCAACAATAACAACCCCTTGCTGAATGTCAGCAAAACCAAAGACCTGATTATTGACCACAGGAGGAGAAAACCTGAAGTCCATGAGCCAGTTCACTTCAGGGTCAGCAACTTTAAATTCCTTGGTGTTATCATTTCAGGGAGACCTGTCCTGGGCCCAGCACGCATGCCATTGCAAAGGAGGCATGGTAGCGCCCCCGATTTCTTAGAATGTTGCAAAGATTCAGCGAGTTGCCTAAAAATTTGACAAACTTCTATAGACGCACGGTGGAGAGTATACTGACTGGTTGTATCATATCTGGTATGGAAAAGCCAACAAAAAGTAGAAGATATAGCCCAGTTTATCACAAGTAAAACCCTCCCCACCACTGAGCACATCGACAAGGACCATTGTCACAGGAAAGCAGCATCTATAATCAAGGACTGCACCATCCAGGCCATGCTGTCTTCTCACTGTTGCCATCACAGCGGTGGTTCAATCAGCAGTGGGTCACTACAGAGATAAAGAGCTTTGACCGGTGACCAATCTGTGTTTGGAATTAATTAGCAAGAGCCAGTTAAGGAAGGCAGGGGCAAGCACAGTGGCCATTGTCAGAGTGGTAATCTTGAGCCTTCAGTCAGAGAAAGAAAAGCTCCAGGTTAAGTTTTTCTTTCTCTCCTTTACTTCTACTCAGCTGGGACAGCAGAAATGCCAGGCAGGATAGGTGAATGCTCCTCTTGTGGAATGTGGGAAGGCAGGGAGATCTCCAGTGTCCCTGATGATGACAACTGCGAGAAGCGCACCCTGCTGCGGTTTCCAGTAATCCACGTTAAGGAGTTAGAGCTGGAACTGGATGAACTCTGGATTATTCGGGAGGTTGAAGGGGTGATGAATAGGACATAAGAGGGGTCCACAGCATTCTTAAGTGAGAGGGTGAACAGCCAGAGGCTGTGATTCACGTCGGTACCAAAGACATGGGTAGGAAGGGTGACTAGGTGAGTTTGAGGAGTTAGGTACCAAGTTGAAGGACGGGACCTCCAGGGTTGTGATCTCAGGATTGCTGCCCATGCCATGTGCTAGTGAGGCCAGAAATAAGCTCATACAGTTTAACATGTGGCTAAGGAGATGGTGGAGGAGGGAGGGCTTCAAATTTTTGAATGATTGAACTCTTTTACAGTGAGAGTGGAACCTGTACAGAAGAGATGTTTGGCTCCTGAACTAGAGGGGGATTAATGTCCCTGGGGGAAGGTTTGCTCATGTTGCACGGGGGTGGGGGTAGGAAAGAGAGAAGAGGAGGGTTTAAACTAAAGTTGCAGGGAGATTGGAATCAGTTAACCAGAGCAGATGGGAGTGGTTTTGGGGAAAGTTGTTGTTAAGCCGAGACACAAAGTCGAGAATTGAAAGTTTCAACATGTTGGGATTAATGATCTGAGTCGTGTATGCAAGGCGTAATGAAGGAAAGTCAGATAAGCTTAGGGTATGGATCCACACGAATTATGACATTGTAGTCATTAGTGAGACTTGGTTACAGAAGGGGTAGGACTGTCAGTTCAATTTCCAGGGTACTGTGGTGATAGAGCAGGAGGGATTGGGTGTGGGGGGGGGGGTGTGGAGGAGGATGGCATCAGCAGTCAGGGAAAATGTCATGGCAGTGCTTAGACAGAACAGACTAGAGATGTTGTTTACTGAGCTATATGGATGCAACTGTGGAATAAGAAAGGGATGACCACATCAATGGAATTATATCATAGACCACCTAACAGTTCACGGGATTTAGGGAAGCAAATTTGTGGAGAGATTGTAGACTATTGCGAGAAACACAAGGTTGTAATCGTAGGTGATTTTAAACTTTCCACATATTGAAACCTCTTTTTCTCTTATTAGGGAGAGAGAGAGAGACAAAGCCTGGTGAACAAATAGTCTTTGGGGTACTGCAAGTCTGTGTCTTTATTGATGCCTTGCTGCACGCTTAAGTGCTTGGTGGGAGGTGCTGATGCTTTTTTGCTGGTGGGGGGGTGTTGTTGCTTTGCTGTTGCTTATGAATGGTGGGGAGCTGGGGAACTTTCAGGTTCTAACATTTAACTGTCATTCATTCTTTGGGGCACTCCTCTGTTTTCGTGGTTGTCTGCGAAGAAAAAGAATTTCAGGAAGTATATTGTGTTCATTTCTCTGACATTAAATGTACCTATTGAAACCTATTGACTGGGATTCCCATACTGTAAAAGGTCTAGATGGGAAAGTGTTTGTCAAATGTGTTCAGGAAAATTAGCTTGATTCCAAAGGGTCCCAAGGAAAGAGAGTATGATACAAGATCTCTTATTAGGGAGTAAGATACAGCAGGTGACAGAAGTTTGTGCAGGAGAACACTTTGCATCTAGTGATCATAATGTCATTAGTTTCAAGGTATTATGGAGAAGGACAGGTCTAGTCGTCAGGCTGAAATTCTAAATTGGAGAAAGGCCGACTTTGATCAGAAAGGATCCTTTCTGATCCTTGGCAGAAAGGATCTGGCAAGTGTAGATGGGCACAGTTTGTTTTCTGGCAAGGGTGTACTTGGTAAGTGGGAGGCCGTCAAAAGTGAAATTGAGAGAGTACAAAGTTTCTATGTTCCTGTCAGAATAAAAGGCAAGGATAACAGGTTTAGGGAAGCTTGTTTTGAGAGATTGAGGTGCTAGAGAAAGGAGGTGATGCATAGCAAGTATAGGCAGGAAGAAGCAAATGAGGTACCTGAAGAGAATAAGAAATGCTCTTCAGAAGGAAATCATGATGACTAAAAGATACAAGTCTGCTTTTAACAGACAAGGTGAAGGAGAATCGCAAGGGTTCCAACCTCAAGAGTAAAAGAATAGTAAGGGATGAAATGTGTCCTCTGGAAGGTCAGTGTGGTTATCAATGCATAGAGCCAAAAGAGATGGGGAGATCTTCAATGAATTTTTTTGGATTGGTATTTACTCGCAAGATGGACACAGAGTCTATAGAAGCGAGGCAAAGCAGCAGAGAGGACAAGGATCATGTACAGGTTACAGAGGAGGAGGTATTTGCTATCTTGAGGCAAATTAGGGTGGATAATTCCCCAGGGCCTGACAGGCGTTCCCTTGGACTCTGTAGGAGGGGACAGCGGAAATTGCGGGGGTCCTTGCGGAGATATTTAAAACATCCTTAGACGTGGTGAGGTGCTGAATAATTGGAGGATAGCTAATAGGCTTCCTTAATCTTCTTCTTAAATAATGTACTTTTGTTTAAGAAAGGCTCAAAGAATAGGCAGATAAGCCTGACATCCATAATGGACAAGTTATTGGAAGGTATTCTAGCGGACCGGATATACAAGTATTTAGACAGACATGGACTGATCTGGAATAGTCAACATGGCTTTGTGCATGGTAAGTCTTATCAATCTTAAATGGTTTTTTGAGGAAGCTACCAGGAAAGCTGATGAAAGGCAAGGTGTATACATGGACTTTGGCAAGGCCTATGACAAGGTTCTGCATGGGAAGTTGGTTAAGAAAGTTCAGTCACTTGGCATTCAAGATGAGGTAGTAAATTTGATTGGACATTGGCTTCGCTGGAGAAGCCATAAGGTGATAGTAGATAATTGCCTCTATGACTAGAGGCCAGTGACGAGTGTGTACCACAGGGATTTGTGCTGGGTCCATTGCTTTTGTCATCTATTTCAATGATCTGGATGATAATGTGATAAACTGAATCAGCAAATATGCAGATGACACCAAGAAGAGGTGTGTCGTTGTTGGAGGGGGAAACTATCAAAGCTTGCAGTGGGTTCTGGACCAGCTGGAAAAATGGCAGCTGAAATTAATGCAGTCAATTGTTATTTGTTCACAAACAAGAGAAAATCTGCAGATGCAGGACCTGCCAAAGGGTTTTGGCCCCAAATATTAACTGTATTCTTCTCTTAGACACTGCCTGTCCTGCTGAGTTCCTCCAGCATTTTGTGTATGTTGTAAGTGTTACCCGTTACTCTTTGGAAGGACAAACCAGGGTAGGACTTGCATGGTGAATGGTAGGGCACTGAGGAGAGCGGTAGAACGGAGGGGTCTGGGGATTTCAATGCATAATTTCTTTAAAGTGGCATCACAGGTAGATAGGGTCGTAAAGAAAGATTTTGCCACATTGGCCTTCATAAATCAAAGTACTGAATACAGGAGTTGGGATGTTATGTTGAAGTTGTACATGACATTGATGAGACTTAACTTGGAGTATTGTTTGCTGTTATGGTCACCTACTGTACCGACAGGAAAGATGTAAAAAAGATTGAAAGAGTGCAGAGAAAATTTACGAGGATGTTACAGGGACTTGAAAACCTGAGTTATAGCGAGAGATTAAATAGGTTAGGTCTTTATTCCCTAGAGCATAGAGAATGAGGGGAGATTTGATAGAAATACACAAAATTCTGATGGGTATAGACAAGGTAAATGTAAGTGGGGTTTTTTCCAGCGAGGTTGGGCGAGACTAGAACTAGAGGTCATGGGTTAAGAGTGAAAGGTGAAATTTATAAGGGGAATATGAGAAAGATCATCTTCAGAGGGTGGTGAGGGTGTGGAACAAATGCCAGTGCAAATGGTGGACGCAGGTCAAATTCCACCATCTGGGAGATTTGGCTAGGTACATGGATGGGAGAGGTATGCAGGGCTCTGGCCCAGTGCAGTGAATGGGACTAGTTTAGCATGGATTAGATGGATTGAATAGTCTGCTTCTGTGCTGTAGTGTTCTATGACTCAAAACTAACTATGGTTTCCATCCAAGTCAAACATTAACTTGGAAATGTATTACTAATCCTTCATTGACACTGGGTTGAGATATTGAAATACCCTCCCCAATAGCACTGATAGATTACTAATCTCCTCCCGGGAGGGGGGAGAAGATGGTGGCATGATGGCAGCGCGCGCAGCCACTTCGGTGATGAATATCTGTTATTTGTCAAGTAGGGGACCGTGCACAATCCTGATTTGATGGAGACAGACATGAGAGCACAGCGGAACATCTGGAAAACTTCTGAAATGCCTGCTTTGCTACCACTGCTACTGTGTGGTAACCAGAATCTCCAGAGCTGAAGGCCCCAAAATCCTTGGCTTTGCGTGTTTCAGTGGCCGGGGAGAGGTCGAAGGCGCTCGGCAGAGGATGGCACACGGGAGGGTGCATCAGAGAGGCTGCTCGGAAGCTCGGAGTTTTCGGACAGATGGACTCAGGGTCAGCTGCTTCCAAGGCATCAGCAAGTTGACGGTGCCTGGAAGTTCATGGCAGGGAGTTTCTCCCTTTTGCTGCCTGCTATCAGGGACTCAGGAGTCGATCGACTCAGGAATTTGAGAACTTTTTTTTACTGTGCCTATGGTCTGTTCTTTATCAAATTATGGTATTGCTTTGCACTGCTGTAACTATATGTTATAATTATGTGATTTTGTCAGTGTTAGTCTGTCTTGTTTTCTGTGATATCACTCCGGAGAAACATTGTATCATTTCTTAATGCATGTATGCATTTCTAAATGACAATAAAAGAGGACTGAGTGTTCTCATAACCTAATCTAAATCAGAAGGAGAACTGTAGTTCAAAGTGACAGCTCACTTCCACCTTCTCAAGACAATACATATTGGCCATGTTAGTGATCTGGAAAATGAATATATATAGATGTCAGAGGATCTTCAGAGTAATGGATTTGTCAGAGGTTAGGCAGAGAATTTCAAAGTTTGGGGCCCAGACAGCACTTGACCAGTTAGGAGTTGCAGTGGGTCAGAATGCACAAGAGGAAAATGGTCTTCAAACATTCGGTGAAACCTCATGTTTTCATTTTTGGCCGCACCCCAATGATTTCAGGGACCAAGTTTTTCCTTTAACTTCACTTCCATGCCTCTTTCTTTGCCAAGTACTCATACCCTCTTCTTCCCTCATGGATGATGGATGATTCTTTCTTGCATTTGCAACATTTCCCTTCCTCTTGGCTACCCCACTTTGGGCCTTTTACATTTTCACTTGCAGTTACCATGACAACATTATCCTCCTGAGTAGCTCCACTCCTGTCACCCACTTCCTCTTCACCCTACCCGAAAAGCAGCACTCCACTCTCACTTCATACCAATCACAACTTAGTCAAAGCTTAGCCAAACCTAAAGCTGTGCTCTGGCAGACTGGCCTCTGATTTGCAGAGGCTAGAGAGCTACTTTATTTTCTCCCGTCTCCCCTCCCCCCAAAATCTTAAACACAAGGATATGAAGTGCAGAAGCTAAAAAGTCTGAGAGTACTTCCCCCACCCCCCCACCACCACCAAAAGTAGGTTCAGGTAGGGTAATGGAAACACTGTTGCTATGGCAGGAGAAAACACAGGGCTGGATGATTCTGACAGTGCTTGAGAAATTCACAGGAAGCAGGAATGAATTTACTTTAACAAATCCAAAGCAACCAGACATGCAAATTTCCTCTTGATTTGCTTCTTACAGAGCAGATACACAACACGAAAATGTACCTGTGAGTAGAGAACTCTCCAAAACCACAAAACCTGGGGGAGCAGCTGATAATGCTGATAAAGTCTTTGCCCACATAATGAATGAAAAGGCCAGTTATTGTACTAATCTTAGACAATGTACTGCTAACACCATTCTTATAATCAAGCTGTGTTCAGTTTTATTCATCACAACTCACCAAAATTTTCTTGTATTTTAAAAAATGGGACAGAGTAAAAACAACAGGCCAGGTCTACAAATGTAAAAGTAATGAGGTTTAAAAATAACTATTAGAAAATGTAAGGATGGTACATAGAAATCTACAGCACATTACAGGCCCTTCGGCCCACAACATTGTGCCGACCATGTAACCTACTCTAGAAACTGCCTAGAATTTCCCTGTATTTTTCTGAGCTCCATGTACATTTAAGGAGCTCTTAAAAGACCCTATTGTATCTGCATCTACCACCATTACCAGCAGTGCATTCCACACACCCACCATTCGCTGTACGAAAAACTTACCCAACATTCCCTCTGTACCTGCTTCCAAGCACCTTAAAACTATGTCCCCTCGTGTTAGCCATTTCAGCCCTGGGAAAAAGCCTCTGGCTATCCACACGATCAATGCACGTCATCATCTTATACATCTTTATCAGGTCACCTCTCATCCTGTCACTCCAAGGTGAAAAGGCCAAGTTCACTCAACTTATTCTCATAAGGCATGTTCTCCAATTCAGAAAACATCCTTGTAAATCTCCTCTGCACTCACTCTATAGTATCCACATCCTTCATGCAGTGAGGTGACCAGAACTGAACATAGTATTCCAAGTGGGGTTTGACCGAGGTCTTGTATAGCTGTAACATTACCTCATGGCTCTTGAACTCAATCCCACAGTTGATGAATGCCAACACACCACATACCTTTTTAACAATAATGTCAACCTGTGCAGCAGCTTTGAGTGTCCTATGGTCGAGAACCCCAAGATCTCTCTGATCATTAACACTGCCAAGAGTTTTACCATTAATACTATATTCTGTCTTCAAATTTGACCTCCTAAATGAACCACTTCACACTTATCTGAGTTGAAGTCCATCTGCCACTTCTCAGCCCAGTTGATGTCCGCATCCTATCGATGTCCCGCTGTAACCTCTGACAACCCTCTACACTATCTACAACTCCCCCAACCTTTATGTCATCGGCAACCTTACTAACCCGCCCTTCTACTTCCTCATCCAGGTCATTTATAAAAAATAACAAGTGGGAGGGGTCCCAGAACAGATCCCTGCAGAACACCACCAGTCACCGACCTCCATGCAGAATATGAAGCATAGTTAGTTCAGAAGTTGGACTTGAGTGAGGATATAATGTAATAAAAATGTACCACATGCTGATCACTATACAACATACTTTATATTCACTTAAATTAAAGTAAATGCAAATCAGTTTTGGACAGGACGGATAACATAGGGTGAACGAGCTAGATTTTCCTCTTTGAAGTGATGGAGGATGAGAGGCAACTTGACTGATATACAAGATTATGAGATGCATAGAAAGAGAGACACGAGCACATTTCATCCAGTGTGACAATGGCTAATACCAGGGGACATCTGTTTAAGATGAGTGGAAGTTTAGGTGAGATGTCAGATGAAATTTTTTTAAAAATTACACAGAATGGTAGATACCTGAAATGTATTTCCTGGGGTAGTGTGGTAGAGGCTGATACAAAATGGATATATAATAGACTCTTTGTGGACACATAGCCAAGTGGTTAAGGCGTTCATCTAGTGATCTGAAGGTCGCTAGTTCGAGCCTCAGCTGTGGCAGCATGTTTGTGTCCTTGAGCAAGGCACTTAACCACACATTGCCCTAGTGTCTGTGCGAGGAGTGGCGGCCCACACAGACTTCCAATCTGCACCTTGTAAGGCATGAAAATGCCCAATGCAGGCCTCTCATGGTCTGAGTCGATGTCCCCCCCCCAGATTGGGGTGCAGATGTAAGAAAAATGGAGGGGTTTATGGGGTGTGTAGGAGGGAAAGGTTAGATTGAGGTTATGTATGTTGGCACAGCATAGTGACCAAGGACCTACACTATGCTGTACTGTTTTATGTACTTCCCTTATCCAAATTGTATTACCCTGAAGATAATCAGATAGGAGACTGCTTATGTAAAAGTGCGGTTTCCACCCCCCCCCCAACAAATAAGTTCAAAGTTTTAATGGGAATACATTAATGTGCAAAGTGACTTTAGAAGATACTGCATGAAGAAAACAAAGAGCATTACACGTTTGGAATCAAACAATCCAAGACTGAGAACTAGTGCAGTCAGCTAAAATTTTAGCTATTAATCTACTGGACAGCAACCGAGAAGTAATCCAGCGATGAGAGTTCAGGGCAGCTATACTTCTCAATTAGTAATCTGCAATTCACTCCCCCATCTGGCTCCACTGCCTCTATTTTTTTGTCTGTCTCTGTTTCCCAATTCCATGTCTCCCCTCTCCCCTGGCTAGCTTGATCAGCCCATCATCCTTCATTTCTCAGTCCTCCAGTTACCTCTATCTCCTGGCAGACCACTCCCCCTCTTCTCTTTGTACTGGTTACTCCCCCCCACTTCGTCCTGATTCAGGTTCTTGACCAGAATCATTAACAATTCTTTTCCCGCTACAAACAGTGCTCAACTCATTGAGCTCTTCCGCAAGATGGTTCATTGCTCCAGATTCTACCATCAGCAGCCTCTTGCATCTCCAGATCAAACTGAAGTTCTCCAGTACAACCACACCTAAATAGTAGTCTCCAGTTAACTATCCAGCATATAGCAACAGCTCCAAGATTTTCAGCAGTGACGCAGCCCAGAATATGAATTTTAAGGACAAGCTGAAGTTTTCAGAGCTAGATATACAGAGTGGATAATGCACCTCAGTTTCCTTTCAAGCTCT
Organism: Mobula hypostoma; assembly: GCF_963921235.1. Classification (NCBI taxonomy): domain Eukaryota; kingdom Metazoa; phylum Chordata; class Chondrichthyes; order Myliobatiformes; family Myliobatidae; genus Mobula; species Mobula hypostoma. The sequence continues at coordinate 25,625,358 of NC_086100.1, forward strand.
TCATCATATTACTAACTCTTCATCCGTAAATACATGGAAAAGTTCGTACAACATCTTGACTGCAGCACTGGTGATGAGCTGCCTCTCTATCCAGGCTGTTCCATTACAGCTACAATACTAGCATCTGCCTGACAATGCAGAAGACTGCCCAGGTACAGGGTTTAAAAGTCTTAGGTACATGTATCTAGCTAGGCTGTCTAAGACTTTTGCACATTTCTCTATTTGTCCAAGTGGAGCGGTGAGCAAGCTTGAAAATTTGACAGGAACAAAGGGTATTGGGAATAGTGAGGGTAGAGCACTGCGGGAGAGGCATGGGTCAGGTAGTAGAGGAGTACCAGGGATGGGGGTTGGTGCGGGTGTGGTCACTTGATTCCAAACAATTGGTTTATTGATCATTACAGAATGTCTCTCTGGTGTTTCCTACTACCTTCCCCTTTTCCCAACCATATGTCCCATGTCCCAACTCCCTACCCCCTTCTCACTCTCTGTCCACAAAAGAGACACATATCAGCAGCAGTTTATCACTGCCATGTCATGAAGTTTGTTTTTCTGAGGCAATGCTATGGTGCAATACATATAATTACTACAATACTGTGAAAAAGTCTTAGACACCTGAGATATTTTTATTCGTACAGTTTATCTAAGACTTTTGCGCTGTGCTGTATGTCTTGCCCACAAGCAAAAGAAATCTAATCTCAAAGTAATTGAATCTTGACGTAGGGTCTCAGCCCGAAAAGTCAATCGTTCCTCTGCCTCCACAGATGGTACCCAACCCATCAAGTACATCTAACAGCATGCTTCTTTGCTGAACCATCAATTCCGTTTTTCTTCCAAGAGATGCAGTCTGGCCCGAGTATTTCCAGCAACTCTATTGTTTTCTGGTTTTCATAAATCCAATCCAACCAGTCTCATTCAGTCTGCCCCCAAAAAAGGTGATGGATGGTGCCATTGACAATGCTATCAAATTGCATTTACTCACCAATTAACTTCCTCGCCAATGCCCAGTTTAGGTTTGGCACAGTTAACTCTGCTCCAAAATTCATTGTAACTGTGCCTTAATGGACATAAACCAAAGAGGACGGGTTGACTGCCTTTGATATCAAGGCAACATCTGACTAAATGTGGCAGGATCACTGGTAGGACTGAAGTTACTGCCATTAAAAAGGAGAACATTCCCAAAGGAAGAGGTTACCTCTTATGAGTGGACAGTGGCTGCATTTGAAGGTACAGTATGCCATTACAGTTGCAGGACAGGAATTCTTCAGGTCAGTGTTCTACGGTCAGCTGCTTCAATGACTTTCCATCCATCACTAATGGAGATACGTGTTGATGATTGCACAATGTTTCATTCTATTCAAAATTCGTCAGTAAACGAACTAACCTTGTCTGCATGTGGCACGATCCAGACAACACTCAGGCATTGAATAAGTGATAAGTAACATTGGTTCAGTTGAGTTGTTCTCTGATCTTGGCAGTTTACTTGCAAACATTTCATCACCATGCGAGGAGACATAGTCAGTGCACTGTTGAATGTGTATCCTCAGAATGCTTGGCCTTTTATGTACTTTTCAATCAGTTGTTTGGACATTATTTCAGAAACTCATTTGTGATGTGGGGAGGAAATCACATTGCTGATTGGTTGTGTGGTGAACTTCATGCATTGTGGTTAGGAATTTTGCCTGCCTTGGCTCATAAGTAAATCAGGGTCCACAGGTATGTGCTGGTTTACAGAAGTCAACATCAATGTTGAGGGTAGTACTTTGTAGATCAAAAGAACAAAACTAAGCTATTAGACAAGACCAATGTGGTCAACAAAACCCAATGCAGAGACTGCAGCAAATATTATGTCGGCCAAACTAGGAGAAAACTACCATGAACATCAACTGGCAAAAAGCGGCATGATCACTCTCCCTAGTCTTTAACCGTAAAGATCCAATTCAACTGGGCAGCAGTGGAAGTCATGGCGCAAGCGAACAGGTGGCATGCAAGAGAATTCCTAGAAGTGTGGTTTTCTGTGAAAAGTTCTGTACACAAACCTCATGATCTTAATCCTATTTATGAGCCAATGCAGAAAACTTCCAGACCACAATGTACGAAGTTCGCCACACAACCAATCAGTAACAAGAATTTATCCCCACATCACAATCGAGTTTCCAAAAAGACACCCAATCTGCTGATAGAAAACTATATAAAGACCAAGCTTTCAGAGGACACACTTCAATCAACAGTGCACTACCGATGTGTCCTCCCATGGTGACAAAATGTTTGCAAGTAAATTGCCAAGATCAGAGGACAACTCAACCCAACCGTCAACCACCCAAGCTACACATCTTCTGAATTGTATCCAACAAGTCATATTTGCAATGCAGAAGTGCCAAGCAATGATCATCTGTAACAAGAGGGAGGCAAATCAAACACCTGACATTCAGTTACTGTTTCATTGCCAAGACCACTACCAATAACATTTAAGGGGTCACCACTAACCAGGACTAAAACAGCAGAAAAGTGGCTGGCTATCCTGTGTGAGTGACTCGCCTCCTGATGCTCTTAAGCCTCACCATCATCTGCAAAACAAGTCATAATTTTGATATAATACTCTCCTCATGCCTAGATAAGCTCTGACAAAATTCAAGCCTGCCATTATGCAGACAAAACAGTCTGTTTGACTTGCATCCCAAACACAGGTCAAAATGTTTTTCCCCCTTAATGTACAGTGACAATATGCATTGCTCAGAAAAAAAAGTGTCTGAACTGCTCCTTCAGCACTGCCCAAATCCATAACCCTCAACAAGAACTAGGGCAGCAGGCACACAAGATCATCACCCACAGCTTTCCTTCTAAATACCAAGCATCTAAAAGAACATTGTCTTGACAAAATGTTTACTACCATCTTGCCAAGGACAGTGAGAAAAAGATAGATAGGTTTTGGCTTTGCTAAAGAAGCCAACATTCTGAAAAATGCACAAATGGAAAAAAAAACACATTGTGCAGATACTGATTTCTTCAAATACAAGCATAAGCTGCTTTCTTGTTTTCACTTTCAACACAAACATATTGCTTGTTATCTCAATTTTATTTTTCAGCACAGCATACAACTTGTAGATGTATAATTGCATAATTGCACTCTTCAGTAATAGCCTAATAAAACTAAATTCCTGTATTGCAGGCAGTTTTGCTATTTTATTGCACTCATTTCATTGCAGAAAGATTATGAGTAAAATTTGTATAGCTTTCATAATCTACTGCGGACTTGAGGCTCATGCATTAGTCCAATAATTTTCCTGTTTCTTCAGCCAAAACATGTATTCATTTTTGTCCTCATCAGCATTCCTGTGAGTATAACACAAGGCTTTGAAGGGACCAATAACTTTTGATAGGTCCCATCACATTCATACTGAGTTTACTGGTTCAACCACTTAAAGTCTTTGTCCGTCAATCATGAGTGAATATGGGTGGAGTACCTTCTTTGAACTTCATTTACTTATACAACACAAAATTGGCCCTACTGGCCCAACGAGCCACACCGCCCAGTAACCCACCCTTCTCACACTAGCCTAAGCACAGGATAATTTACAATAACCAATTAACTTACAAACCAGTATGTCTTCGGACTGCGGAAGGAAACTGGAACACCCCGAGGAAACACACGCAGATCACGGGACGAACTCCAGAGCTGTAATGGCATCATGCTAACCGCTCCGTTACTGTGGCAGTTAACTGCATACAGAAGTTCATTTTCATTTTACATACACTTCCTGCTAGGATGCAAGCCACAACTTTAAACAGATCCAAAAAGACAGTTTTAGTACAAAACAATGTGAAGCAAAGCTGAATTACCTCTAATTCTGTATTTCTCACCACAATGCTGAACCTCACTTCCTACGAAATCACCAAAATAATCTGGGAGGTCCAAATGGAAAATACTCATACGTTGCCTCCACTCCACAGAACCAAGATCATCACAGCCTTAATAGATCAGCAGCCATACACAGATAATGTTCGCGGCTGAACACATGCAGGGTCCAAGCTCCATGTGATCATCAGCCCATTATTGAAGCATACAAGATGAGTTTCCACAACAATGTAACACTAAGTAGGCCATTTGGCTGTACGAGCCTCCTGCACCATCCACTAAAGATCATCACTGATCTACGTCAGAGGGCCCTCTACCACCCCGGCTCTGATGTACAGAACCACTCTCTGACCAATAAGTGGCCCAGGGCTGGATCCTGGGGATACCCTGGGCCAATTTCTGCATCCTCAATTTCAACACCCTGCCCCCACCCCAACATCAAAGCTGTGCAGTTAATGAAACTCACCGGCATTTCAGCAGGTCTGTGTTGCTTTTGACCATTTGAGAATTAAGCTCTCAGATCTGACAGAGTTCTTGATCAATTCGGCAACAGTGATCTCTACACTTTTATGGTGGCATTGGGTTCTTTGTTCACAAAGCCCTAAACTCAAAAGACTTTAAGCCTTAGCCAATATACTGTAGGTACCCACACTATAGAGAGGTTGCATTGTATCCACCTATTCAAAGGACTAGCTTACTTCCCTGTCCAGCTTCTGCAGTGAGATTTAGCTACCAATAACAAGAGAAAATCTGCAGATGCTGGAAATCCAAGCAACACATAGAATGCTGGAGGAACTCAGCAGGCCAGGCAGCATCTATGGAATAAAAGTACTCTTTTCCATAGATGCTGCTTGGCCTGCTGAGTTCCTCCAGCATTTTGTGTGTGTTTAGCTACCAATACCCACTGCATCAATGGTAGTCCCCCCAACCTACCAAGGAGGAGATACTTCCAGCTAGCAAAGTAGTTTAAACAGTCATTTTAATAATACTTTTAAATTTAGCCAAATAATTCTCAACACACATTTAACTCACAGTGCAGTGAGATTTATAAAAGACTTACCAACTACAAACGATTTCCAAACACAGGTACAGTTCTTACGAGCTAGAAGAACATACCAATGAGTTGCAGGCGAATGAGTCATCCATTAGCTGTGAGGAGGATGCTAAGAGGATGCAGAGTGACTTGGATAGGTTGGGTGAGTGGGCAAATTCATGGCAGATGCAATTTAATGTGGATAAATGTGAAGTTATCCACTTTGGTGGCAAAAATAGGAAAACAGATTATTATCTGAATGGTGGCCGATTAGGAAAAGGGGAGGTGCAACGAGACCTGGGTGTCATTATACACCAGTCATTGAAAGTGGGCATGCAGGTACAGCAGGTGGTGAAAAAGGAGAATGGTATGCTGGCACTTATAGCGAGAGGGTTCGAGTACAGGAGCAGGGAGGTACTACTGCAGTTGTACAAGGCCTTGGTGAGACCACACCTGGAGTATTGTGTGCAGTTTTGGTCCCCTAATCTGAGGAAAGATATCCTTGCCATAGAGGGAGTACAAAGAAGGTTCACCAGATTGATTCCTGGGATGGCAGGACTTTCATATGAAGAAAGACTGGATGAACTGGGCTTGTACTCGTTGGAATTTAGAAGATTGAGGGGGGATCTGATTGAAATGTATAAAATCCTAAAGGGATTGGACAGGCTAGATGCAGGAAGATTGTTCCCGATGTTGGGGAAGTCCAGAACAAGGGGTCACAGTTTGAGGATAAAGGGGAAGCCTTTTAGGACTGAGATTAGGAAAAACTTCTTCACACAGAGAGTGGTGAATCTGTGGAACTCTCTGCCACAGGAAACAGTTGAGGCCAGTTCATTGGCTATATTTAAGAGGGAGTTAGATATGGCCCTTGTGGCTACGGGGTCAGGGGTTATGGAGGGAAGGCTGGGGCGGGGTTCTGAGTTGGATGATCAGCCATGATCATAATAAATGGTGGTGCAGGCTCGAAGGGCCGAATGGCCTACTCCTGCACCTATTTTCTATGTTTCTATGTTTCTCTTGCTGAAACCAAAGGTTGAAGGGTGAATTCTAGTTCTTCTTTCTATGACTCGATCTTTGTCTTTCTCCTTGTCAGTTCCAACAATCCCAATGCTTGTAATATTTACACAATTTTCTACTAGGTGACATCATCTGCACAAGATGCTTTCTGGATACCTTTGCTGGGACAAAGTAACTCACAGAGATGGTCTTAAAAGCTTCTGGCAACAGAGATCCCAAACATCCAAAATTAATGCTGTGAGGGCTGATCCTAGGACTATACAAATATCCCAACTTGTTACAATGTGCTATGTGACATAACTCCTTTGTGCTTTGTTTGGCTAAAGCAGACAAATCTCTTGATCACTTCACTTTGCAAAGCAGACCTTTTAGAAAGCAGCCACCTGCTGTCAGCTGGCAGCCTGTAATGTATTACACTATTCGCAAAGCTGTGCATCCAACTTCAAACTGAATCCAATATCAAACTGATTGCTGTTTGCAAATTACATTAAGATCTGGAGACTGGTTCTCACTCACAGTAAGAAGCTCAGTAAAAAATATTTAAAATTTAACTTCATTGTTGTGTATTTAATATTTCAAAATATTTGAGTAATATTGTAAATAACAAACAAGAGAAAATCTGCAGATGCTGGAAATCCAAGCAATACACACAAATGCTGGAAGAACTCAGCAACCAAGCAGCATCTATGAGAAAAAGTACAGTCAATATTTCGAGCTGAAACCCTCTGGCAAGACTGGAGAAAAAAAGATGAGGAGTAGATTTAATTGGTGGGAGAGGGGAGAAAGCAACACAAGGTGATAGGTAAAACCAGAAAGGTGAGGAATGAAGTAAACAGCTGGGAAGTTGATTGGTGAAGAGATACAGGGCTGGAGAAGGGCAAGTCTGATAGGTGGGGATACAAGGCCATGGAAGAAAGAAAAGGGAGGAGCACCAGAGGCAAGGAGATAAGGTGAGAGAAGGTAAAGGGGATGGGGAATGGTGAAGGACAGGAAGGGGAGCATTACCAGAAGTTTGAGAAATCTACGTTCATGGCATCAGGTTGAAGCCCCAACCTGAGTGTGGCCTCATCACAACAGTTGAGGAGGCCAAGGATTGACATATTGGAATGGGAATGGGAAGTGGCATTTAAATGGGTGACCACTGGGAGATCCCATTTCTTGTGGCGGATGGAGTGTACATTCTCTATGAAACAGTGTCTCAATCTACGTTAGGTCTCACCGATATACAGGAGGTCACACCTGCCCCTTCACCTCCCCCCCTCCAACTACTATTGAGGGCCCTAAGCAGTCCTTCCTGGTGAGGCAAGTTTACCTGCGAGTCTTTTGGGATCATATACTGTATCCAGTGCTCCCAGAATGGCCTCCTGTATGATCGGAGAGACCCAATGTAGAAAGGGAGACCAGTTTACACAATTCATAATGGGTTATATGTATGAATTGCGAGAATGGCACGTCATTATGCCACCATGTTGTAAGTGTGTGCCTCACTGAAGTAAAATCAAAGTACACACGTCTATTCCCAGGCTCCCCATAATTTTTTCTTTTGATTAGTTTTGGAGTTACAGCATTACAAACAACTTTTAAACTAACCTGTTTAGCAGTACTAAGGATTTAGTTCTTTCCTTTCTATCATCACCCTCACCCATCACTAAACATTCTCTCCAAATGGGAAAGAACCACCTTGCAAAACCTCAAAAATCAGCAATTTACAAAACTGAAGACAGACAGTTGGTGTTTGAAGAGAACTTCAATTTCTGTTTGTAAAATAATTTTACTGCTGAAATCTTCATTCATTAGATCTTCAAAACCACAAGTCATGCTTAAGAAGATCACTGTGAAAGAAGCTTGGGCGCATCAAATTGATTACTGACCATTTTTGTTAATCAATTGCTAACAAGGATCTAATCACAGCCTCCCCGCCCATTCAGCATGGATTAAAATCAGAGGATAGTGAGATGAATGACCTCTAAGAGTGGAAAGTCCAGTAATTTATCCACTCTCCACACTCAATGACCCCAAGAAGATGGCCAATTCTTATTATAGGAATGTTTGCCTTATGGAAGGACATCAGCCAGGTGCCTCTCGATGCACTAGTGCAAATTCACAACAAGCTCGATATTTTTCCTGAAAAATGGCTCTTCACAAAATTTTACAAAGACTGACTGCAATCTGCACCTTAAAAATCACCTTGCTCCTCAACAATTACTGTCTTTGTTACAGTTAATTTGAATGCAACATTTTGTGCATTGCAGTATTAAATTCTATAGTGCTGAGAACAGGATTTGGGCTTGCATATACAGCACAGATTAATAGAATCAGAATTAGATTTATTATCACTCACACATGCAATCTGCTGTTTTGCAGAGGCAGTACAGTGCAATACACTGTGAAATTACTAGAGGTTGCAGAAAGGAATAAAATAAATAAATAGTGCAGAAAGACTTGACCTGCAGGAATTATAAATGATTTTCTTCCCTAAATTCCAGGAAAAGAACATGAATATTGCACTACCACTGCCACTCATCTGACTATACAGTTAGTAGTTCAAACTTCAAATGTAAACATCTTTCACTTAGATAGATACACCACCCACGTTCTCAAACAGGCGTAGATCATAGAACATTATAGCATAGTCTGTCTTCTCCTCGCAGTCAGACCATTTTTCTGTTCAGTTGGTGTGCAGCTTTTGTATGAATTTCCCAACGGGTTGAGATTAAAATTAATTTAACTGGTTGGATGAACTGCGTTGGAATCCAAAGAAAAGCAAACAAGAGTTCAACTCAACTTTAACTACCTATCAAAGTGGATCACATTATATGGAAGAGTAAATTAAAAGATCTAACAAAAGATTTGCCCTGGCATTCCACTTTAGATGAACAAAATACATTTTATTTAGTTTACTTTTCCCATACAATCTAATACCAACAACCATCCCTGTGCTACATTGTTAGTTGAAAATACAAAAGACTCCTCAGATGATGGAAATCTAGAGCAACACACAAAATACTGGAGGAACTCAGCAGGTCAAGCAGCATCTATGGAAATGATTAAGTGTTGATGTTCTGGGCTGAGACCCTTCATCAGGACTGGAAAGGAAAAGGGAACATACCAGAATAAGATGGTGGGGGTGGGGGCAGGGGGGGAAGGAGGACATTAGAAGACATGAGGTGAAGCCAAGTGGGTGGGAGGGGAAGTAGAAGCTGAAAAGGTGAAAGGAGGAAAAGGCAAAGGGCTGGATAAATGATCTGATCGGGGAGGAGAGTGGATCATGGGAGAAACGGAAGGAGAGGCAGGTTGCGAAGAGGGAAGGGGTAGGGTGAAAATTACCAGAAGTTGGAGAAATCAGTGTTCATGCCATCAGGTTGGAGGCTATCCAGATGGAAGACAAAGTGCTGCTCCTCCAGTCTGAGTGACCGTAAGACAAAGGAGCAGAAGTAGGCCATTCGGCCCATTGAGTCTGGTCCGCCATTTTATCATGAGCTGATCCATTTTCTCCTATTTAGTCCCACTCCCCAGCCTTCTCACCATAACCTTTGGTGCCCTGGCTACTCAGATACCTATCAATCTCTGCCTTAAATACACCCAATAACTTGGCCTCCACTGCCGCCCATGGCAACAAATTCCATAGATTCACCACCCTCTGGCGAAAAAAATTTCTTTGCATTTCTGTTCTGGATGGGCGCCCTTCAATCCTTAAGTCATGCCCTCTGGTACTAGACTCCCCCATCATGGGAAACAACTTTGCCACATCCACTTTGTCCATGCCTTTTAAAATTCGAAATGTTTCTATGAGGTCTCCCCTCACTCTTCTAAACTCCAAGGAATACAGTCCAAGAGCGGACAAACGTTCCTCATATGTTAACCCTCTCATTCCCGGAATCATTCTAGTGAATCTTCTCTGTACCCTCTCCAACGTCAGCACATCCTTTCTTAAATAAGGAGACCAAAGCTGCCCACAGTATTCCAAGTGAGGTCTCACCAGCGCCTTATAGAGCCTCAACATCACATCCTTGCTCCTATACTCTATTCCTCTAGAAATGAATGACAACATTGCATTCGCCTTCTTCACTACTGACTCAACCTGGAGGTTAACCTTAAGGGTATCCTGTACGAGGACTCCCAAGTCTCATTGCATCTCAGAACTTTGAATTCTTTCCCTATTTAAATAATAGTCTGCCCGTTTATTTTTTCTGCCAAAGTGCATAACCATACACTTTCCAACATTGTACTTCATTTGCCACTTCTCTGCCCATTCTTCCAATTTATCCAAGTCTCTCTGCAGACTCGCCGTTTCCTCAGCACTACCGGCCCCTCCACCTATCTTCGTATCGTCAGCAAACTTAGCCACAAAGCCATCTATTCCATAATCCAAATCGTTGATGTACAATGTAAAAAGAAGCGGCCCCAACACTGATCCCTGTGGAACACCACTGGTAACCGGCAGCCAACCAGAACAGGATCCCTTTATTCCCACTCTCTGTTTCCTGCCAATCAGCCAACGCTCTATCCACATATGTAACTTTCTCGTAATTCCATGGGCTCTTATCCTGTTAAGTAGCCTCATGTGTGGCACCTTGTCAAAGGCCTCAACATGGCTGAAGAATTGGCCATGCATTAATATGTAGGAATGGGAATAGGATTTTTACTTGCTGAACAAATAACCTGTTTTTATCTCACTAATGTATTGACTCACTTGGAAATAAATTGCAATTACTTACTAGATCGGTCTGCAGAATGTTATCTCGGATTTAAAAGTTGAACTGTTTCAAGTAGAAATATCAAGTAGAGCTACATACTTTGGTAATATTGACACATATACAGCACAGATTAATAGAATCAGAATTAGAGTCATTATCACTCACATGTGCAATTTAATGTTTTGCAGAGGCAGTACAGTGCAATACATTGTGGAATTACTAGAGGTTGCAGAAAGGAAAATAAATAGTGCAGAAAGACTTGACCTGCAGGAATTATAAATGATTTTCTTCCCTAAATTCCAGGTAAAGAATATTGCACTACCACTGCCACCCATCTGACTATACAATTAGTACTTCTAACTTCAAATGTAAACACCTTTCACTTAGATAGATACACCACCCATGTTCTCAAACAGGTATAGATCATAGAACATTATAGAATAGTACAGGCCCTTTGGTTCATGGTGAACTTTCTCCAAGATCAATCTAACCCTTCTCTCCTGCATAGCCCTCAGTTTTTCATTCATCCATGTGCCAGGAGATAGAGAATGACTGCCACCCTACATGGAACAGTATTCACAAGGGCAAAATCTTCTTTTCATTTTAACCCATATGAACACAAGTCCCCCTCAATCCTGGGGACTGTCCAAGTGAGGAAGTGAGAGAAAATGGGGGATAATTTTTTAAATTATCCTTAGTATTTAAGTAATAAAAAATGCAGCTGAACATTCAAAATTGAATGTTTTGGATGTTCAAGACCACACCAAGACCATGTACCATTTTGATCTTCTCGTTACTAAAAAAAGCTGCAATTGCCATAGTAGGAGTGCGCTAATTGTTCACTATCGAGGCTTTAGGCATGATGGGTTAGTTGCATAAGAAGAGATGGAGCTGCTGCTACTGTGTGGTCCAGAATCTCTGGAGGGGAAGGCCCCGAGTCCTCGGCTTTGCTTGTTGCTTGGCAGCCGGGGTGGGGTCAAAGCGCTCGGCAGGGGATGGTGCTCGGAGAGGCTGTGTCGGAGGGGCTGGTCGGAGGCTTAAAGTTTTCAGACGGACTCAGAGTCCGCTGCAGTCGGGTGCTTCCAATGGTGCTGCATCAGCAAGTTGGCGGCGCTTAGAGGTTCATGGCAGGGAGAGTTCCTCCCTTCTGCTGCCTGCGTAAGATGTTGAGTCTATCCGGACTTTGAGACTTTTTTTTTACCGTGCCCATGGTCTGTTCTTTATCAAATTATGGCATTGCTTTGCACTGTTGTAACTATATGTTATAATTATGTGGTTTTGTCAGTTTTAGTCTTGGTTTGTTCTGTGTTTTCTTGTGATATCATTCTGGAAGAACATTGTATATTTTTTAATGCATGCATTTCTAAATGACAATAAATGAGGACTGAGTGTCCTCATAATCTAATCTATTTGACACCTGAGAAGAACTCATTGAAACTCTCAAAATTCTTAAAGGGCTCAATGCAATGGATGTTGAGGAGTGGAGGGGAAGTGGGGTGGGGAAAGCAGTTACCACTGGTGGACAAGTTTAGAATCAAGCAACACACATAAACAATGCTGGTGAACACAGCAGGCCAGGCAGCATCTATAGGGAGGTACAGTCGACGTTTCGGGCCGAGACAGGACAAAGGGATATAGGACATAGATGCTGCCTGGCCTGCTGCATTCACCAGCATTTTTTTTTGTATGTTGCTTGAATTTCCAGCATCTGCAGATTTCCTCATATTGAAGTTTAGAATCAAGATTGATTACAATGTCAAAAATAAGGGATAGACTATTTAGAACTGAGGCAAGGGGACATTTCTTCATTCAGAGCAAGGTGCACCTTTGTAAGTTTCTACATGGGAGACTTAGCCATCAAGTCATTCAAAAGAGTGATTGATCAGAACAATAGTACAGGAAAATTGTTTTGAAATAGAAATTGTACATAATCAACAAATGGTAGAACAGGCTCCAAGAAGATGCTATCCTGCTGCTGATTCTTCCAAGTGTGACAATTAAACTCAAAAATTCAATTCACTTTAGGTAGCAAATTAACATGTTGAAATAAAAATATCTTGATAAATATCATGTGACATTAGTTAACCTTGTGCAATTGCAGCGATAGTCACAAGTATCTTTTGAAGGAAACTTCTTTTCAATCTGACCACACTTGATATTTGATGCATAATACCTGTTTCAAAGTACAATTATCAAAGCATATATAAATTTTACACCCTTGAGATTCATCAGTTTACAGGCAGCCGCAAAACAAGAAACCTGAAAGAATCAAATTTTGAAAAAAACAACCAACAAACAAGGTGCAGAAAGAAAAACAAATAAAGGCAAGCAACAGCATTCAGGACGAAATTAAGTCCATAGACCTGAAGTCCGGGGCAACCGCATAGCCTCAGTGACAGTTCTTTACACAGCAGGGTGAATAGTCATGAAGCTCACAGCCACTAAGCCCAAAGCAGGCAGAGCAGGGCACAATCTCAGCACCGAGGAGAGTGGAATAAATGTCACGGAGCAGAACCAGCCCCGACCCCCACCTCCACCTCCAGTCCCAACACCCTGCTTTTCCAGTCCACCTGGCCTGGCGTTTAAATTGTCCAAACACCAGGTCATCCCTCGTACTCAGACCCAGCCCTCAACAAAGCAATACTCTCTGGGCCTGGACCCCATCATCGCGTTCCGGCCTATATTCCACCTTTCCAAATCGGACTGGCACTTAGGTCAATCTCAAATCACTCTCAATTCAGGTGAATGGGCTTCCAAACTCCTACACTCCGACTTTTCCACCACTTTGCCAACGCTAACTCCATCTCGAGCATGCCTCGATCTCACTCCGACTGTCTCGCACCCACACACCTCAACCTTCGGATCAGCTTCACCTTTGCTTGCTTCTTCATTGTTTGTGATGATCAGTTACCACAATTTTCCATATAAAAAGTGTTTATTATTAGAGTCACTAACAAGAGAAAATATACGGATGCTGGAAATCAAAACAACACACACAAAATGCTGGAGGAACTCAGCAGACCAGGCAGCATCTACGGAAAAGAGTACAGTCGCATTTCGGGCTGAGACTCTTCAGCAGGACTGGAGACAGAAAAGGATGAGGAGCAGAGGTAAAAGGTGGGGGAAGGGGAGAGAGAAACACAAGGTGACAGGTGAAACTGGGAGGGAGAGGGGTGAAGTAAAGAAACGGGAAGTTGATTGGTGAAAGATGTACAGGGCTGGAGAAGGGGGAAATCTAATCGGAGAGGACTGAAGGCCATGGAAGATAAAAGAGGGAGGTGATGGGCAGGCAAGGCGATAAGGTGAGAGAGGGAAAAGGGGATGGGGAATGAAGTGGGGTTGGGGGGGGTGGAGGAAGTTCAAGAGATCAATGCTCATGCCATCAGGTTGGTGGCTACCCAGACAGAATACAAGTTGTTGTTCCTCCAACCGGAGTGTGGCCTCATCGCGACAGCAGATGAGGCCATGGATACACATATCGGAATGAGAATGGGAAGTGGAATTAAAATGGGTGGCCACTAGGAGATCCCGCTTTTTCTGACAGGGTTAAAATTAAACGATTTCCCTACTTCAACAAGTAAGGAATCACGAAGGCATTGACAATGAACGTTACAATGAAAAATCAAGATTCAGAGGATGTAATCCTCATTGTATGAACATTATCTACATGAGGTGTTTGTGCTGATTTTGTTAATTTACAGTCAATCCAAAGTATACAGCAGATAAATTCCTCAATTTAACAGTTTTACAGTATTGTCGGGATATTGGCAGTGTTCTAATTAGTTAAACAATAGTTTGTCTTTTTCGTACCTTTTAACTATCTCCATGAAAGTTTGGCTAATTGGGGCAGCTGTTTAATTGGGCCACAATGATGTATCCCAATTTATTGTACGCCACTGTGCAAAGAAAGCTCCTATCATCAGCCCGTGATAACCAAATAAGCAGCTTTGATAAAACTGATACAGGGAAAAGTCTGTCCGATAACATTGAATGATCTTTCCTACTCTTCCTGTCGGCACGTGGCCAAGTGGTTGAGGCATTCGTCTAGTGATTCAAAGGTCGCTAGTTCGAGCCTTGGCTGAGACACTGTGTGTGTCCTTGAGCAAAGTACTTTACCACACATTGCTCTGTGACGACACCAATGCCAAGCTGTATGGGTCCTAATGCCCTTCCCCTGGACAACATCGGTGGTGTGGAGCGGGGAGACTTGCAGCGTGGGCAACTGCTGGTCTTCCATACAACCTTGCCCAGGCCTGCACCCTGGAAACCTTCCAAGGCGCAAATCCATGGTCTCATGAGACTAACAGATGCCTATATTAACTCTTCCTCAAAGTAGTGTCGGGGGATCATTTTGATCTACCCAAGAGGGAAGTGAGGGTTTTTAATTTAACCCTTCATTTGATAAGACTTTACTACAAAAAAGCACTTAGGTAGCCCCCATTACCATCTAGGATACACTTCAAGAGGCTTTGAGCTTTATCAACCTTTATGCCCGCTAAGATATCCAATACCTCCTTTTTCAATAAACTTGAGAACTTCACTGCCCCCAACACCAAAATTCTCAAACTACTATGCCCTTCTCACTGACTACAGATGAGAAGTATTCATTTAAGACCTTAGCTATGTTGTCCAGCTCTATGAATGCCATTTGCCACCTTATGGACCCTACTTTTTCCCTGGTTACATTCTAACCCTTAATAGGTTTATAAAATGTTTGGAAGTTTCCTTGATCTCAACCACTTGAGACATTTCATGCCTTGTCTTTTAACTCTGTATTTCTCCCTATACTTCTTATACTTGGGCGCCATGGTAGCACATCATTTACCATGACACCATTACAACACGGGGTGGAGCTCAGAGTTCAATTCTGATGTCATACGTATGCAAGACGTTTGTACTTCTGAGAAAGCATGGATTTCTCTGGGTGCTCCAGTTTCCTCCCACAGTCAAAAACACATCAGTTAGTAGATCAATTGGTCATTGTAAATTGTCCCACCATTAGGCTAGCGTTAAAATCAGTGGGTTGCAGGCAGGGCAGCTCAAGTGACCAGGAGGCCTATTCTGCACTGTATCTCTAACAGAAATATAAATACTCCTGAAGGACCCTTCCTTCTTGTAGTTTTCTAAACCAGTCATATCTTTCATTCTCTCTACCCACCCCAACTCCCACTATCATCCCCTGATATCCCTTGGTATCCAGGGTTCCTTGGACAGAAAGTCCTCTTCTTTCACCCTCCTGGTCCTGAATACTAACTCATTTTCCCCCCCATTTTTGAATGTCTCCCACTTATTACACATAGACCTACCAGAAAGTAGTTGTTACAAGTGTACTATTTCCAGGTACCACGTTATGATATTGAACTTGGTCTCCCATCGACCTCTGATCATCTTAATCCTGTTGCATGCCATTCTATGTTAGAGTTTGTGCTGAGTGTATTCCTTCCCAAATGATTTACTATGCTTAAGCATCATAAAATCATGCAAGAGTTTTTAATTAGATCTATATTTACTCGAGTAATGAATCAGATTCAAAGGTTGCAAGCTGAAGGTATCATGTCCTTATATGGTCAAAGATCACTTGTAAGCAGATAAGCAGGGCTATCTGACTGGTGTGACTTTCAGACGGTTCTCAGTTATGATCCAGGAGCTAAGAAATACATACCCATATCTTACAGGTCCCACTATGTCATTACAGTTTTCATGTGTAATGTACAGTTCACCTTGTCCATCATGAAAAATAAACTAGTTGAACTCAGCATGTCAAGCAGTATCTGCACCTCAGTATAGATGCAGGCTCTCAACCAGAAACATTAACAGTTACTAAACCCCCTCCCAAACAGATGTTGCCCAACCTGCTGAGTTCTTTGCTCCAGATTCCAGTATCTGCAATACCTTGTGACCATCTCATCTGTTCATGCACTTTCAATCTTGAAGCACTTACCTTTTTCTAAAAAATTAACACTTCAAACTTTACAGCAACAGAAAAACTTAGTATCTTCCTTAAAACAGAGAATGGTTTTCTGCATACCAATCAAATATATGATGATTCTGAAGTACGTTTGTAATTTTTAAAAATGCACAAAATCATGCAGTATTATGAAAACTGGACCCAACTGTAATGTTCAAGGACAAATTAAACAGTAATTAAATCACACATGTAAATAATAAACACAAGAGATTCTGCAGTTGCTGGAAATCAGCTGGTTCTTCTAGCATTTTGTGTTGCTCACGTGTAAATTGTGGCTTTTCATCATGGAAGGCAAACACTCAATGTGCAAAATTGCAGCAATGATGTCATCTTTTACCAGGGGATTGGGTTATTTATGAAAAAGCCACAGGTGTAGTCTAGGACCATTAATTATTATCTGTGGGCTGATTGAAAATAGTCAAGTTGATATTATTCAAGTTGATATAACAGGCAAAAGAACCAAAATTAAATATTTGAGTATGCATCCCTAGTCTACTGCAGATAACTGCTGGATTGAACTGTATAATTGTTATTTTCCCCTTGTAGTTTAACTTCCTTATGTCTGTAATTTTATATAATTACCTATTTACATGTTATTGTTTGGTGTGTTTTTTTAAAAAGAAAGTGGTTGCAGTTGCCTTTATCTTTCTGGAAGCTACTTCATTTCAGTGGCAGCCATTGCATTACTTGAATAGGGGCGATCTTATTGGTTAATTCAAGCAATGGAATTTGGATGGAATTTACTGTTTTCAGCAATCTGGCATAAGAAGACCAAACCATGTTGGTTTGATCTGTCTCTGTCTTCCCCCTTGCTAATACAGTTTGCTTTTGCTCTTCACTATTTTTCTCCTCTAAGTTCTTCGTTCTTGTAGTGCTTAATTAAAAACAGTTGTAAGCAGCAAGTTTTATACTTCATTTTTGATTTACAAAAATATCAAGACCCAACACCACCCCAGTGACTCATATGGCATATCTATGCCCTGTTGAGGAGTATTTTGAAGTGAACCTTTTCCATAAGACCACAAGATACAGGAGCAGAATCAGGCTATTTGGCCCACTGAGTCTGTCTCCTCTATCCATTCATCATGGCTGATCCATTTTCCCTTTCAGCCCCAATCTTTTGATCTCTCCCCCATATCCCTTCATACCCTGACCAATATACATAAAAACTTGGCCTCCACAACCACCCTACTACAGACAACATTTCTGAATTTCAGAGACACTACATGTTCAGCCTTATATTTTTAATAGCATAGTACTTCACAGGAAGCAAAATGATTCCACAAATTGTGCTGGTCTCCTTTTTTTAAAAAAAAAATCATGCAATTAGTATGACAATGTCCATAAAAGAATATAATGTATATATTGGTATCTCCAATGCTTTGTAGAGGTTTCCACATTTATTATTTTTTTCAAATATATCATACCACCTAAACAGAATGCTTGACAAGGTAAAGCTAAATCATAAGTTAAAGATATCAAGTAGTGGCAAATAAAACAGTTTCTAGCAATTTAACGTTGATTGTTTTACTTCCACACATTTGCTAGTGTTTGTTCCTGTTCTAGTCAAGGGGATGAGTGCAGAAGTCAGTCAATGATTTGTCTGATACACATATCCAATGTGTGCCAAAACTCTTTAATAGTGCATCAGTACTTTGTCCATTTGAGCAAAGCACCATCTCTGCTCAACTTCCCAAAGTACCACATCAAAAGTTCAAGCACAGCATAAAAAATTGGGCAACAGCCCATTTCCATTTACTTCACATGATGCAGCAAGGAATCTGCAACTGATTAACACTGGCACATGCAATTCCAAGCCATGATTGCTAATTGGATCAAACTTTCTTTAAAACTTAACTTTAGATTAAATACAACCTATGTTTCATCAGTAGAAATGCTCTCAGTTTATTCTCAATGCCCTCAAAAGATACTGGGCTGAAGTCTACCTGAAAGCCTGATGACAATTCAGACCCAACATCCCAGTGTAGTATGAGGGGGGAGAAAAACTATCAGTTGTAGGAAGTTTAATCTCACAATATTTAAGAAACATCTTGACAAGCACTTGATTTGTTAAGGCACAGAAAGAGGAAATGTGGGTAAGTGAAAGGACTGTAGAGTTGCAATGGGAAAAATGGACACTATATGTGAGAAACTGTGTTGTATGGCTCTATAACTTTAAGAATTAGTTATCAATCTACAGCGTCCTAGTCCGCCACACCCATCCCCCTCCAAAATCTCCAAATAAAAATTCTGGTCTTACCCAAACTTAAGGTTCCTTAAGGTCTTCACCATCCCCTCTGACCTTCCTCTCTCTGAGGAAGAACATTCTGTCCTCAGTAAGGGCCTCACCTTTGTCCCTTTTGTGTCCACACCTCAGTGAATTCCACACCCGCCATAATGTTGAGCTCTTCTTCTGCTACCTTTGTCTCTGCGCCTAGTTCTTTGGCAAAAACTCTCCTCCCTGCACTGATGACCCCTGCTCCCGTCTTCAACCCTCCTCTTCCTGGACACCCCACTCTGGTCTTCTGTCTGCTCTGGATCTTTTAATTGCCAACTGCTGATGAGACATCAACCATCTTAAATTCACCACCCCTCTCTCCAATTCCAACCTCACTCCTTGTGAATGCACCTCGCCACTCTCTCCGCACCAATCCCAACCTCACCGTTAAAACTATGGATAAAGGAGGCGGGGGGGGGTGATGCTGCACTGATCTTGCGGACAGACTTCTACCTTGCTGAAGCCTAGTGACAACTGTCAGATACCTCCTCTTATATACCCCTCCAACAAGATCGCACTAAGGAGCACCAGGCCATGACTGACCTTATTAGCATTCATTTCAAGAGGTCTAGAATACAAGAGCAAGGATGTGATGCTGAGGCTTTATAAGGCACTAGCAGGGCCTCACCTTGAGTATTGTGAACAGTTTTAGGCCCCTCATATTAGAAAAGATGTGCTGGCATTGGAGAGGGTCCAGAGGAGGTTCACAGGCATGATTCCAGGAATGAAAGGGTTATCATACGAGGAACATTTGATAGTTCTGGGTCTGTACTCACTGTAATGCAGAAGGATGAGGGGAGATCTCATTGAAACCTTTTGAATATTGAAAGGCCTAGACAGAGTAGATGTGGAAAGGATGTTCCCCATGATGGGAGAGTGTAGGACAAGAGGGCACAGCCTCAGGATAGAGGGGCATCCTTTCAAAACAGAGATGCAGAGACATTTCTTTAGCCAAAGGGTGGTGAATTTGTGGAATTTGTTGCCACAGGCAGCTGTGGAGGCCAGGTCATTGGCTGTATTTAAGGCAGAGATTGATAGGTTCTTGATTGGACATGGCATCAAAGGTTATGGGGAAAAGGCCGGGAACTGAGGTTGAGGAGGAGAATAAAAAAAAGGATCAGCCATGATTGAATGGCGGAGCAGACTCAATGGGCCAGGTGCCCTAATTCTGCTCCTATGTCTTATGGCTTTATTAGCTCTGGGGATCTCCCATTCACTGCCACCAACCTCATAGTTTCCTCACCCAGCACCTCCCATATCTACCCCTTACCCAAGATTCACAAACCAGCCTGTCTAGGTAGACTCATTGTTTCTGCTTGCTCCTGTCCCACTGAACTCATATCTGTATACTTCGACTGTTTTACAGCCTCCCGCCCAACCCGTTCAGTCTCTTCCTACCTACATCTGTGACACTTTACACGCTCTTAATCTTTTCAATGATTTTAAGTTCCCTGGCCCCGAGCATTTTATTTTCACCATGGACGTCCAGTCGTTATACACCTCCATCTCCTACCAGGAAGGCCACAAAACTCTCAGTTTCTTTCTGGACACCAAACCCAACCTGTTCCCCTCCACCACCACTCTCCTCCATCCAGCTTTCAATAATTTCTCCTTTGGTTCCTCCCACTTCCTTCAAACAAAAGGTGCAGCCATGGGTATTTGCATGGGTCTCAGCTATACCTGCCTTTTTGTTGGCTACATGGAACAATCTATGTTCAAGCCTACACTGGTGTCACGCCCCCACTTTTCCGACTCTACACTGATGACTGCATGGGTGCTGCTTCCTGCACCCATGCAGAGCTCATTGACTTCATCAACTTTGCTTCCAACTTTGATCCTGCCCTCAAATTTACCTGGTCCATTTCTGACAGCTCCCTCTCCTTTCTCAATCTCAGTCTCTATCTCTGGAGACAGCTTATCCACTGATGTCTATTACAAACCCACCGACTCTCACAGCTACCTGGTCTATACCTCTACCATGTTACTCGTAAAAATGCCATCCCCCTTCCCTCAATTCCATCAGCTCTGCCGCATCTACTCTCAGGAAAAGGCTTTTCATTCCAGAACAAATGGGATGCCCTCTTTCTTCAAAGAAAGGGGCTTCCCTTCTCCACCATCAACTCTGCCCTCAGTCACACCTCTTCCATATCGTGCTCTCACCCCATCCTCTCGCCACCCCACCAGGGATAGGGTTCTTGTCCTCACCCATCACCCCATCAGCCTCCACGTCCAGCACATAATTCTCCACAACTTCTACCATCTCCAATGGGATCCAACTACCAAGCACATCTTTCCCTCCTCCCCCAACTTTCTGCTTTCGGCAAGGATTGCTCCCTACGTGACTCCCTTGTCCACTCATCCCTCCCCACTAATCTCCCTCCTGGCATTTATTATTGCAAGTGGAACAAGTGCTAAACCTGCCGCTACATCTCCTCCCTCATTATTATTCAGGGCCCCAAACAGTCCTTCCAGGTGAGGCAACACTTCACCCATGAGCCTTTTGGGGTCATCTATTATATCCTGTGCTCCTGGTGTGGTCTCCTGTATATCGGTAAGAGCTGACATAGATTAGGACACTGCTTTGCTGAGCACCTGTGCTCTGTCTGCCAGAAAAAGTGGGATCTCCCAGTGGCCACCCATTTTAATTCCACTTCCCATTCCAACATGTCCATCCATGACCTCCTCTACTGTCACAATGAGGCCACACTCAGGTTGGAGGAGCAACACATATTCCACCTGGGTAGCCTCCAAACTGATGGCATGAACATCAATTTCTTGAACTTCTGGTAATGCTCACTCCGCTCCTCTATTCCCCACCCCCCTTTCCCTCTCTCACCTTATCTCCTTGCCCACCCATCACCTCCCTTTGGTGCTCCTCCCACTTTTCACCTTCTTCCATGGCCTCCTGTCCTATCCTATTAGATTCTCCCCTTCTCTAGCCCTGTACCTCTTTCACTGATCAACTTCCCAGCTCTTTACTCCACCCCTCCCAGTTTCACCTATCACTTTGTGTTTCTTCCTCTCCTCCCCCTACCTTCTAGCTCTGACTCCTCATCTCTTTTTCTCCAGTCACGCTGAAGGGTCTCAGCCCAAAACATTGACTGCACTCTTTTCCATAATTACTACCTGGCCTGCTGAGTTCTTCCAGTATTTTGTATGTGTTGTTAAGGTTCCTTAAGGTTGTTATAGCCAGGGTGATAATGGGGACAAGCTCCCACTACCTATTAAATGCTCCCAGTGGCATGCACCTCAAATAGCCTCTGACAATCAAATTCAGCTCCTGGCCTTCATGTGTGTCTAATCTACTAAGCCCAGCGGAACAGTTTCTGCTGACAGAAGGGGCAAAGGCGGGTTACTAATGGCTTAAAACTAGTCACTTCGGGCAGATGGGGCTTGTCAGTCGTAGTTGGCAGCTCATCTAGGAGAAGGAAAACTCTGATCTCAAACTTCCACTGCCTCACGGCTGTACCCACTAATGCAGAAGGCTTTGGGAGGAAACCCCGAGGGACAAATCTGGAGTTGGTGTCCCTAAGGCAGTCCCTAATGGAGTTCACTGCTGACTGACAACAATGTTGCTGGTACCAAACTGTATCAATGTTGCCGTTCCTTTGGGTTCATTAGATGTGCAGAGAGGGGGAGCTTGCTCTCCATATCGTACTGCCCAGGCTTGTGTATCCAGACAGTTAAGACACAATATCCATGGTCAACTCTGACCGATGGAGGCCTGAACTCAACAAAAACCCAACCTTTGATAATTTAATGTTATTATCCATGTCTCCTGCCAGCTTCTCTACAGAGAAAGACAATAAGACACATAACAGAATTAGGCCATTTGGCACATTGGATCTGCTCCACCCTTCAAGAACAGCTGACTGTTTATTCCCTCTCAACCCTATCCTCTTCCACATCACCTTCAATACCCTTACTAATCAAGAACCCATCAAGCTCTGCTTTAAATATACCCAATGACTTGGCCTGCTTGTTACAATGAACTCCACAGAGTCACTACCCTCTGACTGAAGACATTCCTTCTCGCCTCTGTTCTAAATGGATTTTGCTTTATTCTGATGCTGTACTCTCTGGCCCTAGACTCTCTCACTACTGGAAACATCCTCTCTACATTCACTCTATCTGGGCTTTTTTTAAAAAAAAATTCAGTTCAGATAAGAGCTCCCTGACCCAAACCATTATCCGTTTCTCTTCCAAGGCTGATGTCTGACCTGCCGAGCCCTTCCATTTCATTCGGGATTTCCTGAATCTGCAGTTTCTTTTTTAATTTTCATTGCCATATTCCCGTTTGAAAACTGTCTGCCACATTTGCTGCATTATTATTAATTACCAAGTTAGTCATGGATTTCTACACTCAAAGATGCAATAAAGTTCCACAAAGCATAATGCAACAGGTATGAACAGAACTAAATCGGAGAAATGTTTTACATTTTAAAAGCATGGAGACCACTTTTTGATTGAGAGGGCAATTTTGTTGCTCTTGTCAACTCCACAGCAGTGAAGCTGCCAGTGCATGCCAGTTCACCTTCAACATTTTAGAGGAGTTTGGATAGATGTGTGGATGGTAGGGTCCTGGTACAGGTGGCTGGGAGTAGGTAGCTTAAATGGCTTGGCACAGACTAGATGGGCTGAAGGGCCTGTTCCTGGGCTGTACTTTTCTATGACTTTGTGAAAACTCTAAAATTCAGTGCAGGAAAGTAGGTGGCAAAAGCCCACACCATACATTCCACTAGAAGAGACCACTAATGTGGCCATTTTTAAACCCTGCTGCATTTGTCTATGCTCTTCATTGCGACATGAATTACGGGAAAGATGTCTAATCTGTCACGCACAAATACAAATTTATGGTTTTATTCTAGAAGTACAAAGTGGCGTTGCAACGGTCGATTGTAACTGAGATAACTCAGTAAAATTAAATTCTTCCCAAACCCGAGCAAAATATACTAAAAAAAATTAGAACTTCCTTCTTTTAAAGTATCCTATTGATTACAATTTCATTAAATAGAAAAGTTAAAATACCAAAATGCTAGTATACATAAGATCAAATTGTTCAGATACGTTATGCTACTCCAAACAATATAATGGATTTGCCTTTTGATCCCGAATACAAGCGGTTCAATTAGCGGTGAAGTAAAGAACCGCAGCCATGGAGAACTGTAAATGAAAGGTTTCGTGCAGATTCAATAAGGAATTAACTCTGCAACATTGAACCAATGACTGCTTTGTTAAAGTGAAACGGTAAAATAAGTTTTATTCTACATTCAAGACCTCCTCAATAGATCGCTCAGCGGTCTAACAAAGGATTGGTGTAACGTTAGCGCTGAATACAATCCAAGGTTTGAAACACAAACTGAAAACTGGTTTCCAACAATAGTGGGTTAGTTCATAATATTAACCAAAATTCCACCCATAATCTTTTAGAAACTCTGTAATGTTCTGCTAAGAAGTTATCCGATTCATCGGGGTTAGAACATGCCAGAAGCTTATTTCGAATAGCTTCAACTAATTAAAAAATAGCTATCAACTTGCCAAGAGTAGCCTTTCAAAAGTATAGCGTTTTACCATTCTGAACCAAACCGCTAATTCTACACGTCAATATTTTAACTCCATGTTTTGCAAAACCAAATAAGCACATTTTTTGTGTTAAAAATTAAAAGTTGTATTACTTACTGGTTGAATCTGCTGGCTTTTGAAAGCAGGTGTAAATAAGGGTACGTACCACGTAGGAGAAAAGGTAACCTGGGCGCAGTCTTGTGCTTATGTCATTTTATTGACAACTCGCCAGTTCTCCAGGTGATTCGTTTACTCTCAACTACAGGCCTCAATCAAGCGATATAGCCAATCATATCGACAGAAAATGGAGAGGTGGGCTTTTAGGTGGGGCAATGGACGTAGGTACGGAGGCAATGGTTGCTAAGACCATGGTAGGATACTTTTGCCTGTAAACAGGGGGAGAAAGGCTCGGTAAATTAAAGAGGCTCTCCATTATTGTGCTAACGACGAGTTTGTAATTCCTTCTGTGTACCGACAATGGTAGCTGCTGTGAACAGGGAGGTTGAAGAGTTTAAGCGCCAGACTCTTGGACTTGAACTTCGGTCAGAACTGCGAGAATCTTGCATTAGTCAAAATGTTTCAGGCGCATATAAAACATTTGCTGGTAGAAGTTATTCTGTCAGTGTTCAATCCCTAACCATTACTTTCTTCTTTTTGGAACTTGCAAAGTGAATACTGCCAATATCCCGTAATCGGTTTACTACATTATGGACATAATCCTTCGTGTCTGCTTCACTTGTGACATGTTATAGAGGTAAGTCTGTAAAATTTATATAAGGCCATGTAACGAGTATAAAATACCAACTGAATTGGGAATATGTGGTAGTAATTACACAGTGAGGTTGTGGGTTGTAGTGTTCCCCAGCATCGGGGAGGAAGGGAGAGAGAGACTCAGTTCATTATCTCTGTGCAATTAAAATATTATGTATTATTTATTCTCTTTCACTATCACTCAATTAATCAAATTTTACCAAAATTATTCCAATCTTGAGAAAGCCTATGCATCTAAAGTTACAAACACGAGATTCTGCAGATCCAGAGCAACACACACTAAATACTGGAAGAAGGCAACAAGTCAGGCAGTATCTTTTCGACGGAAACTCCTCATCAAAAGTTGATTTATTTACTGTACCCATTACACCTAATAATATTAATTCATTTCCAATTCTCATGGCATTTTCATTGCTGTATTCAGATTTCCAGCATGTGGTGGTTTTCTTTTTATTTGAACTTCAAGTAACCCATTAGCCTACTGCACTCTGTAAATTTAGTTTTCTGAAGTTGCAGTACTTTAATTTCATCCCGTCTTGGATTTCTGCGTTGCATGTCAGCATAATAACAAATTAAAAGAATTTTGAAAAGCTACTCTGTTTGTGTTAATTGAGCATCTCTCGCTTATATGCAGTCTACCATAAATATTTAGCATGCTTGTTTTAACCTTCCAACAACTTCTCACTGGAGTGGAACTAATCTTAAAGCCCATAGGGAAAATATTGTCCCCATTTCAGAAGCAAGGTCACTTTAACCACAGGTGGAAAACTCCAGGAGGCAGACAACACTTAGGAGAACACGTTTTAATCAAACACCAAATCACAATCATCAATACCATAAAGACAACAATGCAACAATTAAAGTGTTAAGAAGGCAACATATATCATCAAAGATCTCCAATGATGGGGGCCAAGCCATCATTTTGCAGCTACCATCAGGCAGGAAGTACTGAGGCCTCGTGTCCTGCACTCCCTTCAACCATTTGGTTCTTGCATCACCAGCAAAACCCTAATCACTACAGTTTAGCAATACTATGTCTACTTTTCACTAACACTGACTTGTTTTTTCCCAATTGTACTGTCTTGTAAAAATTGTGTTTATGTTTCTTTTGGTGAATCTTGCTTTTATGAGGCTCTGTTCTGTGATGCTGATCCAAGTAACATTTTCACTGCAGCTATGCATGAATGTGCTTGTGCATTTGACCATAAACTCGACTGTGACAATCTGGAACTAAACTAGAGGAGCAAATACTGGGGTAATGGGACACCAATATAGTATGAGCTTGGAAATGTTCCCCACCATCGAGGAGGTCTTCAAAAGGTGATGCCTCAAAAAGCTGGCATCCATGATTAAAGGCCCCCACCACCCTGAACATGCACTCTTCTCATTACCACAATCAGAATGAAGCTACGGGAGTCAGAAGACATGCTTTCAATGTTTTAGGAACAGCTTTTTCCCCTTTGTTCCCCTTTGCCATCAGATTTCTGAACAATGAACCCATAAATACTGCCTCATTATTTTTTTCTCTTTTTTGCACTAGTTATTTAATTTTTTAAAGTATATTTCTAATTGCAACTTATAGTATATTTTTATCTGTTGCTGCTGTAAAACAACAAATTTAATGAGATATGTCTGTTATACTAAACCTGACATCAAGATGCTCTTCATTGATAACAGCTCAGCATTCAATACAATACTATCATCCCCTCAAAACTAATCAAAAAGCTTCAAGTCCTCGTTGTTATTACTTCCTTGTGCAACTAGACCCTCAGTTGCAGACCCCAGTCCGTTTGGATTGGCAACATCTCCTCCACAATCTCCCTCAGCACAGGTGCACCATAAGGCTGCTTTGTCCCCTGCTCTACTCACTTTACATGTATAATTGTGAGGCTAAGCATAGCTCCAGTTCCATATTTAAGTCTGCTGATGACACCACTGTCATTGGCCGAATCAAGGATGGTGACAAATCAGCATATAAGAGGGACATTGAAAATCTGTCTGAGTTGTACCACAACAACGGCCTCTCACTCAATGTCAGCAAGAGCCAGGAGATGATTATTGACTGCAGGAGGGAACCAGCGGTACATAAGCCAGTTCTCATTGGGGATCAGCGGTGGAGAGGGACAGCAACTTACAGTTCTTCAGTGTTAGTATTTCAGAGGATTTCTTCTGGGTCCAGCATTTAAGTGTTATTACAAAGAAAGTACTGCAACATCTCTACTTTCCTCTACTTTTGTAGAAGCCTATAAAGATTTGGTACATCATCTAAAACTTTGACAAACTTCTATAGATATGTGGTGGAGAGTATTTTGACTGCTTGCATTATGGCCTGGTGTGGAGACACTAATGCCCTTGTATGGAAAAGCCTACAAAAAGTAGTGGATATGGTCCAGGACATCATGGGTAAAGAACTTCCTACATGGAACACATCTGTACGAAGCACTATCACAGGAATACAGGACCCCCATCATCTAGGCCATGCACTCTTCTCGCTACTGCCATCAGGAAGAAGGTACAGGACCCTTAGGACCCACACCACCAGGTTCAGGAACAGTTATTACCCCTCAACCATCAGGCTCTCGAACCACAGGGGAAAACTTCACCTGCCCCATGACGGAACTGTTCCTACTGAACTGGATTCACTTTAAAGGGCTCTTCATCTTCTGACCTTGATATTCATTGCTTATTTATTTCTTACTACTATTATTATTTTTTTCTCTTTCTTTTTGTATTTGTACAGTTTATAGCTTTTTTTTCACATTGGGGTTGTTTGACCATCCTGTTGGGTGTGGTCTTTCATTGATTCTATTGTTTCTCGTATTTACTGTGATTGCCCACAAGAAAATTCAAGTCGTCACTTTTTATTGTTATTTCAACCATTACTGCTGGTACAGTACACAGTAAAAACGAGACAATGTTTTTCAGGACCATGGTGCTACATGAACAATACAAAAACTACACTGAACTATGTAAAAAAACAACACAAAACAACACTAGACTACAGACCTACCCAGGACTGCATAAAGTGCACAAAACAGTGCAGGCATTACAATAAATAATGAACAAGACAATATGCACAGTAGAGGGCAGTTGGCTTATATTTACAAATAAATAGCGGTGTCAGTCCAGGCTCTGGGTATTGAGGACTTTAATGACTTTGGGGAAGAAACTGTTACATAGTCTGGTCGTGAGAGCCCGAATACTTCGGTGCCCAGGAGGGAGAAGAGTTCTTATGAGGGGTGCATGGGCTCCTTCATAATGCTGTTTGCTTTACGGATGCAGCTTGTGGTGTAAATGTCTCTAATGGCGGGAAGAGAGACCCCGATGATCTTCTCAGCTGACCTCACTATCCGTTGCAGGGTCTTGCGATCTGAGATGGTGCAATTTCTGAACCAGGCAGTGATGTAGCTGCTCAGGATGCTCTCAATACAACCTCTGTAGAATGTGGTGAGGATGGGGGGGGGGGTGGGAGATGGACTTCCCTTGGCCTTCGCAAAAAGTAAAGACGCTGCTGGTGTTGAGGGACCAGGTGAGATTTTCCGCCAGGTGAACATCAAGAAATTTGTTAATTTCATGGTTGTATATGGTGACATGTATGTACTTTGATAATAAATTTACTTTGAACTCTGAACTTTGATTCTAATTCTGATTCTAAAATGGCAACAGATTTTTAGAGGAACTCAAATTTCTTAACAGAATGGAGTGGACTCATCTGGAATCATTAACTTATGGATGAATATTTGTTACCCCAAAAATGGCTAAATCAACACACTTCAGATCAGCCGCAGATAACTACGGCAAGTGAAGAGTTGGACACTTTTATAATAGCAGGATCATGAATGTGATTCAATACCCCAATTTACTATTCTGTCCCTTTTAAAGTGAGGTACGGCAACTTGACTAGAGAATATTTATCACTTCTGGAGGGAAAGCACGTCAGAGACAGAGAGAACAAGCAATGCCTTCTAATAGCTACACAATATTTTTAAGTAACACATTCCATTCAAAGAACAATTATGATAGTCACACCAGGGATGGGAGGTGAAAAAATGATATTCCAATCAATAAACTGGAAAACACTGACACATGCTCCTATTACTACACTGCAAGCTTCCTCCACAATTCAGAGCACCTATTCTCCAGATTTTGGGCTTGGAATAGCTTGCTGCTATTTACTAAGTATGCTGTTACATCTAGTGGCAGATATGGGTATTGCATATTTTAATATAAACTGAAAATGCTGGAAATATTAACAGCAGTACCTTTAGAAAAAAGACAAGGGATTAAAGTTTCAAATCAAAAGCTCTTTGTAAAATAAAGAATTGTATACCTTACATTGCTGATATTGCACCATTAATACTCTTACGGATGGTATGGATATTTACAGGTGACATGGTAGCATAGCGGCTAGAGTAACACGATTACAGTGATAGTGACGCATGTTCAATTCCCAGCGCTGTTGATAAGGAGTTTGTTTGTTCTCCCCGTGACCATGTGGGTTTCCTCCGGGTGCTCCAGTTTCCTCCCACATTCCAAAGATGCATGGGTTAATTCGTCACAAGTTGTAATTAGGTGGTGCGAGCTCGTTGGACTAGAAGGGCCTGTTACTGCACTGTATCACTAAATAAATAACCCATTGAAACTGCTCCTTTGATTGAACAAGACTCAAAATTGAAGATTGTGTGTGTGCATGTGCGTGTGTGTGTGTGTGTGTGTGTGTGTATATACACACAGTTTCAGCTGTGAGCAAGTCAAACTGTGATATCAGCAACAGAAACACAAACATCCTACTCTTCTTTGACATTTACCTGTAGCATCTTGATGATGTAATAGTGGTCTAGTGGAGTGTGCCTCCTTTACTTTCTTTTACTCCTGAAGCAGTAATACCTTTTCCTGTCTAATTTAAGGTACTCTCTTACATTTGTGGCATTGGAAGGTCAAATGGAAATTAGCTGCATTTACGTCACTACGGCTCATCTTGCAAAGAAACATTCACAATAAGCCACCCAAAAATGTAAATTGTTACAAAATATTTCCTACCTTTTCTCTTTAGCCTTGTTCTGTATACATTTCAACTGTTTCCAGCAAAGCACTGAAAATGGAAATTGCTTTGGGATTTCCATTACACTTGATGACAATAGTAATTTGTGTCTTGTTTGCTTCCATTGGTTATTTAATACCTGCATTTGCACTAACTGAAACTTGAACCTCGTTGTGTCAAATGATTAATTTTTCACTGAAGCACTATATTTGTGTTCCATAAAGACATCTCCAATAGCTCTTTCTGTACCACTGAAGAGGGGTATTACTGTTACCCTTCCAGGTTGGTACCACAGGGCCCTCATACCATGTCACAAAAATTTCTGTTCAGACTTTTCACTACGTATTTCTGATTTGCTTTGCTTAGTATTGTCAGTATGTTCTGCTTTTATACTTACTGGATTGCTTATTTTTGAGAATAAAAGATTAATTACTGTTTTATTTCCTTACTTTGCAATTAGCACTTTCAAATGCTTGTCCATTCCCAACAAAAAAGATGAAACATGAACTGTTACCTTCATGTTAATAAATGATCTAAATTTTTAACAAAGCCAGTGGAACTCAACAAGTAGCATCTGTACCCAAAGGGATGGTGAACATTTTGTTTCAAGACCCTTCAACAGAACTGAGAGTCCAAAGGGAAGATGGCAAATATAAAGAGGTGAGAGGGAAGGGAGGGATCATTGGCAGATAGAACCAGGTTGGGGAGCTATCTCGTCAGTGAAAATATACCCAACATCATCCTTACCATAGTGGTCACCCACAAGTATGGTGTCAAGCTGTGTTTATAAACAAAGTGTGCAAGCATCGAGTTCAAACTTCAAACTTCAGAGTAAATTTATTATTAAAGTACATAAGTACATGTCACCATATACAACCGGTGAAAAGAACCTATATGAACATGCTTACCATCAAAGCCAAAAGTTGTTCTGTTGACCTAATTTGCAAGTCATTTTACAGTTTCTATTCAAAGACCCTCTTTCATTAACGTTACTGCTGATTCCACAGCCAGGACGATACGTTTAATGGCTGTTACACCGTGACAAACTTCACTGAATTCTTCAACAGCCAACCTCCTCCGTCGAATCACCCGTTTCACCCTAGGGGTGTGGGCGGGGCTACGCAGGGAAGCGTCTCGTGTCGGACCGGGCCGTCGGCGTGCGAATCAGCGAGGCCAGGTTCGGCCAATGGTGCTCCGACGTGGGCGGGTCCTGACGGCAGGCGCGGGAGAACGGGCAGGGGCGGAGTCTCAGCGGCTGGCGGTTAGTCAGGAGGCGGATGTGTGGCCGGTGCCTCGCAGGCAATTGGAGGAGAACGGAGCAGTGGGCGGAGTTTGACCCAGGAGGCTCGAGCAGGGAAGGTGGTTTTGATTGGCTGACAGTGCGTCATGTAGGCGGGGTAGAAGCCGGCGGGTGGTTCTCGGGTTGATTTGCGTGACTTCCGCGGCGGGAGATGGTGATCAACGTGAAATTACAAAACCCGAGCTCCTGATTCCGGCACGTTGGTGAATACTACCACAAGATGTGTGAACAGGGGCTGGAGATGGCCTCCATTCTACCGGCTCTGCGGGAGCTGGAAAGGTGAGCTCGGCACCTTTGATTCATTCCACTCGGTAGCGTCCACGGAGAGATCAGGCCCAGCAGGCCTCGCAAACTTTGCACATATTAACGTTGTACTCGTAGATTCGGAAACACGGGAGACTGCTGGAATCTCGAACCAAAAACAAACTGCTGGGGAACTCAGCAGTCAGGCGTGATCAGTAGAGGGACATCGATGTTTCTGTTTGAGGCTATTCCTCCAATGTTTTTTGTTCACTGTAGAGTCAGTGGCTTTATTTGTAAACAAAATGTTAGTTAAGTTTCAAACAAATCAGTTAAATGTTATGCCCATATTTAAATTATATAATGGCCAATCACATTTGTCACAAACTTTAAAGTAACATTTTTTTCACCGATAAGAATTTGCTTTAAGATAGAACCCTCTGTTCTGGACTGTTCTAGTACAAGAAGTTGCAAATGACAGTTGTGTTCAAAGCAACCTGCTGGTGGAACTCAACAGGTTAGGCAATATATATGGAGAGAAAGGAGCAGTTGACGTTTCTAATCGGAAACTTGCATCGGGGCGAACGGTAAGGTTGATTGTGAGGAAGGTGTCACCAAACTCTGAGACCTGGGTGTCAGTACCAACCTGTGGAACTGGATCCCAGCCTCCTTGACCAACAGATCCCAAGCTGTAAAGATAGGCAGCAACGTATCCTTCACACTGGTGTTTCAGCCCCTTACTCTACTTCTGCTGATGTTGCCTATTTCTGCTTCAACTCCATATGCAAGTTTGCGGATGATATCACGGTAATGGGCTGTATCTCCAATAGCAGTAAGTTTGAGCCAGGAAGGAGATAGAGACCTTAGTAAGCTTGAGTCACGACAGTAACTTTTCCCTCAACGTCATCAATAATCTTTCCTGGTCCAAGCACATAGACACCACAGTCAGGAATGCCTTTACGTTCTCAGGAGACTGGAGAAATTTGACTTATCCTCTTTGACTATTAACAATATTTCTTGACACCCCATAGAAAACTTCCTGTGTGGTTGTATCATGCTTGGTATAGCAATTGCTCTACCTGTGATGGCAAGAAACTGCAGGGAGTTGTGGACCTAGTTAAGCACATTATGGAAACCAGCCAGCCCTCCATGGATTCTCAGTACTTCTCACTGCCTCAGTAAAGTAGCCAGTATAATCAAAGGCCCCAGAAATTCTCTTCTTCCCTCTTCCATTGTGCAGAAAATGCAAAAGCCTTGCTCAAGGACCTTTTATCCCGCTGTCATGAACACTATTGAATAGTGCTCTATTACAGTAAGATGAGAGCTTCACCTTACGATCTACCTTGTTATGATCTTGCACTTTATTGTGTACCTGCACTACACTTTCTCTAGCTTTATTCTGCATCCTTGTGCAACCATAATGCGCTGTGCTGTGATTTGATCTGCATGAACAGCATGCAAAACTAGCTTTTCAGTGTACTTTGGTACAAAGATCAAAGTAAATTTTATTATGAAAGTACATATATGTCACCATATACAACCTTGAGATGTAGTTTCTTGTGGGTATACTCAACAAATCGATAGAATAATAACTATATGAGAATTAATGAATGGCCACTCAGTGAGGGCGTTCGACCAGAGTGCAGAAGACAACAAATTGCAAATGCAGGAAGAAGAAACAATAATATAAATAAATAAGCAGTAAATATCAAGAACATGAGATGGCGAGCCCTTGAAAGTGAGTCCATAGGTGGTGGGAACATTTCAGCGATGGAGAGAGTGACGTTATCCTATTTGGTTCTGATGGTTGAGGGGTAGTAACTTCCTGAACCTGGCAGTGTGAGTCCTGAGGCTTTTGTACCATCTTCCTGGTGTCAGCAGCGAGAAGAGAGCATGTTCCGGCTGGTTCTTGATGATGGATGCTGCTTTCCTGCAACAGCGTTTCATGCAGGTACACTCAATGTTTGGGAGACTATTGGTGAAGGATTGGGCTGTATCTGCTACTTGTTGTAGGATTTTCCATTCAAGGGCATGGTGATTCCATAACAGGGTGTGATGCAGCCGGTTAATATACTCTGTAGTCCACTACACATCTATAGAAGTTTGCCAAAGTCTTAGGTGACATACCAAATCCCCGCAAACTCCTAAGGAAGTAGAAGCACTGCCGTACTTTCTTCGTAATTGCACTTGCATGTTGGGGCCAGGACAGGTCTTCTGAAATAATAACTCCTGTGAACTTACAGTTGCTAACTCTGTTCACCTCTAACCCTGCAATGAAGACTGATTCATGGACCTCTGGTTTCCTTCTTTTGAAGTCTATACTGTACTCAGTTCCTTGGTCTGGCTGACATTGAGTGACAGATTGTTATGACAATATGATAAACACTTGAAATGCTATGGGATAGAAGGCTAAAGGCTCAGTACTGTGAAGTTGGGATTAGAATAAATAGTATCTGATGGTTGGCATGGGTGCAATGGTTGAAAGAGGCTATTTTCTGTGCTGTATGATTCTTTAACTTCAGAAATCTGATCTTACCCTTTTCTGTCAAGGAATAAAATAGTGGACTGAAAACGATCACATATGCAGTTAGTTTTATGTGTAGCACTTCCTCGAGTATTTTGCAGATGGTTCCTTGCTTAAGAATCTCCTGCAGCAAGTATTCCCGAACCTGGGAGTGAGTAAGTCTCTGTTACTGTCAGTGGACAGCTGGGAAAACCGATTCCATCACTAAGTTGATGGTCTTCTTACTCCAATGGGGATCGGGCATTGTATGTTATGAATGAAGCAGGACACATGTAAAGCCCATATCTTACAGAGGCGCATTCTCTCAGAGGGTTGGCAACTGATTTTGCCACCTCCATAGGCTTGAAAGCAGCCTGCCGTGGTGCTGAGGTTTCAAAGTTGCTGAAGGTACTATTCACTTTGCACCTTTTACTTAGCTCTGGCAGTGTGATGCCTTGCCAACTGGATTGACTGTTATAAAGATGATGAAAGTGGTAATTCGTAGTTTGTGTACTTGTAATCATATTGATGCTGACAATTAAAATAGTGGCACACTGTTGGGTGAGTCTATACTATATGTTCAAATTTGTCGAATAGGCCCTGAATCTTGTGACTTGGAAGAAGTCTGAGCCCCATTCAGAATATTTCACAGCCAGTATAATAATTTTGAAATGCAGTCATTGTGTTCTATAAGCAAAAATGCAGCAGATAATTTGCATATAGCAAGGCCCCTAAGTGCAATGAAAGTGATCAAATGACCTGGTTGTGATGTGAACGCATGTGTACAAATCTTATACAGTACTGCAGTGTGAGAGGTAACAAGTGAGAATGAAGAGCAGAATGGGCAAACAAGGGTTGATGGAACATAGTGTAGGGAAGTGTATGGTCATGCACTTTGGTGGAAGGAGTAAAGGTGTAGACTATTTTCTACATGGAAGAAAATTCAGAAATCAGAGATGCAAAGGTTAACTTCCAGGTTAAGCTAGTGGTAAGGAAGGCCAATGCAATACTAGCATTCATTTTAAGAGGTTTGGAATATAAAACAAGGATGTAATGCTTTAAGGCATTTGTTAGACCACACTTGGGGTATTGTGAGCAAGAGACATAAAAAAAAATTGCTGATGAACACAGCAGGCCAGGCAGCATCTCGAGGAAGAGGTACAGTCGACATTTCGGGCTGAGACCCTTCGTCAGGACTAACTGAAAGAAGACATAGTAAGAGATTAGAAAATGGGAGGGGGAGGGAGAGAACCGAAATGATAGGAGAAGACAGGAGGGGGAGGGATGGAGCAAAGAGCTGGAAAGTTGATTGGCAAAAGGGATATGAGAGGATCATGGGACAGGAGGCCTAGGGAGAAAGAAAGGGGGAAGCCCAGAGGATGGGCAAGGAG
This sequence comes from Mobula hypostoma, assembly GCF_963921235.1. Taxonomy (NCBI): domain Eukaryota; kingdom Metazoa; phylum Chordata; class Chondrichthyes; order Myliobatiformes; family Myliobatidae; genus Mobula; species Mobula hypostoma. Next base: position 25,661,012 of record NC_086100.1, read on the forward strand.
TATAGTGAGAGGGACAGAGGGAGAAAAAGGAGAGAGAGAGAGAGAAAAAAATATATATAATGATAAAAGATAAATAAATAACGGATGGGGTATGAAGGAGATTAATGGAAGTTAGAGAAGTTGATGTTCATGCCATCAGGTTGGAGGCTACCCAGGCGTAATATAAGGTGTTGTTCCTCCAATCTGAGTGTGGCTTCATCTTGACAGTGGAGGAGGCTGTGGATAGACATATCAGAATGGGAATTGGACGTGGAATTAAAATGTGTGGCCACTGAGAGATCCTGCTTTCTCTGGCAGACAGAGCATAAGTCTTCAGCGTAATGGTCTCCCAGCCTGCGTCGGGTCTCGCCAATATATAGAAGGCCACATCGGGAGCACTGGATGCAGTATATCACCCCAGCCGACTCACGGGTGAAGTGTCGCTTCACCTGGAAGGACTGTCTGGGGCCCTGAATGGTGGTGAGGGAGGAAGTGTAAGGGCATGTGTAGCACTTGTTCCGCTTACAAGGATAAGTGCCAGGAGGGAGATCAGTGGGAAGGGATGGGGGGGACGAATGGACAAGGGAGTTGCGTAGGGAGCGATCCCTGCGGAAAGCGGGGGGGAGGAGGGAAAGATGTGCTTAGTGGTGGGATCCTGTTGGAGGTGGCGGAAGTTACGGAGAATTATATGTTGGACCTGGAGGCTGGTGGGGTGGTAGGTGAGGACAAGGGGAACCCTTTTCCTAGTGGGGTGGCGGGAGGATGGGGTGAGAGTAGATGTGCGTGAAATGGGAGAGATGCGTTTGCGAGCAGAGTTGATGGTGGAGGAAGGGAAGCCCCTTTCTTTAAAAAAGGAGGACATCTCCTTTGTCCTGGAATGAAAAGCCTCATCCTGAGAGCAGATGCGGCAGAGACGGAGGAATTGCGAGAAGGGGATGGCATTTTTGCAAGAGACAGTGAGAAGAGGAATAGTCCAGGTAGCTGTGAGAGTCCGTAGGCTTATAGTAGACATCAGTAGATAAGCTGTCTCCAGAGATAGAGACAGAAAGATCAAGAAAGGGGAGGAAGGTGTTGTAAATGGACCAGGTAAACTTGAGGGCAGGGTGAAAGTTGGAGGCAAAGTTAATGAAGTCAACGAGCTCAGCATGCGTGCAGGAAGCAGCGCCAATGCAGTCGTCGATGTAGCGAAGGAAAAGTGGGGGACAGATACCAGTATAGGCTTGGAACATGGATTGTTCCACAAAGCCAACAAAAAGGCAGGCATAGCTGGGACCCATACGGATGCCCATAGCTACACCTTTAGTTTGGAGGAAGTGGGAGGAGCCAAAGGAGAAATTATTAAGGGTAAGGACTAATTCTGCTAGACGGAGCAGAGTGGTGGTAGAGGGGAACTGGTTAGGTCTGGAATCCAAAAAGAAGCAGAGAGCTTTGAGACCTTCCTGGTGGGGGATGGAGGTATGTAGGAAACATCCATGGTGAAAATAAAGCGGTGGGGGCCAGGGAACTTAAAATTATTGAAACGATTCAGAGTGTGAGAAGTGTCACGAACATAGGTAGGAAGGGATTGAACAAGGGGGGAATAAAACAGTGTCGAGGTATGCAGAAATGAGTTCGGTGGGGCAGGAGCAATGGGTGTACCTGGGCAGGTAGGTTTGTGGATCTTGGGTAAGAGGTAGAAACGGGAAGTGCGGGGTGTGGGAACTATGAGGTTGGTGGCAGTGGATGGGAGATCCCGTGAGTGGGTAGAGTTGGTGATGGTGCTGTTTTATCCCCCCTTGTTCAATCCCTTCTGACGTATGTTCATGACACTTCTCACGCTCTGAATCTTTTCGATGATTTTAAGTTCCCTGGCCCCCACCACTTTATTTTCACCATGTGCAGGTGTACAAGGAAAGTGTGCAAGGAGCTGGCCGAATTTGAATTGGGACCATGCCTTGAAGTCCGGTGAGGATGGCTGTACACCACCGACCAGCTATAGGATGTTACTCTGAATCAAGAGATATTCAAGTGGAAAGTTAGAGAAAAGTTAGGAGACATTACTATTTTCAAGGATGCTACAGAGGAGATGTGAGGGAAATAGCAGTTTGTAATGGCAGAGCTTTTGAGGAAGAGGTGTTGCTTAAAGTGAGATGTGTGGTAGGTCAACATAAGGAAACAGTTTAGTCCAATTAGCCTAATTTGCTATAGATAAGATTGTACTGCATGAATGTAGTTAACCTGAAAAATTGTTGATCTTATTATTAACAGTGCCAGTCCAGATGATTATAACATCGTGGTGCAAAAGCCAAGGCAAATTCTTTGTCAGTTTGTTGACAAGATGCTGACAGATGTTGATGTTGGTAAGTACTTCCACTGTAATCTGCTCTGAACTCTTAGACTCTCCCTTTTTTCCCCATGCACCATCACTCCTTGTCAATATCCCACTGATGTTAGATATTAATAACTAGCTTTCAGATTATTGTGGTTGTAGGGTAAGGGTTATCATGGTAGCTCAAAAATATATTTTTCCCTAAATATATCATACCAAGCGTTCTTAAACAATAAGCAATAAATGAAGCTGTCATCAAAAAAATATATAATTCCCCTAACTTGCTCCCTTCTCTAGTCAGACTAAGAACTGAACTAAAGACAAAGCATGAATAGGTAACTATACTCTTCACTTCTACCATGCCCCAACCCACGTGACAAATTACCCGTAATAAACTCGCAGCACAAAGTACAATGCAGACAGAAAATAGATTAATAAGACCATAAGACCATAAGAAAAAGGAGCAGAAGTCGGCCATTCAGCCCATCGAGTCTGCTCAGCCATTTTATCATGAGCTGATCCATTCTCCCATTTAGTCCCACTCCCCCGCCTTCTCACCATAACCTTTGATCCCCTGGCTACTCAGATACCTATCAATCTCTGCCTTAAATACACCCAATGACTTGGCCTCCACTGCTGCCTGTGGCAACAAAGTCCATAGATTCACCACCCTGACTAAAAAAATTTCTTCACATTTCTGTTCTGAATGGGCGCCCTTCAATCCTTAAGTCATGCCCTCTGGTACTAGACTCCCCCATCATGGGAAACAACTTTGCCATATCAACTCTGTCCATGCCTTTCAACATTCAAAATGTTTCTATGAGGTCTCCCCTCATTCTTCTAAACTCCAAGGAATACAGTCCAAGAGCGGACAAACGTTCCTCATATGTTAACCCTCTCATTCCTGGAATCATTCTAGTGAATCTTCTCTGTACCCTCTCCAACGTCAGCACATCCTTTCTTAAATAAGGAGACCAAAACTGTCCACAGTACTCCAAGTGAGGTCTCACCAGCGCCTTATAGAGCCTCAACATCACATCCCTGCTCCTATACTCTATTCCTCTAGAAATGAATGCCAACATTGCATTCACCTTCTTCACTACCGACTCAACCTGGAGGTTAACCTTAAGGGTATCCTGTACGAGGACTCCCAAGTCCCGTTGCATCTCAGAACTTTGAATTCTTTCCCCATTTAAATAATAGTCTGCCCGTTTATTTCTTCTGCCAAAGTGCATAAACATACACTTTCCAACATTGTATTTCATTTGCCACTTCCTTGTCCATTCTTCCAATCTATCCAAGTCTCTCTGCAGACTCTCCGTTTCCTCAATACTACCGGCCCCTCCACCTATCTTCGTATCGTCAGCAAACTTAGCCACAAAGCCATCTATTCCATAATCCAAACAAAAACAACATAATCCAAATCGTTGATGTACAATGTAAAAAGAAGCAGCCCCAACACGGACCCCTGTGGAACACCACTGGTAACCGGCAGCCAACCAGAATAGGATCTCTTTATTCCCACTCTCTGTTTCCTGCCAATCAGCCAATGCTCTATCCACGTATGTAACTTTCCTGTAATTCCATGGGCTGTTATCTTGTTAGGTAGCCTCATGTGTGGCACCTTGTCAAAGACCTTCTGAAAATCCAAATATACAACATCCACTGCATCTCCCTTGTCTAGCCTACTGGTAATTTCCTCAAAAAATTGTAATAGGTTTGTCAGGCAGGATTTTCCTTTAAGGAATCCATGCTGAGTTCTGCCTATTTTGTCATATGCCTCCAGGTACTCTGTAACCTCATCCTTGACAATCGACTCCAACAACTTCCCAACCACCGATGTCAAGCTAACAGGTCTATAATTTCCTTTTTGCTTCCTTGCCCCCTTCTTAAATAGCGGAGTGACATTTGCAATCTTCCAGTCCTCCGGAACCATGCCAGAATCTATTGACTTTTGAAAGATCATCACTAATGCCTCCACAATCTCCACAGCTACTTCCTTCAGACCACGCGGGTACATTCCATCTGGTCCAGGAGATTTATCTACCTTTAGACTATTCGGCTTCCTGAGTACTTTCTCTGTCGTAATTGTGACTGCGCACACTTCTCTTCCCTGCCACCCTTGAGTGTCCGGTATACTGCTGATGGCTTCCTCAATGAAGACTGATGCAAAATATTCATTCAGTTCCTCTGCTATCTCCTTATCTCCCATTACAATTTCTCCAGCATCATTTTCTATTGGTCCTATATCTACTCTCACCTTTCTTTTACTCTTTATATACTTGCAAAAGCTTTTAGTATCCTCTGATATTATTTGCTAGCTTCCTTTCATAGTTAATCTTTTCCCTCTTAATGACCTTCTTAGTTTCCTTTTGTAAGTTTTTAGAAACTTCCCGATCCTCTGCCTTCCCACTAATTTTTGCTTCCTTGTATGCCTTCTCCTTTGCTTTAACTTTGGCTTTGACTTCTCTTGTCAACCACGGTTGCATCCTTTTTCCATTCGAAAATTTCTTCTTTTTTGGAATATATCTGTCTTGCACCTTCCTCACTTTTCGCATAAACTCCCGCCACTGCTGCTCTGCCGTCTTTCCCGCCAGTGTCCCTTTCCAGTCAAATTTGGCCAGTTCCTCTCTTGTGCCACTGTAATTTCCTTTACTCCACTGAAATACCGACACATCAGATTTCGGCTTCTCTTTTTCTAATTTCACAGTGAACTCAATCATGTTATGATCACTGCCCCCCAAGGATTCCTTCACCTCAATCTCTCTAATCACCTCTGGTTCATTACACAATACCCAATCCGGTACAGCCGATCCCCTAGTGGGCTCAACAACAAGCTGTTCTAAAAAGCCATCTCGCAGACATTCTAAAATTCTCTCTCTTGAGATCCAGTGCTGACCTGATTTTCCCAATCCACTCACTTGTTAAAATCCCCCACAATTATCATAACACTGCCCTTCTGACAAGCCTTTTATATTTCCTGTTGTAATTTGTAGTCCACATCACTGCAGCTGTTTGGAGGCCTATAAATTACTGCCATCAGGGTCCTTTTACCCCTGCGATTTCTAAGCTCAACCCATAAAGATTCTGCACCTTCCGATCCTATATCACCTCTTTCTAATGATTTAATATCATTTCTTACCAATAAAGCCACGCTTCCCCCTCTGCCTACCTTCCTATCCTTCCAATACACCGTGTATCATTGGACGTTCAGCTCCCAGAGACATGCATCCTTTAGCCATGTCTCAGTGATGGCCGCAATATCATACCTGCCAATCTGTAGCTGTACGACAAGATCATCCACCTTATTCCTTATGCTGCGTGCATTTAAGTATAACACCTTAAGACCAGTATTTGGTACTTTTCACTTTGATTTCACTGCAACTTTATTGCACTGCAACTCATCCCAATGGCTACAAATTTGCCCCATCACCTGCCTGTCTTTCCTGACGTCTTTACTGCTCACTATTTTAGATTTATTTCTGTTTTCCCCTTCCTCCGCTCTGTCATTCTGGTTCCCATCCCCCCGCCAAATTAGTTTAAACCCTCCCTAACAACTCTATTAAACGTTCCTGCCAGGATATTGGTCCCCTTCGGGTTCAGGTGTAACCTGTCCTTTTTGAACAGGTCGTACTTCCCCCAGAAGAGATCCCAATTATCCAAGAATCTGAAGCCCTGCCCCCTGCACCAGTCTCTCAGCCACGCATTCATCTGCCTGATCCTACTATTCTTGCCCTCGCTAGCATGTGGCACAGGTAGCAATCCCGAGATTGCTACTCTGGAGGTCCTGCTTCTCAGCTTCCTTCCTAACTCCTGGAAATCTCTCTTCAGGACCTCCTCCTTTATCCTATCTATGTCATTGGTACCAACATGTACCAAGACAACTGGCTGCTCACCCTCCCCCTTCAGAATATTCAGGACCCGATCCGAGACATCCCGTACTCTTGCACTTGGGAGGCAACACACCATGCGGGTATCTCTTTCAGACTCACAGAATCTCCTGTCTGTTCCCTTGACTATGGAATCCCCTATGACTACCGCATTCCTCTTCTCCCACCTTCCCCCCTGCACAACAGCTCAGTGCCAGAGACCCGGTCACCGTGGCCGTCCCCTGTCAGGTCATCCCCCTCAACAGCATCCAGAACAAGATATTTGTTAATGGCTCCCTCACTGATACATTTGTAACTAAATGTTGAAATTTCCCTACAAAAATGACTCCTCACAGGCAAACTGAGCTAAATGAGTTAAAATTAAAAGGATATCATCCATGGATGATTTGTCACACATACGTTGAAACATACAGTGAAATGTGTCATTTACGTGAAGTCAAATCACAAGGATTGTACTGGGGGCACCAAGCTATGTTTTTTGTTTAAATTTCAGTTGCTTTGGAGCTTTTGAAGAAGACTGACTCTCAGCCAACATGTGTGATGCTGCTTGATTTTATTCAACACATTATGAAATCCTTCCCTCTGATGTTTGTGAGCGCTCCACAAAAGCCAACCAAGGAAATTCAGCAGCACAGTAGTGATGATGAATGTAGTTGCATTGGTGAGTCTGTGGAGAATCTACAGATAAATAGGGTGATAGCCATTGAAGTTCTGGGCATAAAAGTGAAATGTTATTTGGCAATGTGAGAGCAATGATGTAGCTGTCAGCACGCAATTACAGTGGAGAAAATCTGGCATCAACTTCTGAGTTAATGCAGAAGCAGAATGCTGTTATTCTGCTTCTCCACTTGGTGGAGTCAGTTTCAAGGAACAATGTGTGGTGAACTATGAAGCCTAAACTTTGTCCTGAATGGGATCAAAGCAAAAATACTCTTTTTGTTCAGCATCCAATTTCTTTCTGAAATTGAATTATATGAAATATGAACTTCTAGCTTATTCAGCCATGTTCTGTTTCATCAAAGAAGATTTTTTGATATTGTACCTGTTAAAAAATTGTGGTGAAGATTAAAGAGACACTTCACCATTATATCCATATCTTTAAAGATTGTGAATTTTTAACCTCTTTCTTTGGTGATTAATTACAAATTAAATATGTTAAGTCAATGGATATAATTAGTAGTTTATTATTGCCCACAAGATTGACGAAACATAATTCTTGAGTATTAACTGTTTTCAAATAATGCCCTCCTGATCTCAACAAATCAATTAAAATTACTAACATCCTTGGCCAACTTGATGCTGCTTGATAGCATTTGAATTATGAGTGAAACACAATTATTCTGAAACAAATAAAGGAAATAAATTGATGGGGTTGCTCTGAGACAGCATGGACTGTGTGGCAGAATGGCTTCCTATCTCAGAAGGAACTCTGAACATTAAGATGAATGTTATAAATTATAACAAAAATTAGAAAGTATGTATTCACATTTTTACTCTGGTTGTAGTTGCATTCATTTAATCCTATCCAATAGTTATTGAATCCAGTTACACAGGATTCAGCTTAACCACTCTATCTTGGCCAGTATGCTCTTCTTGAAGATGTCCCAATCAATTTCATTTGTCAGCTTAATGTTTATGCTGTGGTAGAGCCACTGACTTCTTTAGATGTAGCCTGAATCTGGACTGAGTGTGAAGTTCCATAATTAAGACAAAGTTTATGTTTGTTTTTATTTGTGCTATTCAATCTGATTGTATCTATTTGTTTTTAAAGATTTCAGTAACTGGATCATAACAAGGCTTCTTCGGATTGCTGCATCCCAGAACTGCCAGGCACTGCAAAACCGTATTGCAAAAATTATAATTTCTTTGTTATGGCTATTTAAGAACAAGAATCCCTTCATATTTGGAGTACAAACAAAGGAAGTGCTTGGCCTCTTTCAAGATTTAATCTGTTTGACAGAGAAGAATATAATGATGCCGAAATCATCCTTGTGGCCATTCACAGTTAATCGTTTTATTGTGGCCGCGACAGAGAATCCAGGATATTTAACTCCTGCACCTCTTCTACTGAACTCTGTGTTACAAGTAGAATTATTGGAGATCATATTACTGAGAATACTATCTTCGATTCTTTCCAGCATGTTTTGTAGGCGGCAACGATTCATCTTATGGGAAATAGGCTGCTCCCTTTTAGAACATGGCAGTCCCAAGATAAAGAGTATTGTGTTAACCCTGTTTTCAAAGTTAACAAACCTTGGAGGACCACCACCAGAAGAATTGTCAAATATGTTTTTTAATCATTTTATTGATCTTTTGCTATTATTTAAGGCAGCCAACAGAGATGAACTAGAATTGTATGAGGAGCCATTTGCAGGATTGGTCAGAGCACTTTTTCCCATCAATGCTGAACACCTTGCAAGTGTGTGTGTGATAGAACCATTTTACCTGAACAGATTAATGGATAAATTAAGTACTTTGATAGGAGATGGACTGATGAAACAAATTGAATCTGATAAATTAAGATCAGCTTTATGTCACATATTGCAACATTTTTTGATGTTTAGACCTTCAGGAGTTATTTGTGCGGACCCAATACAGAAACACCGTACGCATGTGATTTGCAGAGCTGTAACTGAAATGATAGGAACACAACAGAACCAACAGGTATTTTGTCTTAATCTGTGTATTCTTACTTTTTTTTATTTCAATCATGTCTCTCACATGATCAAGAAGGTGACAATGATTTACTTACAGTTGTTTGTCAAGGACTTCATGTAGTCTGTCACTTGAAGTAGAAAACATAAAAAGTTTGCTCTCCATCCCATATCCTTGACAGAGATCAAGGTATTTTGAATGCAGATATATTCAAGGACTGGATATACAGAGTAGCAGTATCAGATGTTGAAATAGATCCAGTTAACTTCTTTCCTTTCTAGTCTAACTAAAAGATCATGTACTGTAACACAATGATTGGAGCGTCATCCAATTGCACCAGCAACTTTTCCTTCCAACCAACGATTCAAAAAATTCATATCTTTACTGCTGTTTGGTGGATCTTCAACTGTGTTTCGCTCATATTCACGAACAGTTATTGCTCACGTTTGCACAACAGCCCACCTATCAGATTCAAATGTACTCATGTGCATATTTGACAGAGTTCATCCCCATTTTCAAATCTCCCAGCATACCTAATGAGAATTAGCAAACTATTCCATTATATGTTATGTGGTTTACCTGGACAAGTTTTATATAAAGATAAGGCTGCCTTTGCCATAACATTTTACACTTTAAAAGATCTTGTAGTTGACCATCACTGCCTACACCTACTGAGTTTTTATTGGAGCAGTTGATCTTTCTTGTAGTTTAAGAACTATTCACACAACCATTGCAGTCAATACAGGAGTTAGCCCACTATTATCTTGCACAAGGACAAGAATTGGGCATTCAGTGTTTGAACGGAGCATCTGAACTATAAAATTTTAATATTGAAGTAACTTTTATCATGTGTCAAGTACCTCAAAACAATTCACTTTGATTTTAAGTGAAGTTGATTGTGCTCACTGTTGATTGGTGCTATCAAAACAACTTCGAGGGTCTGCTTATTGCTAGTTAAGCGTAGAAATCTGGAAGTCACTGTTCAAAAATTTTCATTCACATACTTCTTTAAATTGATACTTTGCCAGTGCACTCCATTCAAATCCATAAAAGGGGATGATGTTGGCAGTTTTACGTACAAGTTAGTCACTGAACGTAGCAGAAAAAGTTGGTGTTTCCATGTCTGGTTTAATTAAAGTTTTTTAGTATTTAAAAATCCTCATTGTTGCCAGGAATCCTTTCTGACATGTAACAATCTTATTTTTAGATTTTCATTCCTTAAGAATTTGATTAGTACAGGGAAGTATTTATTTATCCATTGACAAATAAGTTGTGATTCAAACATCCATTAATACAAAAGGGTGTGTGCATTTCTGAGTACATGGAACAACTAAGTGTTGTTCTTTTATAGACTCTTGCAAAATCATTGCTGCCATTTGACAGGTTATGTAAAGATTCTGTTTCTTATCTGTCAATAAAATCCCCATTTTTCATAGCTATCCCAATCGCTTTGCTCTATATACACTTGCCATAATTGTTTAATTTTATTGAAAAATCACCTCAGTACAACTCATAATTAAACTAATGGAATATATTCTGCCATTAATTGAATCCAATGGAACTTTTTTATTATTATTGTGAGAATACTTTAAAAATATATGGGAGAGTTGGCTTAAAGTTGCATTTCTGTAAGGCAGTTCGTCTGTAGCTCAGAGAAGCCTTGTACTTGCCCCAGAGTCTGATAAGTAATAACTAAATAATTTCTGTTGATAGGCTGAAGAGACAACTGTTGAATCAGTTGCCTCATTAAGTAATCCATAGTAGTAAGTTGAATGAACAGAAATTGAGTCAGTGCATTAGACAAGATTTTTTTGGCAGGAAGCCATTTTTAGGTTTCATTGCATCATCATTCCCCATCTTCAAAACTGGTAACCAGCTGAGAGGAACTGATTACTGAAAGTGGAAATTCTTGGCTCAGTTTCTGTTTCATGCTTCTGTGCTGACTGACTATTTTTACTTGGTGTTTTAGTACCGTGATGTTTTAGTTGAAATTAATTAGGCTGTTGTAATGGTAAACTTATACATTACTATAGCCCAGAGCATAATGCATTGTAACACACTAAGCACCAGGTAGTAAACCCGAGGCTTTGTGTGGAATAACTGAGCATTATATCTTCAATTTTAATTTTAAAACTTAATGAAGAGAAGATGGAGTGAGTCACCTAGTTTTGCTATTGAATAAGTTCAAGATTGATCTCCTGCTTAGCTTCAACTACTGTTTCTTGCCCAATCAGCAAAAGCTTTCATTTTCCCTATGGACCAAAAATCTGTTTTTCTTAACTTTGGACACATTTATTAAAGTTAGCTTTGTATATATACAATATCCACAGCACTTTGAGGTTGAGAATTCAGAAGATTCACTTTTGTCTCAGTGAACAAGTTCTTGTCTCCACTTGAAACTATCAATGCTAGTTAAAGATTTATCTGCTGGAGGAAACATCCTCTCAATATTTTGTTCTGCAAACCGGAATTACGATTCTAGTGCACTTGTTGTGTGTACGTCGATAATTACAGTGAAAAGCGTTGCTTGTGTTGAACAGCCATCACATCCGAGGCTGTCTTATGTGTCTCAATAAATTTACCTGCCCTTTTAAACAGCTATGAATATAGTCTTAACTTTTCTGTCCTTTTCTTATCAAACATGAAGTGCCACTAGTGTGATGATTTCTATAGTGAAACGTGCAGCTCTTTTTATGCAGGGCTCTTTGTTATTTCATATAACTTCTTGCATTGTGTTTCAGTATTTGTTAAGTTGCTTGTACATAGCAATGAGAGCAGAAGGAGTCAGTGTCGTGCAGGCTACACGTAATCGGACGCAGACACCATCAACAGAGATTCCTGAAACAGGTGGAGAAAGAAATGTTGATGAAGTTCCAGAGAAGCGGCCACGCTTGAGTTTCACAGCACAAAGCTCACTGAATCCAGTCCTGCTGGCTGAGTATGAACTATATTTTTAAAATCTATGTGTATTTAATCATTCTGTTTTGTCTTGCCAAGCTATAAATATTTGAACCTGCACAAAAGATAAATATCAGCACTGAAATGGTTCTATGGCTGTGGCTTGCAGCCACCGTTCTCCTGGACCGACTACAGCACTGCACTGGTTCTGTGGTTGTGGACTCACTTTTGGGGACTCTTTGGTTCATATTCTGTGTATTATTTGTTTGCTTTTTTCAACTGTTAGCACAATTTTTTTTTTTGCCCATTGATGGACATTGTTGCATGGGGTGTTTGAATGGGTTTCTTTGTTTTGTGGGCTGCCTGTGAGAAGACGAATCTCGAGGTTGTATGTAGTATATGTACTTTGGTAGTAAATGTGCTTTGAACTTTGACAGCTGAAATCCTGCTAATAGAGCTCATAAGAATATGGGTGATCTAGCTTTAGTAAAATACATGGTGTCAACTAAAACTTGTCAAAGGCAATTACAGTATGTACAGTACAGGATTAGATAACTGTATGTTTTACTAATGACATTAACGTTACAACAAACTTCACGTCCATAGTCAGTCATAACAACCTGATTTTGGTTCTGATATATACTATATTCAGTCATTAATGACCTTATTGTTATTACTATTTTGAAAACTTAAAAATGCAGGGGAGAACTTGTGTAAAGTTGGATTGCCATAAGTTGGGTCATCCATAATCCAGAGAGTCCCTGTACACTTTCAGAGAAATGATATCTAAACTCCCATTGATATCTTTTGTCTGAACCTTTTGGCAGCCCAGATTCTAAAATCTGTAAGAGCAGCTTTTAAAGTCAGTTGTACAGGAAGCATTTTAGCCGTTCGTGCCTAATAAGACCATAGGATATAGGAGCAGAAGTAGGCCATTCAGCCCATTGAGTCTGCTCTGCCATTCGGTCATGGGCTGATGCAATTCTTCCAGTCATCCTCACTCCCTTGCCTTCTCCCTATACCCTTTGATGCCCTGATTAATCAAAAACCTATCTATTTCTGCCTTAAATGCACCCAATGACTTGGCCTCCACAGCTGCTCGTGGCAACAAATTCCACAGATTTATCACCTCCTAACTAAAGTAATTTCTCTGCACTCTTCTAAATGGACGTCCTTCAATCCTGAAGTTGTGACCTGTTGTCCTAGAATCCCCTACCATGGGAAATAACTTTGCCATATCTAATCTGTTCAGGCCTTTTAACATTTGGAATGTTTCTATGCGACCCCCCCCCCCCCACCGCCACTCTCCTTGAACTCCATAGAATATAGCCCATGAGCTGCCAAACATTCCTCATATGGTAACCTTTTCATTCCTTGAATCTTCTCTGAACCCCCTTCAATGTCAGTAAAGCCTTTCTAAAATAAGGGGCCTAAAACTGCACACAATACTCCAAGTGTTGTCTCATGAGTGCTGTACAGAGCCTCAACATCACGTCCCTGCTCTTGTATTCTATACCTCTAGAAATGAATGCCAACATTGCATTTGCCGCCTTCACCATTGACTCAACTTGGAGGTTAACTTTTGCATCTCTGCATTTTGAATTCTCTCCCCATCTAAATAATAATCTGCCTGTTTATTTCTTCCACCACAGTGCATGACCATACACTTTCCAACATTGTATTTCATTTCTCACTTCTTTGCCCATCTATATACTACTAAAACTCCCAAGCTCTGTTTGTCTGTTTGTGACCTCCAATTAGTGCAAACGGTGCATTACAGCAGCACTTTTTTTTGGCTAAATCGAATTAAAATGCACGAACTTACAGAATGCAGGCAAAGTTCAGGGTTATATATTTGTATAAAATTGCTCATTCGCAAAAATCAACAGGCTCCCTTTTAAGAATGCAAACACGAGGAAATCTGCAGATGCTGGAAATTCAAGCAACGCACATCAAAGTTGCTGGTGAACGCAGCAGGCCAGGCAGCATCTCTAGGAAGATGTACAGTCAATGTTTCGGGCCTCGAAACGTCGACTGTACCTCCTCCTAGAGATGCTGCCTGGCCTGCTGCATTCACCGGCAACTTTGATGTGTGTTGCTTGAGGCTCCCTTTTAACCTGAGAGCTGATCCGCCATTATGGAAACGGGACGCGACAGCCCGACGCATGCGCATGGCCAGCCTCAGCAGTGACACCTACCAGAGCAGAAGGGCAGGGCAGCTCTATTTCAAGGGACACATTCTGCTAATCACCATCAGCATGTGCAGGATTGGAACAGATCTAACTGCCACCCATCAATAAGAGATAATTAAATCTTATTGTAATGATGTACTTCGAGACAATCATAAAACCCTTTGCTGCAGTCAAAGGACAGCGGTGACTATATCACGTCCATTTAGGAGAGTGCTAACCACATCACCAAGAATAATCAGCATCCTTTGGTGTTACTGCTTCGTATCTTCTATCCAGCATTAGGGTAAAAAACAATGGTCAGCCTAATTATGCTGCGTGGAAAGGGAAGGGGGACATTATGGTCACGAGATGTCGCCAAACGTCGTCGGGAAGCGGCAAGGAGAGGGAGAGAACAAGAATCAGATGAGGCCAGGGCCGCACGACCCCAGGATCAAAGAGTCAGGACAAAAAAAGATGAGAGAAGAAGAGACAGAGGAGGAGAGACGTGCACATCTCCAGGATCAGAGACAAACAACAAACAGCAGAAGAGATGAAGAGACAGGGGAATAAAAGGGCTGCACGTTTCCAGACTGACAACGAGAGGCACAAGGGTGGCAGAAAAACCAGAAATGATGCCATCAAAAGTGTCCTTCGTTAAATGAGGAGCAGCTATATTTGCTTTGCTACACATCGTCCTTCTTTAGTAAACTGAGGTTTTCTACTTCAGTTTCCAAAGCAATTTGATACCAATAGCATTCAGGAAAATTTAATGTTCATTCTGGTCACATCAGATTGCACTACCCTCCTCTCAAAGGGTGCCCCAACGGGTCACCCCGTTGTCTAGTTTCCCCTAAACTATCTGAGTCTCTCTGCAGGCTTTCTGTTTCCTGAACACTACCCGCTCCTCCACCTATCTTTGTATCATCAGAAAATTTAATCGCAAATCCATTAATCCCATAGTCTGAATCATTGACATACATCGTAAAAAGCAGCAGTCCCAACACTGACCCCTGTGGAACTCCACTGGTAACCGTCAGGCAGCCAGAATAGGATCCCTTTATTCCTTCATTGGTTAATACCATTTACTAGATCCTTGTATGTAATTTTTTTCAATGATCCATTTACCAAGTGATGAGTTTCCGATCTCTCACCCACATTTTCCATTAATCTTGAGTGAAATAAGTTATTCAGGTATTTTTCTCAAATTCTTTAAACAATTAATTTAACTTTGTGTCTCTTTATAGGGCCTTTCTCTTCATCTTCTCCCGGCTTCCCATAATTTTACATGTCCGTTTAACCTTCTTTCTTAAAAAGAAAATAACCCCAGCTAAGCCACTGTCCTTTTAGCAAGAATCTTCTAACCCTGGTAAATCTCTGCACCCTGCAGTACCCTTCCTGTAATGTATATTCATGATCATGCACAGTGCTCTTAGCTTTAGCCTTATTCTGTAGTTTGAGCATGATCACGTGCTGTTCCATGCTTTGACCAATGAATTTAAATCTGAAAAGAACAAGCTGGTACAACTGTGTTGTTATTTTGACTCTCCCTATTGTTAACTAATCTTTTATGCCAAGAGAGTAATTACTTGGGTTGAAACTGGATGTCAGATTTATAAACATTCTTCCTTGTAAATGCATTGTATACTTTATGTCATTGTTTTCTAGAATTTTTAGAATATATTTTCCTATGAAATTTGTTAATGCGTGTTTGTTCATTCCTTGCAGATACGGACAAGTGGAAATGAAATTCAAAAGTAGGTTGTGGTGGGATGTATATGAGAGACTGAGAGCATTGATCAATTCATTGGACAAGGCTGAGTCACACAAGGAAACTTTACCTCTGTTGGAGGGTATTGTGGTTTTATTTCGTTTGGCAGCTCTGTGTACAGCATTCTGTGACAAAGGAATTCCTAATAGGTACAATTTATGATTTTTTAATTATTATAAGTAAATCCTTTTCTCTGTGTTTTGACTGTATACTAAAAATTGGACGTGGGAAAAATTGAAGGTCGATGAGAATTTGTGCAATAATGGATGCTCAGAAAAAGCTGATCATTAGTTTAAGGTCATACTATTTAGCACAGGGCTTCAATATGCTTTTTATTAAATCTCTTTGGGTAGAGTTGAGTTCACTCACTGGTCATAGAAGCAAAATTAATATATCAAAAGAAGAATAACTTTTCAAGGAATTACTTGTTTTTTCCCCAATTCTATTATTAAAGGCATTAAAAACTTCCGGTTTAAAATGGTGTTGCCAAAGACATGTGACAATTCCCTGGTAGTGTGAAAGCAAAGAAATTCGATTAAAACCATTAGTAATAACACTTTTTTTGAAGCAAATTGTGGTGAACTATCACCACAAGCAATGAAGAGGTGAGGTGAAGGCAAAGTGATGTGCCCTGCTGGTGTGCTGCAAAATCGATGCACTTGGAGTTGGAGCTGTGCTGGTTGGAACGATTCAGAGGGAAGAAGACAGGACAGATGAATTCTGATGCCCTTCCAGCTAACCCGGGTATGAGGGTGGATCGCTGTAAACGCTGAGCTGAATTGGAGAGGTCGAGAACGGTTTCTTTGGCAACAAAATAGCCTGGATTGATTCTCCGGAGCAGGGCTCAAGTCCTAGTATGAGGTTTGGACAATTTAAATGCTGGCCCAGATAGTCTGGGAGCCTCTCTCTCCACGATGCTAAGGCTGTGAGTCTGCCCCCCGGCTGCAGTGCTTCATGTCTGTGAACTTTGCAGCGATTTGCGCCACTAATATGATGAATTGAATACCGAGTCTTTGGGCCTACTCTGGGCTGCTCCAGGAACTTGGATCTAAGGATTCAATTTGGTTCGGAATGCTGTCGTTGTTACTTACTTCTATTGTTTATATGATTTGTTCTGCGTTTTTTTTCTTTGTGGGGGTTGGTCTTAAATTGAGTTCTTTCAGGTTCCTTGCTTTACAAGTGCTTGTAGGCAAATAAATCTCAAGGTTCTGTAATTTATACATTCTTTGATAATAAATGCACTTTGAAACTTTGAAGAGTTCAAATTTCCCTTTTTAATAAAAACAAAGAAAAACATTCAGAAGTATAGATAGGGTTAATAATGTAAGCAGGCTTTTTCCACTGAGGTTGGGTGGAACTACAACCAAAGGTCATGGATTAAAGGTGAAAGGTGTAATGGGAACATGAGGGGAAACTTCTTCACTCAGGGTCATGAGAGTGTGGAAGGAGCTGTCACCACAATTGGTGCATGCGAGCTCGATTTCAATATTTTAGAGAAGTTTGGATAGGAACATGGATAGTAGTGGTATGGAGGGCTATGGTCCAGGTGCAGGTCACTGGGAGTAGGCAGTTTAAATAGTTTTGGCATGTATTAGATGGGCTGAAGGGCCTGTTTCTGTGCTGTACTTCTCTATGTCTCCATAACTATGAGTTCAATAGCTAAATGATTTATATTTGATGTGCTTTAGCCTGGATGATGCTTAAATTCAGGAAGCATGGTGTTATCAATTTCATCATCCTTCCTAAAAAAAAATTGAATTCTACTTTGGAATTTGGATTCCCTTCAGAAGAAATAACATGCTGTTTTCTGTTCAGTAACAAAATCAAAACAAATGACTTTCCCATGGAAGAGACACAAAATCCTACAGAAATTCCATCAATCAAAATACAATTAATTTGGATACGTGTTGAAATGTTTACCGAGGTCCTGGAATATGGAAGGAAGCAACTGAACAGGACTTCAAATAATGAAGAGGTGCAACATTTGGTTGATAGATTAATCAAAATAATTGATGCTATAATCCACTTGCAAGGTATGTGGAGCTTGGAATGAAGCAAGAATTTTATTGTAAAATGTATTAATTTAAAGGATAACTTTTTTACTTTGTTTTTGTAAGAAGATGATTGGCAGAAGAAGCAAAAATGACATGAGAAAAATTGCAAATAGTACATGTTTTGAATGAGTAGCTAAGTATAGCTGTAAAGGCAGAGTCCAATATAACATTCAAAGGGGAGTTGGATCTGAGTATGAAAAGAGGAATGTGCATTACTGTCGGGAGGGAGGTTGAGAGTTGTGGGTGCATGGGTACTAGTGGGCCCAGCTTTAGTGTGTTTGCATAGAAACTGTACAGAGACGATAATCATTCTGTGACTTGTGGAAAGTGAATACATGTTGATATCCAACAAGTGAAAATTTGTCATTGCATTATTCTTGGAATATTTAAGATGTTAAGACATAGGAGCACAATTAGGCCGTTTGGCCTTCCAAGCCTCTTCTACTATTTCATTGTTGCTGATTTATTATCCGTCTCAACCCCATTCTTTAACCTTCCCCCCCATAACCTTACTTTGATGCCCTCACTAATCAAGGACCTATCAATCTCAACGCTTTAAATATCCCCAATGACTTAGCCTCCACATCCATCTGTGGCAATGAGTTCCACAGATTCACCACCCTCTGTCTCAAGAAATTCTCCCTTATCTTTATTCTAAAGAGACGTCTCTCTATTCTGAGGCTGTGCCTTCTGGTCCTAGACTCCACCTCTATTAAAAACATCTTTTCCACATTCACTCTATCTAGGTTCTTTATTCGATAGGTTTCAGTGAGATTCCTCTCATTCTTCTAAACTCCATCGAATACAGTCCCAGAGCCATCAAATACTCCTCATACATTAACCTTTACATTCCTGGAATAGATCTTGTGAACCTCCTCTGGACCCTTTCCAATGCCAGCATGTCTTCTTAGATAAGTGGCACAAAACTGCCCTCAATACCCCAAATGTGGTCTGACCAGTGCCTTATAAAGCATCAGCATTACATCCTTGCTTTTAACCTTAACGGGCGTGGGCAAGCACAAGCAAAGGTTCCAAGTACAGTTCCATTTTTTTTCTTCCTCTGTCTAGTGCACTGAGATTGGATTTGGTTAGTGGTATGGTCTTTGTGTGAGATGTAGGAACTCTAGGAGACTTCCAGTCTCTCTGATAATTACATCTGTATGAAGTGGATAGAATTGCAGCTCAATGGCCTTCAGGAGAATGAGGAGGTGATGGATAGGAACTACAGGCAGGTAGTCACTCCTAAGTTGCAGGAGGCAGGTCCCTGGGTGATTGTCAGGAGAGGGAAAGGGAATAGGTAGTGAGTGCAGAGTACCCTCAATAATAAGTATACCATTTTGGATACTGCTGGTTGTGGGGGGGGGGGGGGGGCTGTGGTTGAGCGACCTACCAGGGAGAAGCCACAGTGAGCAGGTCTCTGGCAGAGAGACAGGAGATTCTGTAAACATGATAAAGAAACCTGGGTCGTATTTTGCCTCCCAGATTCCAGGGACAGGGATGTATTGGGTCAGGTCAACAGCATTCTAAAGGGAAAGGGTGAGCAGCTAGAATTTGTGGTACATATTGGTACCAAGAGGGGATCTGATTGAAACATATAAGATTATTAAGGGATTGGACACGTTGGAGGCAGGAAGCATATTCCCACTGATGGGTGAGTCCAGAACCAGAGGCCATAGTTTAAGAATTAGGGGTAGGCCATTTAGAACGGAGTTGAGGAAAAACTTTTTCACCCAGCAAGTGGTGGATATGTGGAATGTTCTGCCCCAGAAGGCAGTGGAGGCCAAGTCTCTGGATGCTTTCAAGAAAGAGTTGGACAGAGCTCTTAAAGATAGCAGAATCAATGGTTATGGGGATAAGGCAGGAACTGGATACTGATTGTGGATGATCAGCCATGATCACAGTGAATGGCGGTCCTGGCTCAAAGGGCCGAATGGCCTACTCCTGCACCTATTGTCTATTGTCAATGATACAGGATGCAAAAGGGAGGATGTGCTGAAGAGAAAATATAGGGAGTTAAGTAGAAAGTTGATAAGCAGAATCTCCAGGGTAGTAATCTCTTGATTGCTGCCTGTGTCATGTGCTGGTGAAGCTAAGAATAGTAGGATCTGGATAGTAGGATAATGTGGTTAACTAGATCAGCAAGTTTGCAGATGACATCAAGATTAGGGGTGTAGTGGACAGTGAGAAAGGCTCTCATGGCTTGTGGAGGGATCTACATCAGCTGGAAAAATGGTCTGAAAAATGGGAGATGGGACTTATTACAGACAAGTATGAGGTTTCACACTTTGGGAGGACCGACTTGGGAAAGTCTTACACAGTGAATGGAAGGGCACTGAGGAGTGTGGTAGAACAAAGGGATCTGGGAATACAGGTCTATAATTCATGGAAAATGGCATCACAGGTAGATAGGGTCATTATGAGAGCTTTTGGCATATTGGCTTTCATAAATCAAAGTATTGAGTACAGGAGATGTGATGTTATATTTAAGTTGCATGAAACATTTGTGAGGTCTGATTTGGAGTATTGTGTGCAGTCTTGGTCACCTACATACAGGAAGGATGTAAGCAAAACTACAGAGAAAATTTGCAAGGATGTTGCTGGGTCTGGAGGACCAGAGTTATGAGGAAAGATTGAATAGATTAAGACTGTATTCTTTAGAATATAGGAGATTGAGAGGAGATTTGATATAGGTATACAAAATTATGAGAGGTATAGTTAGGGTAAATACAAGCAGGCCTTTTCCACTGAGATTGGGTGGGACTACAACCAGAGGTCATGGGTTAAGGGTGAAAGGTAAAATATTTAAGGGGAACATGAGGGGAAACCTCTTCACTCAGAGGGTCGTGAGTGTGGAATGAGCTGCCAGCACCAGTAGTCCATGCAGCTCGATTTCAACATTTAAGAGAAGTTTGGATAGGTACATGGATAGTTGGGATATGATGGGCTATGGTCCCGTTGCAGGTAATTGGGAGTAGGCAGTTTATATAGTCTGAAAGACCTGTTTCAGTGCTGTACTTCTCTGTGAGTGACTCTGCCAAATGAATGTGTTGCTGAGGAAATTGGTGCAAGGGACAGAGTTTCAGATTTTTGGATCATCGAGGTCTCTTCTGGGGAGGGTATGACCTGCAGAAAAAGGACAGATTACACCTGATAAGGGGTCCAGGATCCTTGTGAGCAGGTTTGCTAGAGCTGTTGGCGAGGGTTTAAACTAATTTGGTAGAAGTTTGGGAACTGGAATGATAGAGCTGAGTATTGGAAACTTGATATACAAGAAGATGCGGTGTGTGGTGAAACTGTGAGGAAGGACAGACGGATGAAAGGGCAAAATAGGCAAACTTGCAGTCAGTAGGACAAGTTGAAGTGTAACATTGGGGCAAAAAATTAAAATTCCTGAATACAGGACTGAAGGTGTTGTATTTGAATGCACACAGTATGCAAACTAGAGGATGCAGGTAGAGGATCTTGTAGCACAGCTAGAGACTGGCAGGTACAATGTGTGGGCGTCATTGAGTCGTGGCTGGAAGGGGATCATAGTTGAGAGTTTAACATCTAAGGATACACCTTGTATTGAAAGGTCAGGCAGATAGGTAGGGGATTGGGGTAGCTCTATTGGTAAAAAATGAAATCAAATCCTTAGTAATAGTTAACATAGGATCAAAAGATGTAGAATACTTGTGGGTACAGTTAAGATACTGCAAGGGTAAAAGGACCCAGATGAGAGTTATATACAGGCCTCCGAACAGTAGCCTTCAATATGAAGGTAGTTTGGGAAAATCAGGTTGATGCTGGATCCCAAGAGAGGGAATGTAGAATGTCTCTGAGATGGCTTTTTAGAGCAGCTTGAGATTGAACCCATTAGGGGAAAGGCAATTCTAAATTGGGTATTGTGTAATGAATCCAATTTGATGAGGGAGCTTAAGGTAAAGGAAACCTTACAATAGGAGGCTATGATTATATTGTAGAATTCATTCTGCAGTTCAAGAGGCTAAAGAGTCTAGAGAGAAGCTAAAGTCAGATGTATCAGTGTTGCAGTGGAGTAAACGGAATTGCAAAGACATGAGAGAAGAGCTCGCCAAAGTTGATTGGAAGGGGATATTAGCAGGGAGAATGAGGCAACCGTGGCTGACAAGGGAAATCAGACAGTACAAAAGGAAAAAAGGGCACATAATGTAGCAAATATTAGTGGGAAGTTAGAGGGCTGGAAAGCTTTTAAAAACCAACAGAAGGGAACTAAAAAAAAACATAAGGAGGGAAGAGATAAAATTTGAAGGTGAGCTAGCCAAAAATATCGAAAGTGGATACCAAAATTATTTTTGCAAAAATGAAGAGTAGGGGAGAGGCAAGAATGGATATCGGACCCCTAGGAGGTAATAATGGGGGACAAAGAAATAGCTCATGATCTTAGGTATTTTATGTCCGTTTTCACTGTCAAAGACATTAGCAGTATGCCAGAAATTTGAGAGTGTTGGGGCAGAAATGAGTGAAGTTAATATTACTAAGTAGAAGGTGTTTGGGAAGCTGAAAGGTCTGAAAGTAACTAAGTCACCTGGACCAGCTGGACTACACCCTGTATTCTGTACTTCTATAATCTATAGAGGTAGCTAAAGAGATTGTGGAAGAGTCTCAAGATTCTGGAATGGTTCCAGAGGGCTGGAAAATTGCAAATGTCACTCCACTCGTTTTAAGAAGGGAGGGAGGTAGAAGAAAGGCAGTTTTGGCTCACTTCAGCAGTTGGGAAGATATTTGACTCCATTATTAAGGATGGACCCAGCTGGTGGCGTAGTGGCATCAGTGCTGGACTTAAGGACGAAAGGTCCCAAGTTCGAATCTAGCCGGCTCCCCTGCACGCTTTCCATCGTTGCTGGGTTACAAGCTGGTGATCTCTCTGGAAACTCAACTGGCAGAAGGCAGTGGCAAACCACTGCTGTAACTTGCCTCTTACGTAGTTCCCCACTATGTCAGAGAGGCATGGAGGGAAATCGTCCGTTAACCGGAGAAACTCCGGATACGACGTACCTTTCCTATTAAGGATGAGGTTTCAGAGTACCTGGAGACACATGATGAAATAGTCCAATATCAGCATAGTTTCCCTTAACTCAGTGTTTCTGAACTCTTCTCAGCCCAACACCCCTCCAAAACACCTTCCTACTTGCAGCGCCCCTCTTGGGCACAATATACTTTCCGGTGCCCCCATAGTGTAAAAACAAGTCTACCATATGCCAACATGAGAAAAATGATTCTGCTTTAAATTTTTATTTCTCTTTAAACCTAGCTTACGCAGTACCTATGTTCTGTACAGCAGCTTCAATATTAATCTGGTCCTTGAGCTTGATGGTTTTTTTTCACAAGAGTTGAAATTTCTGCTTCAAGTTGTGACAGCAGAAGTCTCAAGTCCCGATGCGTAACAACATCCAAGCGGTTTCTGTTTTTTTTCTGGGTATGTGGTTCACTGCACTGAAGGTTGGAGGATGGAAATGTAACATAGAGCAGTTTGACTCTTTTCCAAAGACCAAGAAACTTTGTATGGCAGTGTAGCCACATACCACAAAAGCTGACATTTTTGAAAAGCAATTTTGCTTCTTCATCATTCTGACTTTTGATCATTTCTTCTTGCAAACTCTCTTCCCGTTCTTTCACCTTTGAAAGTAATGGGTTAATTACCCAGTCTGGAATTTCCAGGTCGTTCAATTCCTTGAATCGACTTTGAAAATCCTTCTTCAGTGACTGCAGGTGTAAGCAGTACTCTTGAAAATCACCATCTGCGAAAGAGAGTGTCAAACTTTCTATGCAGAGAAACTGTAAGAACATTCTACTCCCAATGTTTTGCTTGTATATTTCAAATTTTCTGATAAAAGTGGACACTGCACTTTTTGCCTGGATTAAATTGAAATTCTCATCCTGCAGTTTCATGTTTAGAATGTTCGTTTTGTCATACAGATCGACTAAGTATGCCACATCTCCATGTAGCAGTTCAATCTGGTTTCCCAAGCTCTTGTCGACTTCCAACCACAGTTTCAAAAAAATCAAAAAATGCTTTAAGCAACAGCCTTTTGACAGCTAATGCACTTCAGTGTGAAGAAGCAAACGTTCAAACTCTTGGCATAACTGGTGAAATGTTCTGCTATTTAATGGATAGAAACATAGAAAACCTACAGCACAATACAGGCCCTTTGGCCCACAAAGCTGTGTCGAACATGTACCTACCTTAGAACTACCTAGACTTTACCCATAGTGCTCTATTTTTCTAAGCTCCATGTAGCCATTCAGGAGTCTCTTAAAAGACCCTATTATTTCCGCCTCCACCACCGCTGCCGGCATCCATTCCACGCACTCACCACTCTCTGCATAAAAAAAGTTACCCCTGAGATCTCACCTGTACCTACTTCCAAGCACCTTAAAACTATGCCCTCTTGTGCTAGCAATTTCAGCCCTGGGGAAAAGCCTCTGACTATCCACATGATCAATGCCTCTCATTATCTTGTACACCTCTATCAGGTCACCTCTCATCCTCTGTCACTCCAAGGAGAAAAGGCCGAGTTCACTCAACCTATTCTCATGAGACATGCTCCCCAATCCAGGCAACATCTTTGTAAATCTCCTCTGCACCCTTTCTATGGTTTCCACATTCTTCCTCTAATGAGGTGACCAGAATTGAGCACAAGTGGGGTCTGACCAGGGTCCTATACAGCTGCAACATTACCTCTCGGCTCTTAAACTCAATCCCACAATTGATGAAGGCCAATGCACCATATGCCTTCTTAACCACAGAGTCAACCTGCACAGCAGCTTTAGTGTCCTATGGACCTGGACCCCAAGATCCCTCTGATCCACCACACTGCCAAGAGTCTTACCATTAATGCTATATTCTGCCATCATATTTGACCTGTTGGCCCATGGCCAAGTGATCAAGGCGTCGGTCTAGTGATCTGAAGGCCGCTAGTTCGAGCCTCAGCTGAGGCAGCGTGTTGTGTCCTTGAGCAAGGCACTTAACCACACACTGCTCTGCAACGACACCGGTGCCAAGCTGTATTGGCCCTAGTGCCCTACCCTTGGACAACATTGGTGGCATGGAGAGGGGAGGCTTGCAGCATGGGCAACTGCCGATCTTCCATAGAACTTTGCCCAGGCCTGCGCCCTGGAAACCTTCCAAGACGCAAATCCATGGTCTCACAAGACTAACGGATGCCTATTTCATTTCATATTTGACCTACCAAAATGAACCACCTCACACTTATCTGGGTTGAACTCCATCTGCCACTTCTCAGCCCAGTTTTGCATCCTATCACTGTCCCGTTGTAATCTCTGACAGCCCTCCACACTATCCACAACACTCCCAATCTTTGTGTCATCAGCAAATTTACTAATCCTCCACTTCCTCATCCAGGTCATTTATAAAAATCACAAAGACTAGGGGTCCCAGAACAGATCCCTGAGGCACACCACTGGCCACTGGCCTCCATGCGAAATATGACGCGTCTATAACCACTCTTTGCCTTCTGTGGGCAAGCCGGTTCTGGATCCACAAAGCAATGTCCCCTTGGTTCCCATGCCGCCTTACTTTCTCAATAAGCCTTGGATGTGCTTTAGTTTTGTTGATGGCAGATATAACAAGTGGCATGCTTGAAAAAAGTCATTGGCTGAGGTTTTTATCTATGAGATGTTGACGATGAATTACACAATGAATTGCAAACAGACTTGGAATTTCTTTTTTTCAAAAATGCCACTAAACCAGTATGGTGACCTGTCATAAATGATGGTCAACCTGTTGTACAAGGAATCATGTTCCTAATCGGAATACTTTCATTCTCAATATACATTTTGAGCTCGTAGTAGATTGATTCTCTGTTGATAATTTGTTTTAAACTTTTTACAAAAGAGATTCTCTTCATAAACGTTTACATTTTTTATAAACCATACATTTGCCGTTAGCAATGTCTGATCTCCCACAGTTGACTCATACAGTTGTATCCCAGGTTCTTGTTTTTATAGTTCTGCATATTTGATACTCAATGCCCATTTCGTCAATGTGACAAATTACAGAGTTATTACTAAGAGGAATTGATTTTAAAATACTGGTATCCATTTTGAGAACAGTGGTGAGCACTTCTGATACAGCAGGCATTATTAACCTTTCACCAATCGTATGAGATCTTCCACACTTTGCTTTCATTTTGGAAATGTTATAAAGATGCACTGAGACCACTATTACGGCCATTTTTAACTTTCTTGGCAAATGACTTGAGTGTGCAACACTTTTCATCTTCTTTCATCTTCTGGAACTGAGTAATGCCATAAGTAGCCTTTCACAGAAGTATACCAGCAAGCTTGATGGTTTTATGGCTTCATTAGAAAGTACATACAGTATTACAAACAAGACACATGGGGCGTTGCTGATCTGATGGGAACGGAATAAAACCATGTTCTAAGTGTGTAACATACATCAAAGTTGCTGGTGAACGCAGCAGGCCAAGCAGCATCTGTAGGAAGAGGTGCAGTCGACGTTTCAGGCCGAGACCCTTCGTCAGGACTAACTGAAGGAAGAGTGAGTAAGGGATTTGAAAGTTGGAGGGGGAGGGGGAGATCCAAAATGATAGGAGAAGACAGGAGGGGGAGGGATAGAGCCAAGAGCTGGACAGGTGATAGGCAAAAGGGGATACGAGAGGATCATGGGACAGGAGTTCTGGGAAGAAAGACAAGGGGGGGGTGACCCAGAGGATGGGCAAGAGGTATATTCAGAGGGAGAAAAAGGAGAATGAGAGAAAGAATGTGTGCATAAAAATGAGTAACAGATGGGGTACGAGGGGGAGGTGGGGCCTTAGCGGAAGTTAGAGAAGTCGATGTTCATGCCATCAGGTTGGAGGCTACCCAGATGGAATATAAGGTGTTGTTCCTCCAACCTGAGTGTGGCTAAGGCCCCACTTCCCCCTCGTACCCCATCTGTTACTCATTTTTATGCACACATTCTTTCTCTCACTCTCCTTTTTCTCCCTCTGTCCCTCTGAATATACCTCTTGCCCATCCTCTGGGTCACCCCCCCCCCCTTGTCTTTCTTCCCGGACCTCCTGTCCCATGATCCTCTCGTATCCCCTTTTGCCTATCACCTGTCCAGCTCTCGGCTCTATCCCTCCCCCTTCTGTCTTCTCCTATCATTTTGGATCTCCCCCTCCCCCTCCAACTTGCAAATCCCTTACTCACTCTTCCTTCAGTTAGTCCTGACGAAGGGTCTCGGCCTGAAACGTCGACTGCACCTCTTCCTACAGATGCTGCTTGGCCTGCTGCGTTCACCAGCAACTTTGATGTATGTTGCTTGAATTTCCAGCATCTGCAGAATTCCCGTTCTAAGTGTGTAACGTTGTATTGACGCACTTTCTGTAGTTTTTGTTTCTTAGCAGGATTAGAATTCAAGACTTCACCACTGTCAGACTCAGAGATTGTGCCGTATTTATTTATCCATCAGTAATGGGGCTAAATCAAAATAAAAAATGAACACAAACTGGGTACGCGTATTGGATGTTGACAATGGCAGAGAGTTGACACGGATAGAACAATGGTAGCGGCATGAAAAGGAATGGTGAGGTGAAGATGAAGACTAACGCAGCCAAAGTTACGTTGACAAGGATTCAGATTGGAATCTGAATGTTAGTCGGGATAGAGCTGGTGTTTGGCAAGCTACTTTTATACTATTCCAGTTAGCATGACTGACCATCACATTAAGTCTTTTAATCCCCAAAGATGATTCTTGACCACCCATATGAAGCCAAGGTGGCTTGGAACACCTTAAGAGGAATCCTCAGGGTCAGCAGGTTCAATTATTTCACAGTATGGTTCCGGACAGCACTGTATCGTTGCGCGACCTGTTTTCCGTAGATCTGTAGAGCAAGTTAAGAGGGTGGACTTGATTTAACCAACTGTTAACTTGCATGAACTCGTTCTGTGCCATGAGTCAAGAGGAACTGTTGGCCACCCTGGCTGCTAATTTATGCATTCCCAATAATTGGTTGGCAAGTTCAGACGAGATTGCTGAGTTTCAGATGCGATGTGACGATGTGTGCTCGCTGCCTGTAGAGCTATGGCTCTTCCTGTGTTCCAGTGCCTCATCTGTTATTTTGGAAGTGCCTGCTCAATGAACGGTCAGCCAGATCTCGTGCCTCAAATTAGGGTGCCGCTTACCCCTCCCCCCTCCCCCCAAGAATCTTAAATGCCCTCTAACGCCCCCTTAGGGCACATAACCGCCTCCTTGGGGGGCAGTACTGCCCCCGTTGGGAATCACTGCTTTAACTTTGAAACCTATCGAATATTGAAAGGCCTGGATAGAGTGGATGTGGAGAGGATGCTCCCTTTAGTGGGGGAGTCTAGGACCAGAGGGCAGCCTCAGAACAGAATGGAGATGAGGAGGAATTTCTTTAGCCAGAGGATGGCGAATCTGTGGAATTCATTGCCACAGATGGATGTGGAGGCCAAAAGATTGGATATTTAAAGTGGAGATTGGTAGGTTCTTGATTAGTCAGGCCATCAGAGGTTATGGGGAGGGGAGAGGAGGCAGGAGAATGGGGCTGACAGGGACAATAAGTCAGCCAGACAGCCATGATGGAATGCTGGAGCAGACACAATGAGCTAAATGGTTTAGTTCTGCTCCTATGTCTGAAGGTCTTATATTCTTGTCCTCTCAAAATGAATGCTAACATTGCAGTTGCCTTCCTTCACAGAAATTCAACCTGCAAGTTAATCTCTAGGGAATCCTGCACAAGGACTGCTTAACTCCTTCTTGACTTCAACAGTTTAGCTATCCATCAGTTAATTAAAATAAATGCTGTATGTTCAAAGATTTGACTGGGCTACATTAGCAATGTTTTTAAAACCAAAATTTCAAAAGAGAATATCGCTGGTTAAATCCCAGATCTTTTGCAGTCAAAGTACAAAGGGATTGTGTCTTAGGAAATGCAACTTTGTGTTACACTACAAATGTATTCAAATTATGTGGGGAAAATAAATATTTGTTATTATTTTACAAAAATAAGTGGACAGCATGATAGTTTGAGGTAAGCTTGAATGATATTGTGGAGCCCAAATTGCTTTGGGGTTAGCCCTGCCCAAAGTTTCAGTTTGCCATGATGACTGCTTTGACAGTAAAAGAAAATTATTGGGATAAATAGCATTTATCAGGAAATAGTTTGCAGTAGATTCACCAAGCACAGCTTTACACATCTTCATAATTTGAATTTGATTTGATTGTTTCAAACTTGGTTTGGTTAAATACTTGGATATCCTATTGTATATGTTATCTTTATATTTCACCAGTTGTTCAAGGCAATGGGAACAAAGACATGCTTTATACAATTTGTGGATTCCTGTCATTACCTTGGATTCATAAACACTGTTCTGATGAAGCTTTCCAGTCCACTGGTTTCAATTCTGACCTTGTATCTTTCAGCCAACGTTTATCAAGCAGTTTCTGTAAGTATAATTATAGATAGAATAATTCATTGATATATCATGTATAGCTTAAATATGGCATGAAGATACGGCCTCTGTAGAATGACCAAAATTTAAAAGGAAGCAGAATTAATTATAAAGTGCTTAAAATGGAAAATAACAGTTGGTTAATTGTCAAAATTATATTTAATGAATTGTGAAAAATATAAAAGCATATTTATGGGACACAGGGAATGTGTGAATTGCTGAAACACTGATTACTAATTAAGGAAAGCAGAGATGTAAAAGGAGGACATTCCATGTAAGAATACAACAAAATAGGAACAGGAGAAGGCCATCAGGTCTTTCATGCCTGTCCCACCACTTGTGGTTGACCTGTTCTAAAATAAATTCCTTTTCTTTGCCATTCTGTACCCACCTATTGCTTGATTTATCAAAGCCTATTTTAAATACTTATAATGTTCTGGCTTCCACTGTTTGCGAAGGTAGAGAATTCCAGAGATTCACAACCTTATGAGAAGGAATTTCTACATACCTCAATTTTAAATAACATAGCCTTTGTTTTCAAGTTTTGTCCTCTTAATCCTCTCCTACTTGTGAAAATCTAGAAAACAGGAAGAGTGTGATCTGGACCCACACTAAGTGCATTTGCTCTTTAATACCATTATTAATTCTTCGAATTCTGACTGTGGGCACGTGGCCAAGCGGTTAAGGCATTGGAGTAGCGACTTGAAGGTCGTGAGTTTGAGCCTCAGCCGAGGCAGTGTGTTGTGTCCTTGAGCAAGGCACTTAATCACATATTGCTCTGCGACGACACTGGTGTCAAGCTGTATGGGTCCTAATGCCTTTCCCTTGGACAACATTGGTGTCGTGGAGAGGGGAGACTTGCAGCATGGGCAACTGCTGGTCTTCCATACAACCTTGCCCAGGCCTGCGCCCTGGAGAGTGAAGATTTTCCAGGCACAGATCCGTGGTCTCGCAAGACTAACGGATGCCTTTGCTTTAACTCTTCTAACTTTCCCTGCTTGTATTTCTCTGCCTACTTCCAGTGAAAATCCTGGCATTGTAAACTTTGCATTTGTACTGCTGACAACGTAAGGTAAAAGATTAAACTGCATTAGTTCAGTGGAGCTTTCTCAGGCTATAAATATATTTTATCTCCCACTCAGTGAATGAAACTTTATTATAATTATGTGTGGGGCATTCTGAACATATTTCTATTTTCTGTAATTATTTTGGATTAATTTTAATACCATTGGATCAAGAATCACCAGAAAGCAGATAATAATTTTAAAAATTGCTTCTGTTATCTTAATACTGTTTACAAATTTGGCAACATATTAATGTTTCTTCTGATTTTGAGTTCTAGTATTCTATATCCCACAGCACTGCAGACCCAGGCAAAATGTGTGTATTTGTTGTCTATGCTGAATAAAGAAATTTGTCCTGATTGGAGAGCAGAAATATATAGATGGTCTTTGCAAAGTCCCATTGAAGTCATCCGTGCAGCTACTGTAAAGGGATTCCCCATGCTGCTGCATTACCTGGGCGCCAAATCCTACTCTCTCATTGATGAAGTTCTCATGTAAGTTCCCAATTTGATTTAATGCTATTTATTTTAGTTTTTGTTTGCTTGATGAGTTATTGGTGAATAGCTATTAAGAAAGGAAGGATATGACATTTTCTAACTTTTAACTGTGCATCCTTCACTTTTCTGCTGCTTTATATTTTCACTATTGATCCTCCATTCTGTTGATGGCAGGTCTATTGGCCATTTGGTACTGACAAATAGTGATTTTGTAATTGGTTTAGCACCTAGAGGACGTGTTATAAAGATTGTTTTATTTTCGCCTCAGCAGGAGGATTACATTTGAGAAATTAAAAAATTAACTGAAGCCCCCTCACTGGGCTCATATGGAAACATGGCTTGTTGCCGGCCCCGTTAACAGCCACAGGACTCGGTGGTGAGAAGGCCACCTTTCATAAACAGTAGGCGTCTAGGGTCAGTATGATTTGGAGTTCAACCAAACAGGAACATTGTGATGTTCCGATTAAAGATTAGATTAGATTAGATTATGAGGACACTCAGTCCTCGCTTATTGTCATTTAGAAATGCATGCATTAAAAAATGATGCAGTGTTCCTCTAGAATGATATCACAAGAAACACATGACAAACCAAGACTAAATATGACAAAACCACATAATTATAACATATAGTTACAACAGTGCAAAGCAATACCGTAATTTGATAAAGAGCAGACCATGGGCACGGTAAAAAAAAGTCTCAAAGTCCCGATAGCCTCATCATCTTACGCAGACAGTAGAAGGGAGGAACTCTCCCTGCCGTGAACCTCCAAGCATCGCAAGCTTGCTGATGCAGCACCATTAGAAGCACCTGACTGCAGCGGACTTTGAGTCAGTCCGAAAACTTTGAGCCTCCGACCAGCCCCTCTGACACAGCCTCTCCGAGCACCATCCTCTGCCAAGCGCTTTGACCCCGCCCCGGCTGCCGAGCAGCAAGCAAAGCCGAGGACTTGGGGCCTACCCCTCTGGAGATTCTGGACCAACACAGTAGCAGGAGCAGTGAAGCAGGCATTTCAGAAGTTTCACCAGATGTTCCTCTGTGCTCTCATGTCCGTCTCCATCAAATCAGGATTGTGCACGGCACCCTACTTGACAAATAACAGACATCACCACCAGAGCGGCCACTGCAAGCTGCGTCACGCCGCCATCTTCTCCTCTCCTCCTCACAAAACCACGATTTGAGCAAATGCTGCATGAATACTGCCTTTACACAATTGTCAGTTGGCAAAAAATAACAAAGCGTACACCACATAAAGTTGTAAAGAAAGTATATTTACAAATTTCAGCTTTATTGAACAGTTAATCAGAAAAAGAAAAGGAAAAAAAAATAAGAGGGCCCACTATGGTTAACTCAGTTCAAATGTGCACATGAAGTTGGAGCTCATACTGAAATCATCTTTAACTCATGCGCTGGACCCATGATCTGCATGAAAGCACATACCACTTTCTGAACGTCGCTCGAAATCCACCTTGAACAAGCGGGCGTTTTCTTGGGAGTATTGGCCCTTCCTCCTTGGAGCCATTCATCTGCACAAAGCACTTTGAGCAACAGGGACGCTCCTTTCCATGGCAACCTCAGCCATCTTCCCACCTGTCCTCTCCGCAGCTCCCGCCAAAAAGGTACCCACAAAACTCTCTGAAATGGCATCCAGTTCAGGGTAAGGAGAGATGGCAAGCTTTGTTGCCTATGGTATCAAGCAAACCTCAGCATCTTGCTAAGTTAGTGTGAGAAAGGCGCAAGCTGTTGGACCTCTGATGTACAGCTGGAATTGCAGCCAGCATCTTAAGTACCCATCTATACATATCCCATTTACCAGTTCTCTTGTACTGTAAAAAGTGAGGTGGGGATAGATGTATATATATCCCCTATAAAAAGTATTACCCTCCCCCAGAAGTTTTTCATGTTTTATTGTTTTACAACATTGAATCACAGTGGATTTAATTAGGCTTTTTTGACACTGATCAACTGAAAAGACTTTCATGTCAAAATGAAAACAAATTTCTACAAGCTGGTCTAAATTTATTACAATTATTAAACACGATAATTGATTGCATAATTACTCACCCCCTTCAATTCAGGATTTAGTAGATGTACCTTTGGCAGCAATTACAGCCTTGAGTCTGTGTGGCTTGGTCTCTGTCAGCTTTGTGCATCTGGGCTCTTCAATTTTTTCCCATTCTTCTTTACAAAACTGCTCAAGATCTGTCAGATTACTTGGGGATCATGAGGGAACAGCCCTTTTGAAGTCCAGCCACAAATTCTCAATTGGATTGAGGTCTGGGCTCTGACTTGGCCACTCCAGGACATTAACTTTGTTGTCTTTAAGCCATTCCTGTGTAGCTTTGGCTTTGTGCTTGGTGTCATTGTCTTGCTGGAAAACAAATCTCCCAAGCCACAGTTCTTGTGCAGACTGCATCAGGTTTTCCTCCAGTATTTCCCTGTATTTTGTTGCATTCATTTTACCCGCTACCTTCACAAGCCTTCCAGGGCCTGCTGCAGTGAGGCATCCCCACAGCATGGCGCTGCCACCACCATGCTTCACGGTAGGGATGGTGTACTTCTGATGAAGTGCGGTGTTTGGCTTATGCCAAACATAATGTTTAGTCTGATGGTCAAAAAGCTCAATTTTGGTTTTGTCAGACCATAGAACCTTCTTCCAGCCAACTTCAGCGTCTCCCACGTATCTTCTGGCAAACTCTAGCTGAGATTTCATGTGAGTGTTTTTCAACAGTAGCCTTCTTGTTGCCACTCTCCCATAAAGCTGTGACTAGTGAAGCACACGGGCAACAGTTGTTGTATGCACAGTCTCTCCCATCTCCACCACTGAAACTTGTAACTTTTCCAGAGTTGTCATAGGTCTCTTGGTGGCCTCCCTCACTAGTCCCTTCTTACAGGGTCACTCAGTTTTTGCTTTAGGCAGATTTATGGTTATGCCATTTGGTGTATTGTATTAAAGGGGATGGATACTCATGCAATCAATTATTTTGTGTTTTATATTTGTAATTAAATTAGATTGCTTTGGAGAAATCTGTTTTCACTTTGACACAAAATAGTCTTTTTCTGTTGATCAGTGTCAAAAAAGCCAAATTAAATCCACTCAATATTGTAAAACTTCCGGGGGGGGGGAGGAGATACTTTTTGTAGGCACTATATTTATTTGAATACCTAAGTTGATACACTCTTTCATTGATTCTCTTATGGATGTATTGAGTATGCCTGCAAGAAAATGAATCTCAGGGTTGTATATGGTGACATATATGTACTTTAAGAAAGGATCTAGTGCTTTCCTGGCATGTATGACAAGTAAACTCTTCTCAGGCTTCCAGTGAGTACAAATCAGTTATAACTGACGTTTTGATGACAGACTCTGCCATCTTCTTCAGGGATGACGCCTGAGTATATCTAGTCCAGTGGTATTTATACCCCGGCACCCCCCCCCCCCCCCCATATTCCGTCCCTCCTTTTGGATAGTCTTCATCCAATCAGGTTTACGGTCTCCCACTTCGTTTACAATCGAATTCCAGCTCTTACTTAGAGTGAGACCTTTGTCTTTGTTAAAATACTTTCTCTCTAGTTTTCTTTCAGTGGCTTCTTTTACCAGGCAGTGCCCAAAACCACTGGCGTGGCATAGTATTTTTGTGCTGTCGAAGTCAATCCTATAGTCATGGTGAATGAAGTGTTCTACTATTGCTGATTTCTCTGGGTAACCCAAATGGATACACATCCTGTGCTCCTTGGTGAGGATTTTCACCGTGCATCCCGTCTGGCTGATATACACTACTCCATTGCTACTGCCTTCTCTATATTTACATGGTTTCTTGAAGGATTGCCTAGATCCTGAAGAAAAACTGGATTAATGCCATCCAAAAACCTGTAAGGAAGATCAATTCACAGCTTCAGCCGGTCAAAGATAACCTGGGACTCGGGTTGGCTGGCGTTTACAGGATTCCCTGTGAATGCAGAGCGGCGTCAGTCGGCTGGACTAGACAGGCCCAGGCATGTCCTGCAAGGTGATGTCCTTCATGATGGATGCAGCCTTTTGAAGATATTCTTGATGCTGGAGAGGTTTGTACCCATGATGGATCTGCTTGAGTCTACAATCCTCTGAAACCAATGACAATCATGTGCATTGGCATCATGCCAGATGGTTATGTATCTGGTCAAAATGCTCCCCATGGTACATCTATTGAAAGTTTCTACAATCTTTGGTAACAAACCTAATCTCGAAACTCCTAATGAAGTGTTGCTGCTGGAATGCTTTCGTCATGATTGCTTTAATACGTTGGAATGGATCTTTATTATTATGCCAATTTTGTTATTGCTATATAATACAAATTAGTCTAGACCTGGTCCTACATGTCTGAGGGGTTTTTAATTGGTAAAATAATTAATTAGTTTAGTTTGTATTAATATTTAGCACACAAATTTGCATTATATTATTGATTTGGATGCAAGGCTTCTCTCTATGATTTGTGGACCTATACATTGACTCACTGAGGTTTTGGGGAAAGTGATCATTACCTGACTTATTTTTGTAGTTTTGTTTTCAATTATTCAGAATCAGAAACAGGTTTATTATCTCCGGCATGTGATGTGAAATTTGTTAACTCAGCAGCAGCAGTTGAATGCAATACATAATCTAGCAGAAAAAAAAATATAAAATAAAAATAATAATGAACAAATAAATCAATTACGTACATTGAATAGATTTTTAAAAGGCATGCAGAAACAGAAATACTGTATATTAAAAAAAAGCGAGGTAGTGTCCAAGGGTTCAATGTCCGTTTAGGAATGGGATGGCAGAGGGGAAGAAGCTGATCCTGAATCGCTGAGTGTGTGCCTTCAGGCTTCTGTATCTCCTACCTGAGTAATGGTGAGAAAAGTGCATGCTTTTATAATGGACACTGCCTTTTTGAGACACCGCTCCTTAAAGGTGTCCTGAGTACTTTGTGGGCTAATTCCCAAGATGGAGCTGACTAGATTTACAACCTTCTGCAGCTTCTTTCGGTCCTGTGCAGTAGCCCCTCCATAGCAGACAGTGATGCAGCCTATCAGAATGCAACTATAGACGTTTTTGAGTGTATTTGTTGATATATCAAATCTCTTCAAACTCCTAATGAAGTATAGTCACTGTCTTGCCTTCTTTATAACTACATCGATATGTTGGGACCAGGTTAGATCCTCAGAGATCTTGACCAACCAAACATCTTGAAACTGTTATGATTCTCCTTTCTGGAACTGAATTATGAAATATCTCCATCTTATTCATGTTTTTGGTTTCAAAGCATCTTCAGACAATTTTCTTTGAGGTTTCTTCATATAATGAGTAACCCTTCCTTTTCTCCACAAAGTGAAATGTCCTGTGGAATCCTCCTGAAGTAGAGATGCAATATAATTTTAAGTTCGTGTTGTCTTTGTACCATAACTGGAGATGATTATCAATGTTGTGTATGATTTTCATTGTTTTGATCCGAAATTTTTTGTTTTTAAGAAACAAACTCCAAGATAACTCCATTTTGGTGCATGAAGAGTTTGCCAGTAATGTTGGAAAGATAGCCTGTGTGCTTTCAGGCAAATCTGAACTGTTGCTTCCAAAGTATGACTCATTGTCTCCAAGTGAAGATTATGACCTTCTCTGTGGTAATATCAGTATCGGAGGGGACTGTGCACTGACCGGACCAGTAGTTGGGCCCTCTGTTTTTATTCCATTCCTTGTACTCATTGAAAAGACAATGCCTGCTTCAGTAAAATTGGGTGAGTGTGGTGTCAGTTAAGTTTGAGCTGTTTGATAGAAGGGAGTTGAGGTCTGTGCACTAACAAAAGGGTATGTTGGGAAGGCAGGTAGGTATCTGGGGTTGAGCGGGATCCGGAATCACCCATGTTGGAATGGTGGAGCAGACTTGATAGGCTGAATGGCCTAATTCTGCTCCTATATCTTGTGTCTTAAGGACTCTACAGAAAGTCAGCCCCATAAAGAGATTGGGCCTGGCAATGTCCCAGGCTGAGTACTCAGTACACCAGCTCACTGATGTCTTCACAGATATCTTCAATACTTCACCCAAACAGTTTGCTGTCCCCACATGCTTCAAATCAGCCACCATCATCCCTATGCCAAAGAACTCTCTGCCTTCAGATATAAATGACTACTGCCTGATGGTACTGATGCCAATCATCATGAAGTACTTTGAATAGCTGATAATGGCACATCTCATGAGCTCCATTCTTGCCACATTGGACACTCACTAATATACTTACCGACAGAATTGCTTTACAACAGATGCCATAACATCTGTCATGAACCTGGCCCTGTCCCATTTTGAAAACATAGAAACTTGTGAAAGAATGGTGTTTCTGGATTTTAGTTCGGCATTCAACACTATCATCCCACAGACTTCGGTGAACAAAATCCTACTCCTTGTTAAAAATACCCCAATGTACAGCTGAGTGTTGGGCTTGCTAACCAAAAGACCTCCGTCAAGATTCATGACTGCGTTTCCTTCCCATCATCTGCAGTATGGATCTTACCCACTGGGGCTGTGTGCTGAGCCTGAGCTGATTGCCGTACACTAAGCTCACATATGACTGCATGGCCAAACACCCTATTGTCACATTCACTGATGACATGATAGCGGTGGGGCTCATCACCAACAATGATGAGACAGCCAGCCTACAGAGAGGAGGTAGCAGAACGCAAGGCCTGGTGCCAGGCAAATAACCCCTTCCTCAATGTCAATAAGACAAAGGAGATGTTGATGGACTTCAGGAGAACTTACACCACTCACGCCCACTTTCATCAGCAGCACTGCAGTGGAAACTATGAGTAGTTTCAAATTCCTGGGAGTGCACATCTCACCCACCGTCTGAAGGCTAGGCAGCATCTACAGAAAAGAGTACAGTCGACGTTTTGGGCCGAGACCACAAGGCATATTGGTGAGTGTCCTGCTGAATAGTCTTGGCCCAAAATGTCGACTGTACTCTTTTTCATAGATGTTACCTGGCTTGCTGACTTCCACCAACATTTTGTTTGTGTTGCTCTAGTGGGCCCAGAACACATTCTGCACAATTAAGAAAGCTCACCAACACCTCTACTTTTCGAGGAGACTGAAGAGAGCTGGACTATGCACATCTGTACTCACAGATGTGCAGATGAGAGCATCGTAACATGCTTATCATTGTATAGTACAGAAACTGCACTGCGGAAGACAGAAAGGCTCTATAATGGGTGGTAGAAACTGCCCAATGCATCACTGGCAGTAGGCTACCCACCGTCAAGGAAGGTGCTGGATAAAGGCCAGCAATATCATGAAGGATCCCACACATCCTCTCATCAAGAAGGAAGCTACACAGCATCCAAGGCAGGAATGCCAAATTCAAAAAGAGTTACTTTCCCCTAGCAGTAAGGCTGATCAACACATCCACCCGCTAACTCACCCCTCCACACACCCAACCACCACTAGCTTATCATTTCCTCTCAGTCACCTTATGTACAGACTCTTCTACGCTGAGCGGCACTTTCTGGACATACAGTACAATCAATCTATGTATACAAGTTATTTGATGCATTTATATTTATTGTGATTTTTATTACAGTTTTCCTTATCTTGTGTTTTTCTTCAAGATTCAAAAAACTTTATTGTCATTCTAACCATACATCAGCTCTGCAGGGCAGAATGAGACAGCGTTTCTCAGGAGCAGTGCAATCATAACATAACAAACGCAACACTAAGTAATAAACATAACAATAAATAGTAAAACACAATAGCCACATGTCAGTTAAAATCAGTTATAAGTGTCCAGTGCAAGTTAAAAATGTCCAAAGCAGAGTCAGGTAGAGCAGCTATTTAGCAGTCTGACTGCCTGTGGGAAGAAGCTGTTTAATAGCCTTGTGGTTTTAATTTTGATGCTCCTGTAACGTTTGCCTGATGGCAGAAGAACAAACAGTTCATGGAGAGGGTGTGAGGGGTCTTTAATGATGTACCATGTCTTCTGGAGGCATCGACTCTGAAAGAGGTCTTGGACAGAAGGTAGGGAGACCCCATTAACCTTCTCTGCTCCTCTAACCACCCTCTGCAAGGCTTTTTTGTCGACAGCACTGCAGCTGGAGTGCCAGGTTGTGATGCAAAAGGTCAGCACACTCTCAACCACGCCTCTGTAGAATGTAGTTAAGATGTTAGTGGGGAGTGATGCTTGTTTAAGCTTCCTCAGAAAGTGCAATCTCTGCTGGGCCCATTTCACAATCCCAGTGGTGTTCCTGGACCAGGTGAGATTGTCCGAGATCTGCACCCCAAGGAACTTGATGT
The DNA here is from genome assembly GCF_963921235.1 of Mobula hypostoma. NCBI lineage: Eukaryota > Metazoa > Chordata > Chondrichthyes > Myliobatiformes > Myliobatidae > Mobula > Mobula hypostoma. The sequence goes on from NC_086100.1 coordinate 25,700,054, forward strand.
TTTCCACTCTCTCCACTGTGGAGCCGCTGATGCTGAGGGGTGTGTGCTCAGGCTGAGACCGTCTGAAATCGACGATCATCTCCTTGGTTTTGGTGACATTAAGCATCACGTTGTTATCCCTGCACCAGCTCTCTAGGTGTTTGACCTCCTCCCTGTACATAGTTTCATCATTTTTGCTGATGAGCCCCACCACTGTGGTATCGTCTGTGAATTTAACGATCAGGTTCTCCTTGAATCTTGTGTGCTGCATCAGATCTGGCATAACAATTGTTTTCCTTTATACTCGTGTACTGGAGAACGATGACAGGATCTTTCATTGGTCCTGTTACAGTTACTATTCCATAGATTGCTGAGTATGCCCATGTGAAGATGAATCTCAGGGTTGTATATGGTGACATATATGTACTCTGAGCACAAAATCTACTTTGAGCTTTGAAATGACAATAAACAATCTGGAAACTTGAACTGCTGAAGCATCACCCTCTTTTGATTCTCTGTTCTTTCTCAATGCAAAGTGGAAAACAACATTTATTCTATGAGTCATAGGAGCAGAATTAGGCCATGAATTCTGCTCTGCCATCCATCATGGCTCACTTATTATTGCTCTCAACCTCGTTCTCCTGCCTTCTCTTCATAACCTTTGATGCCCTGACTAATCAAGAATCTGTCAACCTCCACTTTAAATATACTCAATGACTTGGCCTCCACAGCCATGTGCGGCAATGAATTCCACACTCTGGTGAGAGAAATTCCTCCTTATCTGTTCTGAATGAATGTCCCTCTATTTTGTGACTGTGATCCTAGGCTCTCCAGTTATCGGAAACATTCTCTCCAAATCCACTCTGATGAGTCCTTTCAAAATTCGATAGATATCAATGAGACCCCCCCTCCCCCCACCATTTTGCTAAACACCAGTGAGTTCAGGACCAGGGCCATCACACGTTCCTCATAAGTTAACCCTTTCATTTTGGAATAATTCTGGAACCATTCCAGAATCTATGATTCCTTCAAAGATCATTACTAATGCCTCCACAATCACTTCAGCTATCTCTTTCAGAACCCTGGGGTATAGACCATCTGGTCCAGGCTACTTATCTACCTTCTCAAGCACCTTCTTCTTAGTAATAGCAACTACACTCACTCCTGCCCTCCTGGCATACTGCTATTGTTTTCCACACTGAAGAATGACACAAAATACTAAAGATCATTCACCATTTCTTTGTCCTCCATTTCTTTCTCTCCAGTGTCAATTTCCAGCAGTCGGATATCCACTCGTGCTTTTCTATTACTCTTTATATACCTTTTATATTTTTGACAAGCTTACCTTCATCTATCACCTAATCTCTCCTTATAGTTTTTTTTTATTAGCTTTCTGTTGGTTTTTAGAAACCTCTAACTTCCCACTAATTTTTACTATGTGAAATGCCTTCTCTTTTGCTTTTATGCAGTCTTTGACATCCCTTGTCAGCCACGGTTGCTATCTTGACTGTCCTGTTGTACATACTACTTATTACAAATTACTACAAGTTACACATTGCACATTTAGATGGAGATGTAACGTAAAGATAATTACTCCTCATGTATGTGAAGGATGTAAAATCGGTTCAGTTCAATTCAAGGGCAATTTCTCTTTTGTTATTATAAGACTATTGAGTGGACCTATTGTAGATGAGGTGGGCAGAGATTATATCATCTTGGCTTCACCTCATTGTCTGCTTGCACTATGCCTTGTAACTATATCATCAGCTTCAGTTATTTTCTGCATTATTATTGTTTTCTCCTTGTAATCAGTCAATATAGTGATATGCTGAAATGATCTGTATGGATGGCATGCAAAACAAAGTTTTTCAACATAACTTGGTACAAGTGACAATAATAAACCAATCATCACTGACTACACCACAATTCACCCCTCTTCCACTTTGGATTCATCTGTTGTTAAACTCCCCCATAATGATCTCATAAGTCACTTACTTTACTTATTAGAGTTGAGCTTTGGACTCTGTTTTTGCTTATCTCCTTCCAACAGTTCTCTCCAGCCTTCATACTTCCTCCCTCACCTTGCTGTCGTCTGTCTCTCAATGACACACAAAAAATGCTGAAGGAGCTCAGCGAGTCGAACAGTATCTTTGGATGTTGAATAGTTTGTATAGTTTCATTTAATACCAGAGAAATGTATTCGATATACACTCTGGAATTCTTGTTCACATACATTCATGAAAACAAAAGAGAGCCCTAAAGTATGAGTGACAGTAAAAATGTTAGAACTCCAAAGCCCAAAACTCCCCCTTCCCACGCACAAGCAGCAGCTTGACCCCCCAGGAATGGGTCCTGCCACCACAAAGAGCCGAAGTCTGAGTGTATCTCTAGGTCAGGGTCTTCAACAGAACCCCATCCACCCTGAAAAGAAAAAAGAGAGACATCAAAGGTAGAAATTAAACTGTTTCCGAAGCTGAACTTGGAGGAGTCGCTATTGAGTGCCATTGTAACTCCGCCTCCACCTACAGAGTTAATAAATATCTGATGTTTCGGTTGAAACCCTTCATCCAACCCTTCTCTCTTTCACTGGCTATGTCGCCTCTCAATCTTGATGTAATTCTTGTCGACATTTCTTGTTTTTCCCCACAGATGCTCCTCAACCAGCTGAGTTCCTCCAGCAGGTTATTTGTTGCTTTTTCTCATTATTGTATTCTAATCTGTGTTGAAAACTATTTAATCTAAGCTGAAATTGAAGGGTCCCAACCAATCCCCAGCATTCACTTAATACCAGAGTTTATCATCATGTGTAGATTAATATTTCTCCAAACAATATATCCTAAGAAGATGGTGGGTATTGCAAACTGAAATAAAAGAAATCATACAGAAGGTAGATGTTACATGTCTTCATCATCTTCATTATGTGCTGTGTCACATGACATTGGCGGTCATGGTTTTCTATGTCCATGATTGTTCTTGCCAATTTTTCTACAGAAGTGCTTTGCCATTGCTTTCTTCTGGGCAGTGTCTTTACAAGAGCAGTGACCCCAACCATTATCAATACTCTTCAGAGATTGTTTGCCTGGCATCAGTGGTCACACAACCAGGACTTGTGATATGCATCAGCTGCTCATATGACCATCTACCACCTGCTCCCATTGCTTCACATGAACCTGATGGGGGGCTAAGCAGGTGCTACACCTTGTCCAAGAGTGACCTGCAGGCTAGCAGAAGGAAGGAGTACCTTACGTCTCCTTTGAAAGAGATCTATCTACACCCCGGCACTAGGCTTAGAGTTTGCTCAATTTGTCTATAACAGTAAAAAAAAATTACTATACTGTACTTAACTAGCATGGTTGTGGACTTGAGACGTGGTTTTTCTGATTTTCTGAGGGTAAATATTTTGTATAATGTTTTAATAATTTTTGCAGGCTTTATGAATGTTTTAGATGGATATAAGGAATTAAAATAGGGCTGTGTTATTAAGTAGTATTTTGGTATTAATGTATTAATATGTTAATACTAATTTCTACATTTCTCCCCCTCCCCCCACAGCATTCATACAAAGTATTCCCTATTTGTGTAAGTACGTGAATTTGACAAAAAATGATTTGGATACAAAGGCCATTAATAGTGCAATATTGAACCTCATGGAACATCCAAATAAAGCTGTCAGAATTGCATTTAGTGAAAAAATACATTATTTGATAGAATCCCAAGAAACTGAGGATCAGAGTTTACTTAAAGAGGTGAGTAAAGTTGGATTTGTAGGAAGAAGCTATGTTTCATTTTACTGGGATTATGCTCTGGTTTTCTTTCAGAATACTTGGCAAATAAGTGTTCTGATTAATTGTTTTATTTCTGTATCAGCCAGTAGTAAGTTTTAGTTTAAATTTTTTAGCGCAAATATTCTCACCAGCTGCAGTCTAACAGCATGTGTTCTGATGAAAGGTCTTGAGTATGACTCTTTCTCTTTGTGAAAATGTTTGACTTGCTGAGTATTTATGCCATTTTCTGTTTTTATTTCTGATTTCAATCATCTGCACTAAAAGAAAATTAACAACATGAATTACTTGGCTCTGTTGGTGATATATGGTTATTGTGGACAGTACATGTAGTTATTCATATCCCTGTGTCTCATTTAATATTGAAATTATATTTTAATGAAATTAATGTATGCAATTTAATTTCAGCTGCTTGTAACGAAGTTGAAAGAGGCATATGCAAATGCAAAGATTTCAAGAGACAACGAGCTGAAAGATACATTAATACTTACAACCAGAGAAATAGGAAGGCAAGTAAATAGGATTCAGAATGTTTGAGCTTGTTGAAAACTACAGAAGTAGACTTTTGTAAATTTGATTTAAGTATAACTTGAAACTAGAAGAATATATATTATATATGTGTAGATATGTTTCCCTTTCCTTTTTCAAGATGATTCTCTTGCCTGATCTTCTGACTTGGGTAGCACCAGGAAGGCAGAACTTAGGTGGTCAGTATTGCCCCAGGTGGTTTGTGACTAATGTCCTCATTTTGATGAACCACTGAGGATCCGATCTGCCTCTTGATGCGACTAAATTCATGAAACTTAGAATCTGAACTGAAACAAGGTGTCACAGTGCTGTGGCACAATGATACAGGACTTCTCATCTGTTGTATACATGCTGATGTCAGAATGTTAGTAAACCATGATGCTGTCATCACCTGTCAGGAAAAAGCCAGTAGTATACTCTAGGGTCTGGTTGCCTGAAACAAACTACTTTTGCTAATTATTGACCAACATCTGGAATGCAAATTCACTCATTATGACATTTTTATGACACTAGTATGCATAAAAGTGTGAGTAATCCATAAGTATTGACATTTATATAAACTTTATATCTTTCATATCCTCGAACAGAGCTGCAAAAGGAGATCTGGTTCCGTTTGCTCTTTTACACCTGTGCCATTGTTTGTTATCCAAGTTTACATATGTTGCTGGTGCTGCTTATACCGAGATCAGAGCACTAGCTGCAGCAAAGGGTATGAAATTGCAAGCCTTCTTCAGTCAGTACAAAAAGCCCATTTGTCAGGTGAGTCTGAGAATGTTCTTGATAACTAGAAGCTCACCTTCCTCGACTATTTTGATTCCAGTTTGCTAACTGGAGATTTGAGATATTGGTGGAGGTTACATTTGATCTTCCTAATCTGGGTTGATTGTGCTATTTATTTTGTTCCATTCACAGTTAATTTGACAACTGTACAAGAGTCAGTTTCAAATTTGCTTTGCAATGGATTTGTGTTATTCTAAATTCTGAAAGGTAATGTTAAGCAAAGAAGGAAGTGCTCTTGCTTTGGAAAACATTCTTTTTGAAATAGTAAAAAATAGTTGACAAATAAGTGAGGAAGTATGAAAAATGAAAATATCCAGCAGGTGAATAGAAATTTCTGTAGTTTTGTTCTTAAAAAGTTGAATCTCAACTACAAAACTCCTAGACACAGGGTTAACAGAGGTGAAACTTAATGTGTTAGGAATAATTTTAAATTAGTTTTAAGAATAAATTAATGAAAAATTAATTATGGTGATACAGATTTTGTTTCTTCAAAATCCATCTTGATTATTTTATTGGTGTTTCATTATCACGTATGCCTCTGGTATGTACTGTTAATTTGGTGATTTGCCTTAAGAGGTTACATCATTTCTAAATTGGAAATGTTATTTTAGCAGCCTTCATAATCTTAAGTGATTAATTGTATTTTCTTTCATTTAATGCTGTAGCATTGCAACATAAAATCATAAAGTAACTAACATTAAAGGATATTCTAATTATATTTGCCTATTAGAGCACAATGCACTTTCCCTTGCATTCTTTTACATTCATGTCATGGTCTGGATTGCTTTTGAAACAAAAGCCCTTGTTTTAGTTGCTTGGTCATTAGTATAACACAGACCAGGAGGGGGTGGGGTCAGGCAGTTGCCATTTGCACTTCCCTTCCAGTACCTGTAGAACAATAACCAGTCTACACCTACACGCACACCTGCTTTCACAAGGCTTTTTCTGGAAAGTGCTCAAATCTGTGATTTTCTGATGCGAATACAGGTATGATTTCATTGAGTCATGGCTTGCTGCTTGTTCTTATTCTTGAGAAAAGATCTTTGTTGTCCTCTGCACCTTTCTGATATTTTTTTTCCATTTCATATTGGCCCTCTTTTAAAACAAAATGCCACCATGACTCCTCAGTTATCTTAGTCTTTTGTTTATTAGCTCTCGAGGCCACGTATTCAGAGATTCAAGCAGAGTACAACAACAACAACAAACGGGCATCAAATAGGATACACAAATGCTACTCCCTCCTCATCATCCTCAACACGGGTGCTCCCCAGAGCTGTATGCTGAGCCCACTGCTATGCACACTGCTCACACACAACTACATAGCCAAACGGCCGAGTAATTATACCGTCAAGTTTGCCAATGACATGGCAGTGGTGGGGTTCTGTTTCCTGAAGAGGTTGAAGAGATCTGGAATCATAACCTTCTACAGATGCGCAGTAGAGAGCATTGTAACATGCTGAATACTGCATGGTACAGAAACTGCACTGCGGCAGACAGGAAGCCTCTACAACGGGTAGTCAGAGCTACCCAATGCATCACCTGCACCATTCCACACTATCAAGGACATATGTATATGGAAAGTTGCTGGAGAAAGACCAGCAATATCATGAAGGAGCACATACAAAATGCTGGAGAAAAACGATGAGGAGTGGATTGAAAAGGTGGGGGAGGGGAGAGAGAAACACAAGATGATAGGTGAAACTGGGAGGGAGAAGGATGAAGTAAGGAGCTGGGAAGTTGATTAGTGAAAGAGATACAGGGATGGAGAAGGGGGAGTTCGATAGGAGGGAACAGAAGGCCATGGAAGAAAGAAAAGGAGAGAGGAGCACCACAGTAAGGCAATAGGCAGGTAAGGAGATAAGGTGAGAGAAGGAAAAGGGGATGGGGAATGGTGAAGGAGAGGGCGGGGGTGGGAGGAAACTATTACTGGTAGTTCAAGAAAATGTTCATGCTATCAGTTTGGAGGCTAATCAGACGGAATATAAGGTGGTGTTCCTCCAACCTGAGTGTGGCTTCATCGCAACAGTAGAGGAGGCTGTGGATTGACATATCAGAATGGGAATGGGAAGTGGAATTAAAATGGGTGGCCACTGGGAGATCCCACTTCTTCTGGTAGACGGAGTGTAGGTGCTCGGTGAAATAGTCTCCCAATCTATGTCTGGTCTCACAGATATACAGGAGGCCACACCAGGAGCACTGGACACAGTAAGTGACCCCAACAGACACACAGGTGAAGTGTTGCCTCACCTGGAAGCACTGTTTGGGGCCCAAAATTGTAGTGAGGGAGGAGGTGTAGGGACAGGCATAGCCCTTGTTCCGCTTGCAAGGATAAGTACCAGGAGGGAGATCATTGGGGAGGGACCAATGGACAAGAGAGTTGTGTAGGGAGCGATCCCTGCGGAAAGCAGAAAGTGGAGGGAGGGAAAAATGTGCTTGGTGGTGGAATCCTGTTGGATCTGCAGATTTCTAGCAGCTGCAAATTTTCTCTTGTTTGTAATGTCATGAAGGATTCCACCCGCCCTGTATGTGGTTTGTTTGCCTCACGCCCATCAGATAGGAGGCTATGTAGTAATCATGCCAGGACTACCAGGCTCAAAAACAGTTAGTTTCCCCAAGGCTGATCAACACATCCACCCATTAACCCTCCCCTCCACACTCCCAACCACCACTTCTTTATCATTTCCTGTCAGTCACCTTATGTACATACACTCCTGTGCCTCATGTCACTTTATGGACATACAATCTATGTATAAACAATTTTAGATAATGTATGAGGAGGGTTTGATAGCTCTGGGCCTGTATTTGCTGCAGTTTGGAAGAATGGGTGGGGGGGTAATGAGGAATCTCAAGTGGAGAGGATGTTTTCAATAGTGGGGGGAGTCTTGGACCAGAGGGTTTATGTCTTATGATGCATGAAATGTTATGAACTAAAAGCATGAAGGGTGCAATTTATGTATTGTTAATTTTAAGCTCATGTTGATGTGATGTTGATGTGATTTTTTTTAAGATGGCATTCAGATGGGTGTTGTTTAAACTCTAGAATCTTTTTGAGGGAAATCCATTTTGTGGACTAAGCTGCTATCACTGACCAGTGTCGTGTTTGTTTTGCAGTTCCTGGTGGAGTCATTGCATACAAGGCATCTGGCAGCCGGTGGTAGTACTGGAAGCCAGAGTAAAGAGTTGGGTCATCGGGAATTGGATCATCAGCGTCAGATTACACTCGATATGTTATCGGAAGTTGCTCATGTATTTGATTTTCCTGATCTAAACCGCTTCCTGACGGTATGTAAATAGTATTGCATTTCTCTAAGTAATAAGAATGTAACAGCAAATCTTTAAAAAAAAGCTTTTTTTGTACAATATTTAAACCCAGGTATTAAGGAATTACTATTTTAATGTATTGTTCAGAAACCTGAGGCTCTTTGTTAAAATAAATGGTGAACATTTAGATTTTCAGTTATTTATCCTTTCTATGGTGTAGTTGCACACTTCACTTGTGTGACTTTATCATCCAGTATTTCACAGTTTAGAGTAGTACAGATTGAGAAGTGATTATGACTGGGATGTTGGCCACATTGCCCTCTTTCTTTTCCCGTAAAAATTGCAGTAGGGAGACCAAATGTCTTGCTGGGCGAGTTTAGGTGATACGATGATTCCAAAATGATTATTGATTACATAATTTTCAGAAAAGATGATGTAAATTGAATTTTTGGGCATTCTTTTTCTGCATGTTGATAGAGATTTGCCCTTCGCATTTTAGTTAATCTATTGCTCTGCTATGGAAACAGCATCCGGTTTATTATCACTAACATATGTCATGAAATTTGTTGTATTGTGGCAGCAGCACAGTGCAGTACATAAAATATATTATAAATATGGTATAAATTACAATAAGAAATATATTTTAAAGATAAGTAGAGCAAAAATAGTGAGGAAGTGTTTTAACAGTTATATAATGGTCCAGAGAAATTGGGGTTACTGTAATGCATCGTATTAAACTGCCTTATGATTTGCTTGTCCTACACAATTGTTTGTCGAGTCAGTACTCAAGCTGACAAAGGAGCGTTGCTCAATTTAAGCTGGCGTGTGAGAAGGTAATATTTTGTTTTCCAGCGAACCTTACAATCTCTGTTGCCATACCTGGCTGCAAAGGCCAGTACGACATCTTCATTATTGATCCGGACCATAGCCAAGCAGCTGAATGTGAATCGCCGAGAAATTCTGATCAACAACTTTAAGTACATCTTTTCCCATCTGGTCTGTTCCTGCTCAAAGGATGAACTTGAACGTAGTCTACATTATCTGCAGGTAAGGCTATTTGTTGCAGTTAATGTCAATTTATGTTTGCTTTGCTTGCTAAAAAATTACTGTCCAATTGAAAATGTTGAAACAGCATTGCAAGAGAAATGTCTCATCAGCTTTTATATCCCAGAGGTGCTCTGATTCATCTCTGATAACCAGTATTAGTTGCAGACATTGTGGGAAAATGTGTGGGCTTCAGTGTTTCATTCACCTGGCTGATGTGTTGCATTTGGAAAGGGATGCAGATTGTTTACCACTTTTTTTCTGGGGATTGTTTAAAATATAGTTGTGAGCTACCAGTTGTTATTGATAAATTTTCTGTGAAGTTTCGGAAAACCCTTTAATTTTTCCTCCTTCTGCTTTAAATTTTTTTTCTTTATTTAAATCTGTAATGCTGGTACTTGGATTATGAAGACCAGCCTCAATCCAACAAATGTATTATTCCAGTCACTGGATACCTTCCTTTGTGCTTTCCATCCTTACCTCATTCTCTCTGTAACTACTTTTCCAGTTCTGGTGAAGGGTCTTTGATCTGAAACATCAACTTTTTTCCCCACAGATGCTCCTGGATTTGTTGATTGTTTCCAGTGTCTGGGTTATTAAACTATCTATGTAACTGCCTTTTATTCCTCCTTTCAGGCATCAGGGATTAATACTCAAAAAATCTTGAACTGTACCACTCCTTTCTCTCTTTCATCACTCTCCCAGTCTCTCATTGCTCTCCCCTCCCCTCACTTTCTTTTGACAGTTATAGCATTTTTGTTTCTTGCCAATGTGTGGTTTATAATTTTTTATTTATTTATAGAATTTGGGCATTGATAACAAAACCTATTTTCATACCGCATCCCAATTAATCTGTAAGATAGTACTTCTGGGCCACTTTCATGAACTGATGTAGTCCATGCGATGACTATGTTCATTGTGCTTCTGGGTTGGGAGTTTCAGTGTATGAAATGAAAGACATTAATATGGTAAACCTAACGTGTAACTTGGAGGGTAACCTGCAGGCTGTCGTGTTTCCATGCAGATACGTCCTTGCTCTTTTCAATGGGTCAAAGTTTCAGAATTCTGTGGAATTATTAATGAAACTTTGGTGAATTGCTATAATACATTTAGTTGAAGATAAACATTGTTTTTGTGTGGACAAGGCAAGTAGTTGATAGGCGTGTTTTTCTCAACCTGTGTTGAGAAAAAGGTTAAGTTTGTGTCATTAACTGGCAGTTACATGGCATGTTTATTGCATCGCAATTATCAATCGAAGTTTAAGTGTTCTCTAGGTTTTGCTGCACTTAGATGAGGTCTGCTTTCACGTCCAAGGAGGAGAGAAAGGAGGTGAATTTGCTGTAATCTTTAGCACCTGCCCTTTGATTGCTGTCTTTTCATTCCTTATTGTTTTGCTCCTTCACTTAGAATGAAACTGAACTTGAACTGGGCAGTCTTCTCAGGCAGGATTTTCAGGGCTTACATAATGAGCTACTTCTGCGCATCGGCGAGCACTATCAGCAGGTTTTCAATGGACTGGCCATACTGGCGGCTTCTGCTTCTCGGAGTGATCAGTGCCAAACATCCAGAGACATTACTTCAGCAGAGTTAATGGTAAGGAACAATTTAAACTGCCGTTGTACACATGATGCTTTTGATGTTAAAATGTCTGTTACCTCTCTGATGCACTTATAAACAGCATAATGGAACTGGTTTTGAACCTATAAGAAAACAATACAGATCAGCTAAAATTTGAAAGCTCTGATAGAATTCTGATCAAGCAATTTTAGGAATTGAGTAGATAAAGGGCCATATTAAGCTGGATGTGACTGGTATTTACAAAGGGAATCAGCAGCACTTGTCCACAGCCCTGTAATAAGTCCTTAAGTAAATTTTTCTTTGAATTATAATTTTTTTTTTGCTAGGTAAGTGTTTTACCTTCTGGCTTGCTGTCTGGTTGGCTGCTCAGCCATTTTGATGAGATTCGCGTTATTTGTCACATGTACATCAAAACAATCAGTGAAGTGCATCATTTTCATCAACGACCAACACAGTCCGAGGGTGTATTGAGGGCAGCATGCGAGTTTTGCCATGCTTCCAGCGCCGACAAAGCATGCCTACAACTTACTAACGCTAACCTGTATGTCTTTATAACATGAGAGGAAACTAGGGCACCCGGAAGAAACTCACGCAGTCACGGAGAGAGCATGCAGACTCCTTACAGACAGCGGCAGGAATTGAATCCCGATTTTCCAATTTCTGGTGGTGTTAGCAGACATCCCACCTCTCCTGGAAGTTCTGGGAGTCTTCCACATATTAATAGTGGCTCCCTGATGCCCGCAAATTATATACAATGTCCCGGAAATCAATTTTTTTTTAGAGCAAGCGAGTGAGAGATAGCACGCGCGAGAAAGAGAGAGACCACGAGAGCGAGAGGGAGAGAGAACGAGCGCAACCATGAGAGAGAGAACGAATGCGCGAGAGAGAGACCACAAGAGAGACCGAGCGTGAGAGAGAGAGAGCACGTGCACCATGGGAGAGTGTTCCAAAAGAAGAAAATATAAAATGTACGTCACCCCAGACTACACTAAAGTGTACCCCTGCCTAATAGGGGTCAAAAATAATGACAGTGTTGCTCACTGCACTGTTTGCAACAGTGACTTCTATTGTCCATGGTGGGTTAAGACTGTAAAAGACATGTTGAAGTGAGTTTAACAGGTGTCATTCATTCATTAGCATAGCTAACGTTATTTAAACTAGCTGGCTAGCTGCTAAAGAGCTACTCTATTGCAGACATCCCACCTTTCCCGGAAGTCTCCCACAAATTGATGGTGCTACCTCCCTGAAATGAGTTTTTGCAGGGTGAGATGTCTGTGTTGGTGTTAAAGAGTTACGCTACCATGCCACCCCACTGATGAGCTCAGTGTTGCTGGGCATGAAGATGACAGATGTAGGTTGGATCTAACAACCATCTCTAATTTTATTGCTTAATTATATTGCTTTAGTATCAGTCTCCAGTTGTCAAAGTTCTGCCACGGGTCTTAACTCCTCTGTATCTCTTGGTGTTAAATTTCATTTGATCATGTTCTCATGAAGAAACTGGGAGGTGTTTTGCCATATTAAAAACACTATAAATGTAAGTCATTATTCTGTCAATTTTAAATTTAAATATAGCAACACTGTCAATATTGGGTGTCATTTGGAATAGAGTTTTAGTTATGAAAAGAGGAGAGACAAGTTCTGTTTCCTCTGGAGGAAAGGAGGTTAATGGGACATGACTGAGTTATTTCAAGGTTGGAAGAGTATGGGCTAGACTGCAGGAAAAATTCTCCCTTGTCAGGGGCAAATAAAACTAAAGATTTGTGGTTGTTAGAGGAGATTCATTTTTTAGCGTGTAGATAGAAGTTTCTGTGATCATCCCAGTAGAGCTTGGTTGGGTGTGATGCCTCCCTGATACCATCTCATAAAGACTATAATACGCATCCATATGAATAGCAGGCATTGAAGTCTTATTGTCGAATTTTCAAGAGCTGGGGAAAAAATATAGGACTTCCAAAGGTAGTGATCTCTGTATTACTTACAAAGCCATGTACCAGCAAGACTGAAAATGGGAAGATAAGGAGGATCAATATATGGCTTTGAGACAGGGAGGAATGTTTCAGATTTGTTGGGTGTTAGAATTATTTCTGGGACAGGTTTCTCTTTGGATATTCAGCTCCCAATCACATCCATCATTTAGCCATGACTCGGTGATGGCCACAATGTCATATCTTTTAACCTGTAGCTGTACAATCTCATCTCCCAAAAGGTTAAATCTGTGAGCCCCATATAGGTCCTTGAATCATCTGGACATCTTCCTTCTAGTTTAGTTCCTAAGACCAATAATACCCTCTCTGCCTCTAGCATCCCTCTATTTTTTTAAAGCATCCACTCACATTGGTTCTTCTTTTGTTTTATCTGTGACGAGAATACACATAAAATTAAGATGTTTGCTGGCCTAGGTTAGCATCAGTGACATCAGCAAGTGGTCTGCCACCTGCTCTCAGGGGAAGGAGAGATAAGGAACAATGGAGCAGCGTCTGGAGATGTGTAATGAAGGGACGGGGGAGAGAGAGCTGTCTGGAGCGGCTCCCCCCTTTGAACCTTGAACTGTTTGAAGTGATGGACAGGCGATACCCCAGCAGGGGGATAAAAAGGGACCGGTTCGCTAAGGAGGAGACACACGCCACCCGAGGTAACGAGACCCTGGAAGCGGTACGCTTCTCACGAGTCGGTGGGAAGTACCAGACAACGGCCAGGGTGGAAAGGTACGATCAGCGGGAACCCGGTGTGTGTCCGCCCTTCCCTGGGTGCCGGGTTCACTGCAGAGGATCGACCGCATCTGGAGGAGGGGTCACAGTCGGTGACCTCAGGTGACATCACCAAGGACCCGCCCAAAAGTTGCTTGTGAGCCATCTCGCCGGTCTGTGAGTGAAGCCGTGTCTGAATGATCAGTTGTTCCTGTTCTCTCTCTCTCTCTTCCCCCACGTTGTCCATCGCCATGGCAACGATTACTGCGAACTGAACTACTAAACTGGACTGAACTTTGAGTCACTTTGAAATTTGGTCATTTACCCCTAGACAACGATAGAGCTTGATTGATGCTGTTATCTTAATTCTGCGCACATGTGTGTTTATCATTGCTGAACTGTTGCATTTATTATCCTTTCGATTACTGTGTTGCTTGTTTCTTTAATAAAACTTTCTTAGTTCTAGTAATCCAGACTCCAACTGAGTGATCCATTTCTACTGGTTTGGCAACCCAGTTACGGGGTACGTAACATATCAAATTAAAGATGTCAAAAGAAAATGAAATGTCTAGTTCTGTGCATCTAATAGGTGCTCAGTAACTTCAGGGCAATACAGGCATTATATTCACTTAGAACAAAAAGCTGTGTATAATGAATCAACATATTATTAGTGTCGCACTGTGGAGTTTCTATAAAATGCAGAAAGTTCTTTGCCTCAAGGCTATGCTGATCTGTAATTCTGTTTACAATATCCAGGATTAGATTAGTTTAATTATTATAAAAAGGCTGCTAAGATCTTGCAGCTCATTTATGCGAATTGCTTCGACACTTCACACGAGTAATTTGTTTATTTGAAGATAAATCCATCTGCCACATCATAAAAGAAGAGAAAGGCCCAGGCAACATTTGGGCAGACTTAGATGCTTTTAATATCTTGTGCCACCCAATTTGGAAGGAGGAATTGTTAGATCCAGCATGCAGGTTGCAACTGGGTGATAAGACAGAGTACAACTCTAATCGGAGTAGACTATTTAACATATTGTGCAAAGGAGCCACGTGATTGTTGTTCATTTGGTCATGTTTGAAATGAAAAATATACTGTAGCCCCTCTGGCAAGCCTCGGGGTCGCTCAGCTCGCGGTCGTCTAGGGAAACAGCCCTTGGCCCTGCCAAACTGGGTAATTAGTTTGTGTGGATGCTGTGTGATGTACCCCACCCCGCCCAAATAACAGACAATACACCAGATACAATTAAATTAATTACAGTTTATAGATATTACTGGAACTATATAATTAATAGAGATAAAATATAAAAGGAAAATAAAAGGCGCCACACTTATCAAAGTTCAATCTCTTCGTGCACAAACAGTTGGAGTTCGGGACCCTCCTTCTTCACCCTGCGATCCCCTCGGACCACCTCGACCTGCTGCCTGGGAACAACAACGGTGGTCGACCAGGCGCTCCACACGAGTCTGTCTCCGTCTCCACTCCTCGCTGAGCACCTTGGACCTCGGACTCCTGCTCGGGGTCTAACCTCGTTAGCCGACTCATAGCACCTTGTCCATTCTCATTTCTCTCTCTCTCTCTCTCTCACTCTCTCACTCTCTCACTCTCTCACTCTCTCACTCTCTCACTCTCTCTCTCTCTCTCTCTCTCTCTCACACTCTCTCTCGCCTTCTCCCCAAAAATCTGCGCATCACAATAACTTACAGACACACAGAAAGAATAACATCGATCCCCATTGGTTCATTCATCCTCTTATCAATAACATAATCCAAACAAACTGCTAGCGGGAGGACTTTCTCAGCAGTTAAGATAACTAAGAAGCCATTTCAATTATAACATAACAAAGAAGCCATTTTAATTAGCCTACGCAGTAACATAAAAGAAGAAACCCCTTACAATACAATATACAGTAAAATTAATAAATAATTATTTGCTACATAATGCATATAGGTTTGAAACATAGTTGAATTCTATTGGAATTCACATGAGAATACTAATTTCTTAAATAGAATTTTAATTTTCTTAAATTCTATTTTCTAGGCAGACTACTTGCAGCCGAAACTATTGGGAATTTTGGCCTTTTTTAACATGCTCTTACTGAGTTCCAGTGTTGGGATGAATGATAAAAAGATGGTAAGATAATTAGTTAATAGTTGATAGAGATTATTTTTTTAACCGTTCAGGAAATTTTCCCAAATCAGCTATTAATGCTGTCATTCTTCGTAGGCCATGAATAGTTTAATATCATTAATGAAACTGATGGGATCGAAACACATCAGTTCTGTCCGGGTGAAGATGATGACAACCCTGAGGACAGGCTTACGATACAAAGATGAATTTCCCGAGTTATGCTGCAGGTGTGTTTTGAAATTTCTCTTTTTCTTTGAATGAATGACAATGCAATGTGAAATTTTATTGAAGACCAAAACTTAAAGAGAAAGCCCTTTTTAATGAATTACTCATTTTGATCATACTGCTTACGGAAATGCTTCTTTAAAAGCCCTTTGGGGGTATACTTTTTATTGGAAAGTATGTAGAAGGATATTTTGTTGGTAATCTTCAGTCATTCCATACTTTATTGTTTACTTCAGGTTAGTTATAAGCCCACCTCAGGATGTAAAAGAATATTTTGTCAGCAATCCTCAGTCATTGTCGAAATCTATACTCTATGTTTATTGTTTACTTCAGATGAATTATAGGTCCCCCTCAGGTTGTGAACACTTGTCT